>NC_071354.1:154265641-154865641 GCF_943734655.1 Sabethes cyaneus
AACGGAAGGTACCAGATACGTCGCGAATCGAAACCTGCCATCTCTTCATCAGTTACTACGTGGATGTACCCCTTCACCTCGAAGTCTGCCACCTGCTGTCGTACGCTCTCATATAGCTGAATATCCTTCTCAAGTCGCTTCTCCAGGCATCGCCACTGGCGCTCGGCCATTGGTCTACTATCCGGGAATTCGATCGTGTTGCGCCCAGATTAGCCCGGTTTCAAACCTTCCGCTTTCTGTCCGAACTGTCGTTTCTTCGAGGATCCTGCGTGCTCGTTGGTCTTCGGCTCCTTTCAGATTAGGAGCTACGGCAACTCCAAGGCTTTCTACTGAGAAGAACTCCTGCACGTAGTCGTGGAGATCGCGTTCTGTCGTATCCGCACAGATAAGCATTTGACGGTGCTGGAAACTGTCTTCTCCCCCTCGTACACGGCCACTTACGACCCAGCCAACGCGAGTCTTCGCAGCGATCGGTTCATCTTTTTCTCCTTCACGAACCTTCGTAGTAGTCAGCAGATGTGAGTTACTCAGACCGATTAGTAGTCCAGGAACGGCTCTCTTAAAGCTCTTGACCGGTAGATGTCGTAGGTGTGTGAAATCCTTAGCCAGCAGCACGAAATCCAGCGATTGTTCCGGTAGCCCTAGATTCTTGACGGTGTATACTTCGGATAGCTTGAAACGTTTTCCGCCGTCTGGCTGCGATATGCTCAGCTTCTCCAGCACAGTAGTCTCGATCTGCTTATTTATCCCACTCGTCCAATGGATGCACACGGAATGCGCTCGACTGTCCACGCCGAGTTGGTCTGCAATCGCCTGTTCTACTAGAGTCACAGACGAGCCGTCATCCAAGAATGCGTAGGTGTTCACTGCAGCACCATTCTTCCCGTACAAAGTCACAGGAATTATCTTGAACAAAATTGATGACACCGGAAGCTGGTGGATGGTGACTTCGGCTCGCTGTGCAGTAAACGGTGATGTCGTTTCTGACAGTTTCTTGAAGGCTGCACAAGTCGCAGTGGTATGCCGGTAACGTTGCATTTAGAACAATTCTTGCTTACTTCTTGTCTTTTGCTCGTAGCATTCTGGTGATGTTCTCGCCGTTCGCCAGGTGGTTTGGTTGATGCTTCTTTTCGTTCGTGTGCATCATGCGTATTCAGGAACGCCTGTTCTTTATTCCTGGGTTTTTCATGCTTCTCGTCCTTCGGAGGCTTCGGTGAAACGTACAAGTTTGTAACGCCACTGGTGGCGGCCTAACGTTCCGCATGTACTCGCTGAAAGCTTTTAAATCGACCACGGGTAGACCCACTTGGTGTAGCGCCCAGCTAAATTTGATATTTGCCGGCAGCTTGTCCACCAGTTCTTGTAGGAGAATCGGGTTGGACAGGTGATTCGTCATTCCAACAGCCTCCATATGACCACACAAATTTTGCACAGCCAAACCAAAATGAATCAGCGTCTCCAATTTTTCCGCCCTGGGTGCGGTCGTTGCTCGAACTTTGGCCACCAGGTTATGAACAATCTGCTCCGGCCTACCGTACAATGTCTGAAAGGTAGCCAGCACTTGTGGCACGGTAGACGGATGTAGAAGAAAACTGCTGACGGCATCTTTCGCAGCACCTTTCAGCACCCGTTGCAAACGCAGCAAGTTTTTAGAAAGCGAATAACCACGCGCCTCTGTCGAATGGTTATAACTACTGATAAAGAGCGGCCACTCGACAGGGTCCCCGCTAAAGACAGGAAGCTCTCTTGTGATGACTTGCCTTGCTGCCAACTGATGGGACGTGGGACTTTGCATTGCATGACCATAATTTACATCTATGGCAGCATTTCGAGGTCCTAACGGACCTACTAGAAGAGGAATAGGGGGCAATCCTGGCTTTGGAGGTACATAAAATGTCTGGGTTGGTGTCCCTACTATGTCTACTTTGTCGTGAGTCGTTTGAGGATTATTACTCACAGTTACACCTTGCTGGTTCGCCTCTGGAACGTCGTGCTAATGCTCGTCCTCTGCGGGCTGTTCCGCTGCATGCTGTGCCGATTGTTGTTCGCACTTCATGCGCAGTCGTTGCATCTCATCGGTAAGATTCTGCTCCTGGGCCAGGAATCTCTGCTTCTCTTCGTCTCGCTTCGAACGCTCAGCTTGGCATTGCTGTTCTAGCTGTTTGATCCGTTGTACTAGGTCCATTTCCCTATTTCTGTGCTGCTTATCGACGTCGTCCCGTTTCTTTAAGTCGGCTTCGATCTGCTGCAATCGCTGCCTGTCTTGTTTACGCTGTTCATCCGCATAATTTAACAGGTTGGTCAACTCCTGCTCTCGCTGGCCCCGCAGCTGTAGCGCTTTCTCTTCTTTCTCACGTTGCTGCTGATAAATTCCTTCCATACGGTGTCTGTCCTGCTCTCGATTCTCCTCGGCATGCTTAAGCAGATTTGCTAACTCCTGCTTTCGCTGTTCTTGCCGCCGGAGCTCCTCTTCCTGCTGCTCGGCATGCTTTCGCATCTCGCTTGTCTCGCGTTGCCATTCTTCGTATGGTAGTGGTTTTCTAATCAACTTCGAGACCATCTTTGGAAACGCGTCTACTTACGATGAACTCGAAATCTGACCGCTGATGTCAAACAATCGGTTCAACGGTGGGACGTTGACTAGCGATAGATCCGGTAAACTACCGGTATGCTGATGCTGCTGACCGGACTGCTGCTTTACAGCATCTTTTTGCACGGCGTCCGTCATGGTTCGATCGGAATCTACTACGGTGGTTTCACTAACTTCGATATGTGTCGACGTTCCGACCAGTTCCCCGTTTCGAACCGAAACTTGTTGATTTGGTTCATTTCCGGTCGTACAGGGCATCGCTTGCTGGTGGAACCAAGTTTCTATTTTACTACGGTTACTCGCGTGGCTTCGACTGCTTTGGTTGCTACGGATACTTCCCGCATCTTCATCCTGCTGGCGAAGCAGCTCATGCTTCGGAGCCAAGTACTCCTTCTCACGTTCAAGTTTTTCATTCATCGCCTTCTCGACCAGTAATTTCTCTTTCTGCAACCTTTCCTCCTCCAATTTCTCACACAAACATCGTTCTTCTTCCAACTTCTGAAGCTCTCGCTCTATCGCCGATCTCCGGGAACTCGTCGTGCTGGATTTTCCCGTCCTAGAGCTTGCACGTGACGGAGAAACGCAATTCACACAGCTGAATTCACTGGATCGCGCTGTACTAACGTCCACTTTCGCACAGGAGAAATGGTACCAACGCTCGCATTTTCCGCATTGTACAACTCCGCATTGTTGGGTCGCGTACATTCCGCGCAATAGAAATGCTCGCCGTGCTCGATGTCGACCACTGATGGTTCAAATCCATCATCATCCGACTCTATCACTGGTGTACTGTCACGGGATGGTTGAGAGCCGCTGCGCGCTGGATCTTGTCGGGTCGCTCGAGTTTTTGACCGGGTCTGGCGAACGAATGATCCTTGTGCACTCATAATAGATATTTCTTTGAGATTGTTACTGTGGGGGTTGGCGTTTCGGAGTCCCAGAAGCAAATTCCATCAGTTTCCAATGAAATCAGCTCAAAGCTACAATTTTATTAGGTTACGTTTCAACACGGTATGCAGAATTAATTAAGTAGGAATTAACTTACAAATAGTCTCGTACTAGGCACTCCAACCCCTTACAATCAGGTTAGTGTATTGTACTCAAATTATTTTGTAAGTAGGGTATTTAATATTAAATTCGAGTTTAAATAAAGCAAAATGTTATTTACGTTGCAAATCTGTTCCACGCTACTTTTTAATCAAAAAAGATAATAATAATAATCGCATCTCTTCGTTGTGACAGTTCGCCTCTATACCGTCTCGCTATCATACATTCACACCAGCCCGAACGTCAAGTGCGCCGGGGGATGCGCCGATTTACTTTTCGTCGTTACTCGCAGTAACATCCTTAGTTATCTGCTATGAGCCTCAGTATGTTATTTCGTTAAAAACAACCGTTTTATTACAGATTGTCCATTTCACCCCAGTGGGTGTCCATATCACTCCAAACAAAATTTTGATGCCAAAAAATCATTATTTTCATTTTAACCAATTTATATTTTAGCAAAACAAAGCTAGATACAATTGTTAAACTCCACTGGTAAACAGAAAACAAGTTAATTTTAGTGTACGATTCAACTTTTTTGAGTTTGGTGCATAGATTTTGGGATAATAGGTGATTTGCTTAGGGTGTCCAAATTCCCCTAAATTACCCTATAGCTCTTCTCGAAGAATGCAGTGTCCAACTGTAAAATTTGGACTTGGGACGGTAAAATAAAAGTGGTATGTCAGCTCGCCGGTCTCCGGTCGAGTGAAGTTCGTTGCACTATCAAGTTAACAATCTATAAAATACCGTAAAGAGTTGTAATCCTTTAAGACCACGCGGGTTATGCCCATACTGTTTTTGAACGCTATTAAAATGAAATAATAAAAGTTGAATAATTTTTTTTCGAATGGGAAGATAACGAAATACGGTAAATCGTTAAAAAGTATATCTTTACAATACATTATAGACACTAGTTCAGTAGAAACTTGGCTGATACACTCACAGTTGACATTTTAATAACAGGTATTCACCACAAATCCTTTCCTTACCGCAGCTGTCAATTTCAATTGAAATCGGAAACCAGCACTCACCTGCAAGTAAACGAACATACGAAATTCACTTGTTAGTACAAAATCCTTTCACATCAACGGAAGAATGTGCTGCTAGTAGATATAACGAACAACAACATGTATCACTGCTAGAAGAGACCCGTAATGATATAATCTTGTGCTGAGTCGTTTGTTGTCAGCCATTTCCCTGCCACTTCCAGTGTTCTAGTGGTCTATCTCTCTCTCTATCGCCTTTCGATCCACATTTCCCACTCGACTGAATGATTGTCTGTCTGACGGTAAGGGAACGAAATCTCGAAAGCTGAAGTGTTATTTGCTTTCATTTACCTAAATTAACACATCTCCGGATCTGATACATTCCCACCGGAGGCGACATCAGTGTTCCGTCTGCGGTAAGTCCTTTCCTTCTGTACACAGAACGAAACCAGGATCAGACCATCTTCCGGGTAGATAGCGCTGAGAGAAGCATGCAATAAATTATATAAAAACGGAGACAGATGAAAATTGGCATATTTTAAATTTTAAACAACTATCGTCGTCTAGTCCTGCCGGGCAGAAAGGATATCTACCTTCGAAGGTCGGACGATGCTTATCTCAGGCAGCAGCGAGCATTCAGTTCAACATCCCAACCCAGCCAATACCCACAAACCGGTCGATGATTGAGGTTTCTGCTCAAGGGAATAACAACTCAACACGGGCAGCTTGCGGTGGCAGCGTGTCGCGATGATAGTAAGAATAGCTACGAAATACTCGTTGCTTTCCTATCGAGTGAGGTAAATAGTGAACTGGCAGTCCATGACCCACTAGGTAGAAGATGGATGATGGGTGGAGAAGTTGGTTATTTAGGATAATGTATTTTGGGTTCCATGAAATGGAAAAGTGGTAAAATTATTAGAGATCATAAATTTTGGTCGTTAGCTATACATGTAGGTACATGTATATATTAACCTCTATCAATGCCCTTCGATTAAGGTCGAACGACTTCGTTATTGTGGTTGTTAAAGTAAGGCATTTTCGGCATAAATCACGATTTTCTCTGTAATAGCACTTTAATATATTTTACGGAAACGCAGTTCAAAATAAAGTGCATCACGAAATCATTTTCTGTGGATTGTCATCACTAGCTGATAAGTTCATGAAAAATTATCTGGTTGGCCGCGAGGTAGCTTGCTCTACCGAGAATCAGGTTTTTACTCTGCCATTAATATCTGTTCAATGACTTCAAAGAACCTTATGATTCCAGCAACTGATAAAAAGTGGAGAAATTTAGAATTGGAATTATCGCCTCAAGATCGAAGATTTCAGATTTAGTCCCGAAATTGTTTGAAAATGATTAAACTTAGTTTTATGAACCAACAAATAACCATTTAGGAGGAATTAAACCTTCTCATCACGATATCTTCAGCAATATTAGTTTGACATTTGCGGATGCATGTCTCAAAAAGTAGGGTAACCAGCGTATTTTGGACCTCCTCAACAGCTGTACATAATGTGGACACTTACAGCAAAATCAAATGTATGTGTCCAAATTACGTACAGCTGCTAATGGGGTACAAAATAGGTTGGTTACCCTAGTATTAGCTTTATTTCTCGCACTAAATTTTACGCCTTTGATCTGATATCGTTGCACAATAAGGAATAGCGTGTTATCGCAAGCATGCTGTATGTTTTTTCCGACAACTAATTTGCAATTTTCACCGACGGGTTCATTCATTGATGGATGGATGGATGGATGGATGGATGGATGGATGGATGGATGGATGGATGGATGGATGGATGGATGGATGGATGGATGGATGGATGGATGGATGGATGGATGGATGGATGGATGGATGGATGGATGGATGGATGGATGGATGGATGGATGGATGGATGGATGGATGGATGGATGGATGGATGGATGGATGGATGGATGGATGGATGGATGGATGGATGGATGGATGGATGGATGGATGGATGGATGGATGGATGGATGGATGGATGGATGGATGGATGGATGGATGGATGGATGGATGGATGGATGGATGGATGGATGGATGGATGGATGGATGGATGGATGGATGGATGGATGGATGGATGGATGGATGGATGGATGGATGGATGGATGGATGGATGGATGGATGGATGGATGGATGGATGGATGGATGGATGGATGGATGGATGGATGGATGGATGGATGGATGGATGGATGGATGGATGGATGGATGGATGGATGGATGGATGGATGGATGGATGGATGGATGGATGGATGGATGGATGGATGGATGGATGGATGGATGGATGGATGGATGGATGGATGGATGGATGGATGGATGGATGGATGGATGGATGGATGGATGGATGGATGGATGGATGGATGGATGGATGGATGGATGGATGGATGGATGGATGGATGGATGGATGGATGGATGGATGGATGGATGGATGGATGGATGGATGGATGGATGGATGGATGGATGGATGGATGGATGGATGGATGGATGGATGGATGGATGGATGGATGGATGGATGGATGGATGGATGGATGGATGGATGGATGGATGGATGGATGGATGGATGGATGGATGGATGGATGGATGGATGGATGGATGGATGGATGGATGGATGGATGGATGGATGGATGGATGGATGGATGGATGGATGGATGGATGGATGGATGGATGGATGGATGGATGGATGGATGGATGGATGGATGGATGGATGGATGGATGGATGGATGGATGGATGGATGGATGGATGGATGGATGGATGGATGGATGGATGGATGGATGGATGGATGGATGGATGGATGGATGGATGGATGGATGGATGGATGGATGGATGGATGGATGGATGGATGGATGGATGGATGGATGGATGGATGGATGGATGGATGGATGGATGGATGGATGGATGGATGGATGGATGGATGGATGGATGGATGGATGGATGGATGGATGGATGGATGGATGGATGGATGGATGGATGGATGGATGGATGGATGGATGGATGGATGGATGGATGGATGGATGGATGGATGGATGGATGGATGGATGGATGGATGGATGGATGGATGGATGGATGGATGGATGGATGGATGGATGGATGGATGGATGGATGGATGGATGGATGGATGGATGGATGGATGGATGGATGGATGGATGGATGGATGGATGGATGGATGGATGGATGGATGGATGGATGGATGGATGGATGGATGGATGGATGGATGGATGGATGGATGGATGGATGGATGGATGGATGGATGGATGGATGGATGGATGGATGGATGGATGGATGGATGGATGGATGGATGGATGGATGGATGGATGGATGGATGGATGGATGGATGGATGGATGGATGGATGGATGGATGGATGGATGGATGGATGGATGGATGGATGGATGGATGGATGGATGGATGGATGGATGGATGGATGGATGGATGGATGGATGGATGGATGGATGGATGGATGGATGGATGGATGGATGGATGGATGGATGGATGGATGGATGGATGGATGGATGGATGGATGGATGGATGGATGGATGGATGGATGGATGGATGGATGGATGGATGGATGGATGGATGGATGGATGGATGGATGGATGGATGGATGGATGGATGGATGGATGGATGGATGGATGGATGGATGGATGGATGGATGGATGGATGGATGGATGGATGGATGGATGGATGGATGGATGGATGGATGGATGGATGGATGGATGGATGGATGGATGGATGGATGGATGGATGGATGGATGGATGGATGGATGGATGGATGGATGGATGGATGGATGGATGGATGGATGGATGGATGGATGGATGGATGGATGGATGGATGGATGGATGGATGGATGGATGGATGGATGGATGGATGGATGGATGGATGGATGGATGGATGGATGGATGGATGGATGGATGGATGGATGGATGGATGGATGGATGGATGGATGGATGGATGGATGGATGGATGGATGGATGGATGGATGGATGGATGGATGGATGGATGGATGGATGGATGGATGGATGGATGGATGGATGGATGGATGGATGGATGGATGGATGGATGGATGGATGGATGGATGGATGGATGGATGGATGGATGGATGGATGGATGGATGGATGGATGGATGGATGGATGGATGGATGGATGGATGGATGGATGGATGGATGGATGGATGGATGGATGGATGGATGGATGGATGGATGGATGGATGGATGGATGGATGGATGGATGGATGGATGGATGGATGGATGGATGAATGGACCAACTTCAACCGCTTCAACCGCAGTTGATGATCGAGGGTTCCCCTTCGACATTTGTTTTGCATTCATTCCACAGCACTTTTAGGGTAATCCAGCAGTTTTTCCTCCTCTAGCTGATAAATTTTGAAGGTTACTGTGCAAAATTATTTTTTTCTTTTTTAGGAACACCGCTACCATTATTATCACTATAAGCTTTTAATTAGGTATCAACACTCACACTTCGTAACACTCATAGTTCAAAACTTTACCAAACAAAGGCTATTTCGGTCCCGAAATCAGAGAACCAACCGTATTTTTATTTCTTTATTTCGCTTTGAAAGCATTGAAAATTAGTTTACTATCCGCAATAGTCTCAATTTCACCGCACATAATGCAGCGGAAAAGCAAAAGAACAAAAACCCAGACTCTAACAAGGACGCTGGCTGCTGATAGCGAGCTACCGACAACAACGTGCGGTTCATACGGTATTAGTAATCAGCTCTGCCTTCGTCCGCAGACGGGTGACTGCCTTGGTGGCTCCAATGGACCAGCAGTAGTAGTAGAATTAAAAGCACAAGCTCATAGTTTCCTCATTATCTTTGCATGTCGGAAAACCCATTTCTGGCAGTCCATTACCAAACAAAATGCTGACTCCCTTTTGCAATTACATTGCGTGATGTATGCACGTGAGTGTTTGTGCCTTACAGGAAAAGTTTCTTTCCCCAGTACGGGAGACTAGCGAGGAAAACTTATATTCTGAAGCAAAAAAACGGTATTCATCTGATGCGAGGGAAGCTGCCTCGGTGCGGGTTTCCATCCGGCGTCTATTTAGATTCATCCTCTGACTCGATGGTGACGGCTGCGCTTCTAGTGCCGCTTTCGGAAGATTCGACGCAAACAGCGGCAGCCAAAATATGTACGACATATGGAAGTTAACATGTTAAGACGACAAACAGTTTACAGCAATAATCAGAATGCTTTCGTCGAAACACCAAAAGTGACACGACAGCAAAGCATTGTGGTGCAAAATGATAGCGATATTGGTCAAAACATGACATGGTTCCTTTTTGTGCAACACCAACCAAAACGTAAACGTTGCCGCATTGTTCTTTAACGGCACCCGGAGCAAAACTTGCTCGGTAACATGTTTTTCCATGCTGTTCATAATTGAAAACTGCTGTTTTAGAGAATGGCTGGTGCAAGCGGAACTCAGAATGGAAGAGTTTGGCTTTCTAGCAAGGCTTATTCGCTTCAGTACAATTCTGTAAGGCTCTTTGATTCTGATTTCGTGATGTTGAACTTACGTTATATTAGACTTGAATGGGAATTTATATTTTTACAATCAAATTAAAATAGTTTTGTGGTCAATAAAATTACCGATTGTACAATTTAAGAATTACTTTGGCCTCTTGATGTTATTTGTATATAGGTATTGAGAATAAAATGAATGATTGCATTAAGTTTGGCTGTTACTAATCAGAAGCAAAAAAACCCAAATAATTCACGATGAATAGAAATTATGACAGTAAGTAATTATTTACCAGTGTTAACTCAACTTGATTTAGTGAACGAATTAATTTAGACGCGTGAGTAACATACAAAATTTGTAATAATTTACAGCGGAACTAACGGTATTCCTAGGTTAATCAAATTACGCGAATCACTCTCAAAAACAGTACCGAGGGAAAGTTTCGCTATGACAAAAAAAAAACAACCCCAAATAAAGAGCCAACGTCTTTCCGTTTTCTCGGCGAAATAAGCGCAACATCGTCTGTATAAACAAAACGTTCATTTCCATCCTCATCCCCTTACGAATGAAACTAATAAAGATTTATTGCCTTCCTGTGCCAAATAATGGCCTGAGCGGTGCGAGTCGTGTATCCAAATATATACATTCCAACGGTCGGTTGGTCGGTGTCGGTCGGCGGAACCTGCATTCTGCTGTGAAGGATTTTGCCCCATGGCGACCTAAGCCCCGGCCCTGTTGGCCCACGTTTGTTTGGTCTGTTGACGTGTGATTTTCGTGTTCTGTGGTTATACGTGGAAACCTGTCCACGAAGAAGTAAATTTATTGGCCCAATTTTTTTTTTGTTCTCACCCATTTCGGAAGCTGACCGCAATGGAGTCTGCATCAGTTTTGTAAGTCATTAAGTTTCATGTTTCCGCGCAGAGTTTCGCTCTAATATTGAAAAATTCGCCCAATTGCAAGAACAGTATATCCCACTTGGGATTAAATCCCATTTTCTGCTACGGCGTGATAGTATGTACACGTTCGTATAATTTGATACTCGTGATCTGGCTGATAGCACAGCGCTATCTTGTGGCGAATGGAAGCTCTAGGGCCAGTCGTAGATAATCAAATTCGATCGGAACCACGGTACCAAACATAACTTTGTTGTGGTGTCAAAAATTGAGATAAATGAGACCTTTGGTTTGTAGGCTTTTAGATTCTAGCCTACATCAGTACCGCAGAAGGTAAATTTTCTTAATTATGTTCATATATTACAATCAGCAGATCCTAAGAAACAAATCGATTTTGAAAAAATTAAGCCTGATTGATTTGATATAATATTTATATTAGTTGATATTCTTTCAATAAATCGGCGACCAATAGAAAAAGATGCAAAAAGACAAGAAATAAAGAAATTTTATATATGCCGCTGTCAGTTTTTCGGAAATTGGAAAAACCCGAAAAGCAATGTCGCGAATTGATTTTGTATAAAGTGCAGAAGGCTCCAAATCATGACAAACGGCAAAATACGGTGGGAAAGTCACGGGCCCGGAAACCGTACATCCGGATGCTGACGAAGCCTCATTATCTCATCATGGATGATGAAATTTACGTCAAGGTGGACTTCCGGCAGCTTCCAGAGCTACTATTCTTCACCGTCCAGCACAAGTATGATATTCCGGAGGAGGTAAGAAAGCAAAAACTTTCAAAGTTTGCCAAGAAATACATGATTTGGCATAAGATCTGCTCATGTGGCAAACTGAGTGCCCCGTTCGTGACTACCGGGATTGTAAACGGACAGATCTACCTCAAGGAGTATTTACAGTAGCGTCAGCTTCCTCTGTTGAAGCAACACGAAGGCCCTAGGATCTTCTGGTCGGATCTAGCTTCGTGCCACTATTTAAAGTATGTCATGTAGGGGTACGAAGCCAACGCGGTCAATTTTGTACCCAAGGACATGAACCCCACAACGGACCAGAACTAAGGCCCATCGAAAAATACTGCGCTAATATGAAGCAGGGACTACGGAAGCATTCCAAGGAGGTCAAATCTGAGGAAAACATGAAGAAAAAGTGGGTTTCTGTACAGAAAAAGCTGCATTTTGCTTTTAAAGACACTTTAACTTACTACTATTCCGAGGCACGAAACCAACCATTTGTGATAGCGGAAAATTCTAGTCTTCTGTCTAAATATGAAAACACTAAACCGTCTAAAAAGCGACCAGTTCACTGTAACTGATATCTGGGTTTAAAAGTTAATATAACACAATCATATTTAGTATGATTGAGTTATATTAACTTTTAAACTTTTAAACCCAAACCCGACCCGGTTTTTTTTCGGGTTTCGAGTCTGAAAACTCGAAACCAGACCATCTGTAAATTATGCCCTAAAATCTGGTGAAGAGCTATCGATGGACACTCGACACGAAAAAAATCAAGTTTTGTGAAAAATGAATTCTTGCGTGGTATCCAACATATCAGGAAAATTTCATTCTAATCAAAAATAGTCGAGTCTAAAATGACCTTTTTTCAGCGTTTTGAGCTGGCATTGCTTTCCCTTCTCCTCATTTTCTCTATCGTTTTTCCTTCTTTCCTTTTATTTCTCTCCTTTTCTCTTCCACTGTTCCTCTTTTCCAGTCCTTTTTCCTCTTTTAGCCTCGTTTTCCCTTATTTTACGCACTTTTACACTTTTTTTTATTTGTCACTAGCTGACCCGACAAACTTCGTATTGCCACACATTAAAATGTGTTGTACATAAACCCTGAATCGGTCACAATCTCGAGTTTAGCAAGTTTCTGAGGAGCTCAACCTTAGATAATTCATTTTGGCAGTTACCTACGTCACTATGAAAGCATGGTTAGTTTAATTTACAAATTTTCTATTTTTCCTCACAGTAAAGTAGAAAACAATCCCCCCGTTACTTAGCCAGATAAAATAAAGCGGATAGCACTTAAATATTTGTATAACATTTCGCCGAATACCATTTCGCGAAAATCCTTACGCGGAATGTACCATTTCACGGAAAACCTTTTCGTGGAAAGTACCATTTCGAACCACGGGGTGATTCTCTCCTTACTCGTTGTCGCTCGTTCGGCCCCAACTGAAGGAAAATAATGGAGGTCAGTAGACCTAGGAAAATAAATAAACCTAGACAGAGGTGATTTCTGCGGGGGGCTGAAGATAGTTTTTGGTGGTCTTGTTATTGTCTGTTATGTTTTATGGGAGAGTCTAAAATTTCTCGAGTTCGATTAGTTTTTGAGTTACGCAAAAATTTCTGTTATGTTTGTATGAGAGTCCAGAGTCCACAGGGGTGAGGGGTCTCAAGCCATCATAAAAAAATCCTGTTTACAAAATCCTCCATATGCCAAATTTGGTTCCATTTGCTTGATTAGTTCTCTAGTTATGAAGAAGTTTGTATTTCATTTGTGTGGGAGGCCCCTCTAATAGGGGGGAGGGATAATAATTCCCCTCCTAAAGAGGGGAGGGGTCTCAATTCACCAAATAAAATATCTTGCCTCCAAAAACCTTCACTTGCCAAATTTTGTTCCATTTGTTTGATTAGTTCTCGAGTTATGAGGAAATTTGTATTTCATTTGTACGGAAGCTCCCTCTCTTAAAGAGGAGAGGGGTCATAATTCCCCTCCTAAACAGGGGAGGGGTCTTAATTCACCATAGAAAAAAAAGCCTGCAAAAATATCCACATGCTAAATTTAGTTCCATTTGCTTGATTAGTTCTAGAGTTATGAAGTAATTTGTATTTCATTTGTATGGGAGCTCTCCCTCCTAAAAAGGTAAGGGTTCCTAATTCTTCATAGAAAAAATTCTTTCCTCCAAAAACTCCCACATGTCATATATGGTTCCATTTGATTGATTAATTCTCGATTTATGAAGAAATTTGTATTTCATTTGTATAGGACCCCCCCCTCATAAAGTGGGGAGTGGTCCTAATTCACCATAGAAAAAATTCTTGCCTCCAAAAACCTTCACATGCCAAATTTGGTTCCATTTGTTTGATTAGTTCTCGAGTTATGAGGAAATCTGCATTTCATTTGTATGGAAGCCCCTTCTCTTAAAGGGGAGAGGGGTCATAATTCCCCTCCTAAAAAGGTAAGGGGTTCTAATTTATAATTCTAATTTCTCCAAAAACACCCACATGCCAAATATGGTTCCATTTGATTGATTAGTTCTCGAGTTATGAGGAAATTTGTATTTCATTTGAATGGATGCCCCCCCCCCCTCTTAAAGGGGAGAGGAGTCATAATTCCCCTTCTAAAGAGGGGAGGGGTCTTAATTCACCATAGAAAAAATTCTTGTCTCCAAAAACAGACAGAAATCCATTTTTATAGGTATAGATTCCATTTTTCCTCACATTCTGTTATATTTTTTTTCATTTTTCTTCTTTTTATGTCTGTTTTTTTATTTTTCTCTTGCTCGTGTTCGCTGTTTTTCTATCCGCTTTGTCCTATTTTTACCACGTGTTCGCCCGTGCTTTTTTCGTACTTTTCTCCAAGAATAGCGGGAGGTAAAGCCAACGAAATTCCAGCTGTGAATTTGCTAAGAAAGTTTAGTTATATTTTCATAAGAAACTATTTGCGCTGGTTGGATGATGAGATATTAATTAACAGTTGGAATTCGATTTAGGCACGGACCGATTTTGGCAAGAAGAGTCATCGTTTTTGACAATACAAAATATTTCACTTCCAGAAATATGCTTAAGCATGGCAAGTTGAGTACCAGTAAAACCTTCCAGTGTCATTGATCCATAAAGTATGGTTATGAGTTCATCGTTTCTCAAATATGTAATAGAAAAAGACGTTATTACTACTGATTTACGGAAATGGCTATATCTTGGATGTTTCTAAATGGATCTCCAATTTTTTTGTCACCAATAGGCTGAACATTGATTCTAGTTTATGGAAAAAATATGAATGATATAGATTTTTTATTCTGAAGAAACATACAAGCGGTCAAAAATATCCGGCATATTTCCGGTGTCCTCTCCCACGTAACAATTTGAGTTTTATTACACTCTTATGGTGGCATTTAAGACCAAAATTGGTCTTGAAGACCACCATAAGAGTACAATAAAACTCACATTGTTACTTGGGCTGACATCCATAATTTCCGAGTACATCAAAACACTACAAAAATTTCCTTCTCCAGTTCAATCGGTTTTATTTAAATATGTTCCTTATTGTAAAAGTTATGATCAATTGAATTTGGTCAACATTTTACCTGTCCCATTCATTTTGCCTAACATTTGTTACCAAATTCGAAATCTTACTGTGTTGAATTAGGAAAATATTCAGGAAAACCGAGTTTTTCGGCCATAACTTAAGAACAACAAAAAATGTTGTCATGAAAATTTTATTACTAAAACATTAGAAATTTACAAATAAGAAAAATATTGTTCCAAAAAACTTCCATGTGACAGAACGTAGTTTTCCACTTAAATATGGACTTAAAATTTGAAATGAATGTATGTTTTAAATTAGACTTAAACTGGATTTGAAATCGGACTTTAAGTTATATTTGAATTGAAAGCATCTAAAACCAGACATGAAATCGGACTTGAAATTACTTGAAAGTAGGTATTTTTTCTAATTCCCGTCGTAATAAGTAAAGCCATTCTAATTTTCATTATTTGTTGGATGGATTTAATGAATACTCCAAAAGTTCTTGTGCTGATTACTTACCTTCCGATCCGAGAACTTTGAAATCACTGAAAAGCGATTATTAAAGCATAATATTGAAATTACGCAACTGACTTTATTTCTTAAATTCGTCGTACCGTTTTAAAATCCGTCCATCAAAATTTTTCATCGTCCGAACTAAAAATCACAACAATGTTTACGAAGCTAACGCGCATGTGTTTGTGTAGGACGGCATGACAAATGTTATTCTGCAAAATTTCTGCAGGTCAGGTAAATTTTCCTGGCTGTAGAATAACGACAATGTCTTGCGTGAGTTATTTTCATTTATGAATGACGGAAATTAAAACGATTGGTCGACATTTTCTTATTCGTCGCACGAAAAAACGTAGGAAATTTGGCTGGTAGGATTTCTTTAATGATAAAAAGCATTTAAATAGATCTCAGCTCACTTTGATTGATCGCGTATGATGGACAGCAAACAAAAATATTAGGGAATAACTAGTTTTGCATTGTGTACCATAAAAATGCTGATATTTTTAATAATTTGTGTTGGATAGGACGGGAATAGGCAATTACGACGAAACAGCAACATACCCAATCAGTATTGAAATTGGGCACGAAATAAGAATTGAGTTTAGACTTTAAATAAGCTTAAATTTGGGTTGAAACTTAACTTGAAATTTAATTTTTTTTAACTCAACTTGAAATTGGACCCAAAACTATAGCTAGTTCTACGCAATTCATCTATTTATTGCAAAATAGTTACATAAAATTTTAAAGAGAAGGCGGCACTGGACACGCCAGTGCAATAGCTGCAATGCTAATCATTGTTATCAATTTATACTTTCTAACTAAGTTTGGCTCACTTTTGCCAATGACTAGGCAATTATGATACTCAGTATAGAACAACATGATCCCTGAATATGTAAAAAGGTTTCTGTACCTTTAATTTATCAAACTGAACATTTTCGGCTATCAAAATCACTGTTTTGCAAACTAATACAGAACCAAGATTATCGTATCAGTTTAATCTAATTTTCAACGCTGAAGTCGAGTAAATATCCTGTGAGTGTGTACCCTACTGAACAGCTGTTGCTTTCGGTCTTACGCGTACGTGTATTATGTTTTAATGTTCTCAACAGGGTTATCACATCTGATAAATAGGATCTAACAATGTACATATATTTTCGAGTACACTTTTATCCATCACTCAGCAAATATTTTTGCCCCACAGGTGCTGCCCACCCATGGTTCCTTCGACATGGAAATTTACTAATAGTTACTAATCGGATTAATTTGGTTGCAAAATCTTACCTCCGGCTCACACATTACTGGCTGACTGGCTGGGCTGGATTCAGATTTCTCCTTTACCACAGTAGTATTCCGTACAGCGAGATTGTACGTGCTTGTTCATTGGCAGTGCTAATACGAAAGGTAGCCAGGCAGGAGAATCCATGCTAAAAAGCTTTTCGGATTAGTCAGAAACTATATAACGACCGCAGAATGGTGGCCACGATTACGGTACAAAACGGTGCAGCGACAGTCGAAGTCAGAAGAAGCCAGACCTGTTTCTTATCGCGTGTAGTCTAGCTTTCAATGAGACAGCGAAAGATCGCACGGCATATTGAGCAGGAGGAAGAGATTTTCTTACCGTGATTAGGGCGAGTATTTAGCATGTGCGATGAAAACAACTTTGCTGGCAAGGATAACTGTCTGGATAGTGTCTAATTGAAATTAATATTTTACTGACTGCCTCCGGCCAAATTAGTTTGTGAATCGTTCTTAACATAAAGAATAGATTATTAGAAACAACAACCAAATGAAAGTGACTGAAAGAAAAAGCGATTTGTTTTATTGGTAATTTTCCAATTACCTTCATCTTATATTACACCATTCAGATGCGGACTCTTGAATAATATCTTTCTGATGTGATACCAGAAGACTCAAAATTATGAATTAGGGTGCTGTTTACTAAAACAAATATCATAAAATAAATTAAAAAGTTAAAGATTAAAAAGTTCAAAAAAACTGCCTTCCACAGCAATCTTCCAGAGTGATGTGCATATATCACCGAAACTTCATTAGCTAATGGCTAGACGCTCAATAATGCTAAAAAGCTCAGCTTCGTAAGAATAAAGCCGCTGACCACTTTTTGATCCATTGTTTTTCATAAGCTTCTTCCCCCAGAGCCACCGGATCAGCTCCATTTCCCTCAGCTCCGCAGCGAACGAAACTCGAAGTATCCATTATGCATCATAAGTTTATCCGCTTTGAAACATTAATCCGATATCCCAAAGAGCTGTTTCAATTTCTTTCCTCTCATAGAAATGAGTTTTCCAATGTGCTGGTTCCTACTGCCTTTCCTACCAGTCAGTTGGACATCCATCGGAAATTTCCTCCACTGACTGTTATGGAAGAAAACATTCAACGTCCCGGCAACCGCACACAACGCCCACAGCTACTACACCTGCTCCAACCGAGAAGTTCTGCCCTACTTTACCACCCTACTCTGCAGCCTTTTGAGGATATTTTATTGAGAGTAACAAATGTTCTTCCGACTCCATCACATTTCAATTATTAATCAAATTGCTCTCTAAACAAAACACTATTGCCAAAAGGGACGACGTTTACCGGATCGCTTCCGAACGGAAGAATGGGAAAATTCCCCCTGTTCACGCATACAACCATATACAGGGACCTCCCGCTGCGCTGGCTGGCCTTCCCGGAGCGTCTAGTCGAGAGCCGATAAGCCCTGAAGATATACTTCGAGAGGAAAGCGTAACATATAATAATTTCCGTTCTATCCGTTGGTGAACTTAGTCTGTGGCAAAGTCGTTGAGGGTGTCTACTCCTTGATACGGATTTTGGGTGGAAATTGTCTGATGAGCTACTGCCGGGTCGGGGTGTTCTGTTTTCTTCCGTCACGAGTGTGTGCGCGTGTGAGATTAGTTGAATAATTGCATCGCTGCGATCAGCTGTACGAGAAGCTATAATTTATCCGTAAACTGGTACGTTTAAAAACGTGCTTCAAACTTTTCCGATAGGTGTGGTCGTGTGCTGGGTTTACTTCAGATATTTAATGTCTTCAAACGAGGCTGCAAGCATTGGTAGTGCAGACCTTTTCTCAGTGTAGTCAAAGCCAAAACTAAAGGACAAGTTCATATTATTTTTGATCAATAATTTATAGGTTTATAAGCTAACATAATAAGAGAAATGTTGGCTTCGTATGCTCAGACATAAACAAACCTTTGAGAAGAATATTTTGACCAGGTAAAACGGAGTATTCGTATGATGATGAAACTATAATTACTTACCACAAAAGTACCGGCGGATTAGGTTGGAAACTCCGGAATATCGGGTGCCATTGGATATAGAAGCAAAGTTAAGATTGGACTAGCAAATTAGACATGGAACTGGACTAGAAATTAAGCTCGAAATTGAACTTGAAACCGGACTTGACATAGGACATTAAATTAAACTTAAAAATGCAGTTTTCTTTGAAAAAGGCCAAAACCGTAGGCCGAAACGTCAGGCAGTATAAAAAAGCCGTTTTCGATATAAAACTGACTGAAAAGCCGAAAATCCACAATACAATATATATCAGTCAATATCAATAACATTAGACTTAAATTTGCTGCTGCTGCTAGATAGAGTCTGTAGAATTCTTGCACTAGTCCCGCAACTGTCCTGTACTCTAAGAGCCGGCGATAAAGAAAGGTCAAGTCTTAGAAAGAGGTTTAAAGCTTTGCTTTTTTTGGGCTAATTTGGGCTTGAAGCTTTATTTCATATTGAACTATTCATATTGGATTCAAATTTAGAGTAATTTGGATTGGAAGTGTTACTTGGAATTAGACCTAAAATCAGACTTAAAACAGAAATTTAAGTTTCTATTTGAAATTGGATTAGAAATTTTTGAATTGCAATTGAATTTGGAATTCAATGAGCCTTGGACTTGGATTTGAAATTACAGTTGAAATTTGACTTAAAATTGTATTCGAACTTAAAAAAATAAATTAATGACAGCAGACGATTAGAAATTTTCTACACTAAATTTGACTCTAATCAGATACAAAAATTTGCAAACAGCCAGAGATACGAAATGATTTCATAGGATTGATAGCTTTAAACTACACAGCAGTAGCAAACTTTGACTTCGTTTTTCTCGAAATCAGGTTTTTGTCACTTGGTTCGGTCTGACAATTAAACTTAAAATTGGAATTAAATTAGATTTGAAATCGGGCTTAAAATTGGACGAACTTAAACTTGACATTGAACATTAAATTATGCTTGAATTTGGACTAATTCGAGCTTCAAGTTCCAATTCAAACGGAGCATGGACACGAAATTAGATAAGTAGTTTTACTTAAAATTAACAATCACTTTTCTCGTCTTATTCTCTCACTCGTTTTACCTCTTTAATGTTACTTTTTTTCTTTTCCATTCTCGTTTTTCACTTTTTATGTCGTTCTCCCTCTATTTCTGTTCCGTATTATTGGTATCTACACTTACTTTCCTTCTGTGTTTTTTGCTCTCGTTTTCCATTTTTTCTGTCCAGTGTTTCCTGTTTTATTGTTCCTGTTCCTGAGTCCTGTTTTTCTTCGTGTATGTAATTTTCTTTCCCGTTATTCATCTCTCTCTTTCTCATTTCATTGTTTCCGGTTTTCGACTTTGCTATTTTTTTATCTCTTTACTTTCTCGTTTTTCTTCTTTCTGTCACGTTTATTGTGTTGTTTTTGACTAAATTTTTTTTCTCTCCGATTACCTTTTTATCTTGCGGTTTTCGCCTTTTTCTCTTCCGATTTACCTTTTATTTTAGTCCGTCCTTCCTGTTTTCTTTTCATTTATTCCCTTTCTCATTTCGGCTTCTTCTGTTCAATTTTGCTATCTCTCATCCCATTTTTCTCCTTTTATGTCCTGTTCGACATCTTTTTCCTGTTAACATTGCTTCCTCTATTGTTTTTTTCTCTGGCAATTTATCCTTTTGGTTCTTCTTTCCCTTTTTGGTTCCTCTTGTTTCTGTTCCGCATTCCCTTTCCTGTCTTGTTTTTCCTCCTTTTCTTTCTCGTGTTTTTCTTTCTGCCCGCTTTTCCTTTGTTCCTTTCCTCATTTTTTCCCGTTTCTTGCCCTTTTCCTGAGTCCTGATTTGTCTTGTTTTTCGTCTTGTTTTTAATTTGTTTTCATTATTTTTATCGTTTTTAGGCCCGTTTTTGCTCTTTTTTGTTCATATTCTGTTCCGTTTCGTCTTATTTTCTCTAGTTCCGGTTTTCATGTTTTTTCGCTTTTTAACTAGTTTACTGTCCCGCTTTTCGTTCTCGTCTGTTATGTTCTTCCTCTTGTTATGCCCTGCTTTTCCTCTCTTTTTCTTTCTGGTTCTGCTTTTCTTTGCCGTTTTATCACTACTGTCTAGCGTTTTAATTTTTCTCTCCATTTTTTCCTTTTTCTGTCCCGTCTTTCCTCTTTTGTTGTTGTCGTCTCTCTATTTTCTTGCTCCCGTATTTTCTTCTTTTCTTTTCCCGTATTTTCGGTCTAGTTTATCCTCATTCTCTTTGTCGTTTTCTTCACTTTCTTTATGGTTTTCTTTCATTTCTTTCATTTTTCTTCGATTATTGAAGCATTTTATTGAAATTACGCAACTGATTTTATTTCTTAAATTCGTCGTACCGTTTTAAAATCCGTCCATCAAAATTTTTCATCGTCCGAACTTAAAATCACAATAATGTTTACGAAGCTAGCGCGCATGTATTTGTGTAGGACGGCATGACAAATGTTATTCTGTAAAATTTCTGCAGGTCATGCAAGTTTTCCCGGCTGCAGAATAACGACAATGAGATGTGTGAGCTATTTTCATTTTATGAATGACGGAAATTGAAACGATTAGTCGACATTTTCTTCTTCTGCTTGGCTGCTAGGAATTCTTTAAGGAAAAATGGCATTTAGATCTCAGCTCACTTCGATTGATCGCCAATGATAGTCAACAAACTAAAAGGGAATAACTAATTTTGCATTGTGTGTCATAAAAATCGGTGATATTTTTAATATCTTGTGTTGGATAGGACGGGAATAGGCAATTACGACGAAGCAGCAACATACCCTACTTTACTTTCTTGGCGACGGTCCGTTATTGATTATGGTCCCCCAAGTAACAATGTCAGTTTTATTACGTACTCATGATGGTTTTGGTGATCAAATTTTGTCGTAGAAATAGCAATAAGAGCGCAACAAAATTCAAATTGACGGTACGACCGTGAATGCATCTGTTAGGCTGATGCAAACTTTCGTTTTTTCAAATGCGTACAAAAAATTTGTTTTCCAAAAAAATTATAAAACACACTAAAATGAGCAACCTGGCTGAATATTCGGCCTGTTCTCAAACTTTACTACTGTGGCACTACATACGCGCGGAATAGTCTATCCTAACTAGAATTCCATCATTTAAGTCTCTACAATATCCAGAAATTCAGTTCGTAAATGAATCAAATATTATTAAAAAAATTTGAAAGTTTTCATAAGGTACATTATATTTATAAAAGAGACACCTCAAACAAACCAAAAATGTTTCTAGCTTAAGATTTCACTTGACGTACATAATAGGCTGTATACAAATAGGTATGGTTCGTTTAAAAAAAGCATTTCAAAATAAATTATGCTCAATAACTTTGCACACGTTTATTTTGGTACTTTCATATGTTCTACAAAGTTATTCCGTGTATTAAAATACACATTTTCTCTAAAGACTTTTTTTTCCAAAGGATGCAAATTAAATGAGTTATGAAATATTTAAGTAAAAAACTAAAAGGTATACAGCCCTAAGGGCTGTGCGAAAGAGTGACGTAGGACGTATATCTGACCATTATATTAACGACTAATGTGCGTTTCTGACATATGTATGTTTATAAGAATCAGTGAGTGCCATTGTTTAAATGAATGTTTAAAAGAGAAGAACGAAATATTCAAATTGAATTCTTCATTGAATGAAATGGTGGCTTTGAAAATATGTAGATGGTGGTTCATAAGTGCAACGCCTGTAGCCACTATGACATAAACATTTCTTTTAAAAATCACTTGTGCATCATAAAGGTTGAAATAGTAATGAATGGCCAGTCTACAGATTATTGTATTAAATATGATTATGCGTAGCTTAACATGTTTCAATAATCTTACTTTAACTCGCTTGTGACCTTTAAAAGGGTCATTGGTTACAAATAACATTAAAGCCAAAGCACGTTCATCGCAAATATGACGTGCCATTCGAATGTCATTCTCTTCTGACATGAATGGCTACAGAGGCAAGAAAATCAGCGGCGTCGATTCATTGTCTATTGCTCCGAGAAGGATTTACTAGTTTACCTTCACAGCTTACCGCTTGTTAAAAAAAGTCCTGTTTTTATTGGAGTCCTTATCCTTCTACCACAGGGGTGAGGAGTCTCAAATCATCATAAAATAAATTCATGCCTCCCAAAACCCCCACATGCCAAATTTAGTTCTATTTGCTTGATTAGTTTTAGAGTTATGAGGAAATTTGAAATTCATTTGTATGCCCTCCTCCCCCCCTCTTAGAAGGGGAAGGAGTCTCAGTAGACCATTGAAAAAAATACTGCCTTTTGAAATCCCCACATGCCAAATTTGGTTCCATTTGCTTGATTAGTTCTTGAGTTTTGAGGAAATTTATGTTTCATTTGTGCAGGAGTCTCCTCTCTTACGCCCTCCCTAAAATTGCCTTCTTTTCCCCTCATAAAATTGCTGATCATTTTATCTATCCAACGTTATATAAATTGTTCAGTTTCGTTCAGTAGTTTAGTAGTTATTCACATTTGAAATCACGATTCCAACGTTACACTTCTATTTTCGTTTTCACAAAATGCTACCTAGTCCCAGTATAGTAAACAAAGACGTAGTCCTACGTCAAAAATTCGCCCTGTTGGAAAATAAAATTTAAATTTCGGGCAACATCGGGCAAACCAAACCACTTTCATATGAAAGTACTAAAACATTCTCCAACAGCACTCCGCAGGAACTGCGGAAAAATCATTATAAAAGTGTATTATTTTTTGATAAAATTCTTTAGAGCGCACTATGAGAAAGAGATAGAGTGTTATTGTATTTAACAAAGTTGCTTAGTTTAGTGTCTTCTACAACTTTTCTCAAGACACTACTCCGTTTTAGCTGCACTCGAAAAAACAAAAAAATTATCACCCTAATAATGAGTGCTTAAAATCGGCGATAACCTTAGCCCAATTAACGAAATTTGACTGTATAGCCCATCTTTTTACGTCATCAAGGTGATATATTCAACTATCAGGGTCATATAAACATTCTTTGTTTTAAATATGCGAAAAATATATAAAGTGTCTTCACAAAGGTTGTAGAACACGCAAAAATGAGCAACTTTGTAAAATGCAGTATCTTTCTACCTCTTTCTGATGACGAAATATAATAATTTGTTTGAAACAAGCACCTAAAATTCGATTCTGATCAATAACTTTGCATACAATTTTTTAGTGCTTTCAAATGTTCTACAAAGTTGTTTGTTATGTTAAAATACACATTGTCACTGAAAACTATTTGTCGTTAAAGTGAATATTTAATTAGGTAAAAAATACTCTATCAAAAAGTACTATAATTTTTGGATGATTTATTCCGGGATTTTTTCAGAGTGCTGTTAGGGGAAGTTTTAGTTTTTTTGCTGATAAGTCCCGTTTCTTTCTACGTTTGCTCTTCGTATTGTGCCTTCCAAGGCAATGTTGAATAGCAGGTTAGAGAGTGCATCCTTTTGCTTTAGTCCATCCAACGACACAAAAGCGGCGGAGGTCTCACCCGCTATTTTGACGCATGATTTTGACCCATTCAGCGTCGCACGAATCACCGTAACTAGTTTCGTCGGAAATCCATGTTATGGCATTATCTGCCACAGCTCAATTCGTTTGACTGCATCGTACGCCGCCTTAAAGTTCACAAACAGATGATGACTCTGCATGTTGTACACCCGGAATTTGTCTAGTATTAACACGTAACTTAAAATTGGACTTAAAAATGGAAATGAATGGTTTTAAATTGGATTTGAAACTAGACTTGAAATCGGATAAGAAATCGGATTTGAAAATTCATTTTGCTACATAATCAAGCTGTCAAACTAGCGCTGAAATTGTAAACATCTGTTAGTGCGGTAAGGAATGGAATGGATGGAAGGAGTGGTTTGTCCCATCTACAAAAAGGGTGATCGGCTAGACTGCTGCAACTATCGTGGTATTACGCTGGTAAACGCCGCCTACAAGGTACTCTCCCAGATCCTGTTACGCCGGCTGTCACCGATAGCGCAAGGTTTCGTAGGGAATTATCAGGCGGGTTCCATGGGGGCTCGCGCAGCTACGGACCAAATTTTTACTATCCGACAGATCTTGCAGAAATGTCGGGAGTACAACGTGCCCACGCAACACATCTTTATTGATTTCAAAGCAGCATACGAGACAGTCGATCGAGACAAGCTATGGCAGATAATGTACGAATATGGTTTCCCGGACAAACTGACACGACTGATCAGAGCTACATTGGATCGAGTGATGTGTTTCGTACGCATCTCTGGGACACTCTCCAGTCCCTTCGAGACGCGACGAGGGTTGAGACAAGGTGACGGTCTATCCTGCATGCTGTTCAACATCGCTCTTGAGGGGGTGATCCGACGAGCGGGCATCGAAACGACAGGCACGATTTTTACCAAGGGTAGCCAACTTCTAGGCTTCGAAATCATAGCCAGGAACTTTGCGACGGCGGAGGCATTCTATGCCAGCCTGAAAGCGGAGTCTAGAAGACTTGGGCTAAAAATAAATGCGTCGAAGACCAAATACATGAAAGGAAGAGGCTCAAAGGAAACAAATGCGCGCCTCCCACGGACGGAAACCGTTGACGGCGACGAACTAGAAGTGGTAGAGGAGTTCGTGTATTTGGGATCGCTGGTGACCGCGGACAACAACACTAGTAAGGGGATCCAGCGGCGCATACAAGCAGGAAATCGGGCCTACTTTGCCCTTCGTAAAACGCTACGATCAGGAAGCATACGCCGCCGCACGAAGCTAACAATGTACAAAACCATTATTAGACCGGTAGTTCTTTATGGACTTGAAGCCGTGATGCTGCTTACGGAGGACATACGCGCCCTTGCCGTGTTCGAGCGGAAAGCGCTGCAGACGATATTTGGCGGAGTACAAACTGAAAGCGGAGGCGTATAATTCGCGAGCTACAGACACTGCTTGGGGAGACTCCCATCGTACATCTAGCGAAAGTTAGCAGGCTACGGTGGGCCGGACACGTCGTAAGGATGCCGGACGACAGTGCGACGAAAATAGTCCTCTTCAACAACCCCACCGGCACCAGGATCAGGGGGGCCCAACGTGCACGATGGCTCGACCAGGTCGAAAGCGATTTGCGACTTCTGAGACGACTAGGAAATTGGCGACGAGTGGTCCAAGACCGAGTTGAATGGAGCCGAGGGCTTGAAACAGCACAAGCCACCCCGGCTCTATGCTGCTGAAGAAGAAGAAGAAGATATATAAAGAGAATTACATCTGAAAAATTATGTTTGTGTCAAAACAAAGGTTAAACTAGAGTTTTCCAAGAGAAAAGTACTTGTTTTACATAAGTTTAATGAACGTTCGAAGAAAAGTAAAAGTTATAAATTAAATAAACCTAAAACCTAACTTGTATTAGCCACTAGTTAGTCTTTATATTAGGAATCGTTTCGTTTCGCGTAGGCTTAGCTATGGGTATAGGTTCGAAGCAATCGTTCGAAAAACGCAACGCAGAAAAACTCGTTTGTAACAGTTGAATATAGCCATCAATAAAGAAAGGACCTTTCCAGTCCAACTGATGATAGAATGATTTGCCAGGGTGAACTAATGATTGGCCATTAATATCACTAATTGACGCTGCAGGTGACGACGGTAACCTACGTGGATATAAATGAGATTATGTGTGCTAGGCGCATACAGTTTGGCAGTTTTAAGCGAACCCAAGACTGCGTAGTGTTACAATTTAATGGAAATAATTCAGTATGATTTAGAATCACTTTGTCAGTTGACATATTTCAATTTTTTTTGTTTTAAATTAAACGGAATAGTTATAAGTTTAAAATTTCCGATCTTTTTACTAAGATTCATTTTCATTTTTTGGGACCAAAAATGTGTACAAACTGTTTAAACTGTTATATCCATTAAAAAAACTAACATGGCATAATAATTCTGGATCCCATTTGGCCCGCCATGAGAATCACTTCTCGTTTTGGCAAACTTTCAACCAACACAGTTTTCCGAACGCTCCGCTAGTCCGGCTAGTGTCACCATTCTCTGGCCGCAGCACCGACCGGTAAGCGGAGATAAAGTATGACAGGTGACGACACTATCGGTAACTGTGCGTTCCTGCAAGTAACGTTTCCATGCGGGCGGACATGTGCCACGAGACGGCTCAAGCGAAGCCATCAACATATGCTGCAGCACATTCCCACACACGTACATGCACTCACACACTAGGTCGACTGGAAATAACGCAGGATATGACGAGCTCCACTTGAGCTAGGATAATTGCTGGTTTCTGTACACCGCCCGCTTTCGTCGGCGAAAGTTGCACAACGGATCTAGCTTCCTATAGGTGAGTGATTAAACTTGAAACTGGTTGGTATTGCTTACTTACTACTGCACAGCAGCGTTGAAAATCTGGCAAGTTTTATGAACCTCCCGCAGCTTCATTCTAATTATTATATGTGCAAAACAGCAGTGAGCCCCTCGCTCGGCTGGAAGCCCGAGGAAAATGTTTAACTTGAGGCAACATGCATCCGTGCATTCATCGTCATCACTCGCTTGTTGGCAACAGACCCGCTGTTGGGTGGATGGACCACCAGGAAGGATACCTACCTACTTTCTCGAGTAAGATGTTTGAAGCGATTAAGAGATTAGGAGCGGCTGTGAATTGCAGTATGCCCTAGTATGCACCCTCCGACTTCGGTTGCGTCAAATACTATCATAGTAGGACATAGTAGGATGGTTGATTTACGAGTTTCCTGATTAAAGCAATGTAATTGTTTGGCGTTACATTACGTATTCGATCAGATCAATTTATCCGCCGTGAACCGTTAAATCTCTTACGAGACCGGATACCTATCAACGTAATTATCTCGTACCATATCGTTGGCTGGGAATAGTTAATTTGTGGTTACAACCATTTGATATATCGAATTCTCATGTTTGAACTTGTACAGATACTAAAATCTCTTTTAATTTGAATTTTATTGTTGAGAAGATAAACTAACGGCTGGCAACTAAAATTTCGAAATTTTTTCGCGGCCCTTCTGATCAACAACAAACGAGCTTAGAGAGAAATGAGAGGATGCATGTGTTAGCTCTTTCTCTCCTCCTTTTGTTAAGGGGACATACATTTTGGAAAAATCATTTTTTTCAGATTTTGATTCTGCAGTCTTTTCCGCTTATTTTGGTACTAATTTTGTAATGATGCGATCACGGGAAGTGTTTGAAAAAGAAGACAAAATTTTTATTTTTCGGCCATCTTTTCTTTTTCTTTTTTCTCAAGCTGTGGTTTTCATATGAAATCTTCTCTGCGCCAGAAGCAAGAGCTGTTACACAAAAAACAATATTGTCGTTGAGTAAGTGAGTGGAATGGTCAAATTGGAAAAGCGCAACCAAACTAGACATTAGACTAATGGAAGGGTGCGGCGGTGGTGTAGAGGTATCACACTAAGATTGGCAATCGAGAGACGTGGGTTCGATAAACCATTGAGCAATCCAATAAGTCTATATATCGTAATTTTCGGCATTGGGCTGTGCAGTGGTAGGCAGGGCTCGCACCCATGCTTTTTCGGCTTGTACCCAAATGTTTTGCAAACTAAACTACTGGTGTTTATTATATTTGGTCTATATTAAAATTTTTGTTCTATATTAAAATTTTCCAGTTCATCCAATTAATCATCCTTCAGATATATACTCCCTTTTTAAAAAAGAGTTTACGCAATGATCGCGTATAGAGTCATATACAAATCAAATCTAATCTTATCTAATCTAAACTCACACTAACGCATCCAATTCTTGAAAGCATCCTGGAAAATGACAATTACTTGAATCAATCATTTTTCTTGTCAACGGCCAGGCCAACTGCGCAGAAATAAGAATAAAGAAATCAAGTGGACCAAGACCTAATTCCATTAAACTCCTTGAAATCAAGGGGAGTGAAGAAAACGTGGGTCTGTCGTACCAAACACTTCCCATATATAATGATTAATTTACAGTCGATATAGCGCCTTATTACGCTCTCTGAAAATAGATTAGTCCTTCAAAAATATTAGTCTAAATAATATAACACTTGAAAATAAAGTTTTGTGGTTCAATAGTTGCCTAAAACTTAAGTTTTATGGTTAGGAATTGAAAACCACATGACCCCGGCCCTCCTAGCTTGGCTACTCAATCATACAAATTGAAGTATTCCCAGGTATGGCCACATGGATGTGCTAGGTAGGTGCTTGGGATGGTTAGAGCTATGTTGGACGCTTGCCCGCCAGCATATACTTCATTTAAGATGTATTTATCTTTAACCCAATCTTTTCTGTTCCGCGTTTTAGTCTGGTGTACTGATCTTCTACCGCCTCAAATGTTCTGCCGACAGCATCCACGCCATCAGCAGAGCAGATAAATTGACTGGATTTATTGAAAATCGTTCCCCGCATTTCGATTGCCGCTCGTCTTAGAACATCTTCTAATGCAATGTTGAATAGCAGGCAGAAAAGACCATCTCCTTGTCGAGGTCCCCTGCGAGGTACGAAGGGGTCCGACAATCCACCCGAGATTCTCACACAGCACTGGGTCCCATCCATCGTAGTCATGATAAGTCTAGTAAGCTTACCCGGAAAGCCGTTTTCATCCAAAATTTTCCACAGCTGTTGTTGGTTCACACGATCATATGCAGCTTTGAAATCAATGAACAGGTGATGCGTAGAGACTCGGCATTCGCGGCACTTCTGGGGGATCTGCCGCAAGGTGAAGATTTGGTTCGTTGTGGATCGACCCTCCATGAAGCCGGCCTGATAACTTCCCACAAATCTATTGGCTATTAGCGATAGTCGGTGGAAGATGACTCGCGACAGCACTTTGCAGGCGGCATTCAGGATAATGATCGCTCGGTAGTTCTCACAACCCAATTAACAATTTGGGTTTTATTACACTCCTATGATGACATTCAAGACCAAAACTAGTCTTCAAGACCACCATAAGAGTACAATAAAACTCACATTGCTGCTTGGGAATCCAGCTTATCACCTTTCTTGTAAATAAAGCAAATGCCCAGATAACACAAAATCGTAATACAAAGTTAACATCAAATCGTTTTCAAATCAATTTCAAATTGGAATTGTATAATGGTTAGAGTACGTCAAATCGAAGTGAACAATAAGTTGTTTTGCAGTCGTGCGTGTCTTCATATACAATTCATGACTGTTAATTATAAAGCAGTATACTGCCCATAAATGGAAGACAGTCACATCTGCAAAAACGTGCAACTGCGAAAAACGCTGTTGAAGCCACGACAATTTTTGTTTAATATTGAATCGATGTTGGAAACAAATCGTCCAAATCGTCATAAAATCACTTGAATGTACATAACAGAATACTTTTACAAGCAATTTGTTCACAAGTGACCTAAAATTTGTTCCAAAACTTAGAAAAACTGCCGAAGTTACTGATATGCGTTTATTTGTGCTTGAATAAGCAAGAATAAACGCATAACAGTCACAGGCACAGCAAGCCCTGATCCTTGCGTTGTCGGTGACTCGGCAGTATTTTCAAGACCACGTGTGGTTGTTGTTTTATTGTATTGTAATTTGTTATCTTGAGATCTCAGAAGCTGGTCGCTTTCTTGTGTGTCCGGAACACTCCCAAAACGTGTCCGAGTATGAGCAATGTGATCCTGGACACTATATGTGACAACAAATGAACTATTTCAAACTAGTTTTGCAATTTCGAGTACCGACTTAGAGATGTTACATGTTGTATTTTAGTTAAATTCAGAAACTGATCCCCGTAGAGGTATCTGGAACATTCACGGACATGTTTAGATGTGTCCAATGATGTCTTGAACACTTTATACGACTACCAATAGTCTATATTTGCATATGCGTGTATTTATATGTGTCACATGATGGGTTTGTTCATGGTTCATGGGTTCATGGTGCTTCTATGTTCAAGTCCCATATATTCCGGAACTTGTTCCTACTGTAACTTCGGAATCGTACATCCGATCCAAATTCTCCTCAATAGTGTTCTTCTAGGCCATAAAATCTTCCGTTTGGTTGCTGCAGGCGAATCGGTCCAGGCATTTCCCAAAAACAGATGCTTATTGATATATTTTTACTACTGTGACTGTTATGCGTTTATTTGTAATATGGGACTGACATAGTTTGATATTTTTTTCAACATCTTGGGAACAAACATAACTTTTTTGTTTGAAATATTGAAAGAACAGTTAATTTAAAGATGATTCCCAGGTTTATCTCAAAAGTGGTGAAAAGTCAGATGGGACTGTTATGCATTTATGGGCAGTATAGACGATTGCAATATTTGATTATATCTTAATCATATATTCAGGAGTATTTAGTTGCGTGTTATAAAAACTACGCAAAATAGAATTACAAATAATTGGCAAAATTTTCACACGTATATCGCCTCTAGTTTGGTACATATATGTTCTTATATGGCGTGAAATATAACTTTTTCGTTCAGATATGATTTCGTATATCTCAGTTGCAATCGAGATATACAAACCAAATGGTTTACTGGGTGACCCCGTCTTTCCGCTCCTCCGGTAGTCGTTCCGTATCCCAAATCTTGACAATCAATTGATGCAGACAACCGACCAATTTGTTCGGGCCCATTTTAATAAGTTTAGCTACAAAACCATCCTTTCCCGCTGCTTTGTTGTTCTTCAGCCGCTGGATGAGTTCTTTAACTTTGCTTATCGATATGGGTGGTACATCTCTCTTACTTGCTGCACTGATGAGGTCTTATCATGGTTTCCCGCCTGGATTCAGGTGTTCATCGCAGTGCTGCTTCCACCTTTCAGGGGACATAAATCCATCATCGCACGGTCGTCAGTCAAGATACCTCCGTCTTTTTCTCTGTACATATCGGCCCGCGGCTCAAAACCTTTGCGAGATTCGTTGAGTTTCTGATAGAACTTTCGTGTGTCGTGAAACCGGTACAGCTGCTCGAGTTCTTCGCACTCCTTCTCCTCCTGGAGACGCTTGTTCTCCTGGAAAAGTTGGGTTTGAGTCTCAGCGTCTGTTCGTATCGCTCCACATTCTGACGGGTGGCTCTACGCAGCATTTGTACCCGCACTGCGTTCTTCTCATTCAATATCTGCTGGTACTCCCCGTCAAACCACTTGCTACGTCGATTCGGTGCCACTCGGCCTAGAACGTTCTCCGTTATGCTGTTAGTGGCTGTTTTCACGGCTTTTCAACAGTGCTGACGAGGGGCTTCATCCTGCTTATCCTGTTCCAGCAGCACGATTTCGAAAGATAACGCGTAGCTTTCTGCGACCCCCGGTTGCTTCAGTTGCGTTAGATTATACCGTGGCGAGCGCCGGTATCGTATGTTGTTCACAACAGATCGTTTTTGACGTATCTTTAGCATCATTAGGTAGTGATCCAAATCAATGTTAGCACCCGGATAGGTTCTGACGTTGACAATATCTGAAATATGCCGACCATCTAACAGAACTTGGTCGATTTGTGATTCCGTCTTGTTGGGTATATCACCCTACTAGGTGTACCGATGGTGGAAGTTATGCTGAAAGAAGGAATGTTCTTGAAGGCGACGAAGTCGACAAGTCTTAGGCCGTTTTCGTTCGTTTGCGGGTGTACGCTCAACCGTCCAATCACCGCGGTTAAATTCCTCCTCCTGACCAACCTGAGCATTACAGTCCCCGACGATGATTTTGACTTCATGTCTCGGGCAGCTGTCGTATTCGCGCTCCACCTGTGCGTAAAATTCGTCTTTATCATCTTTCTTTATCGACAGACTTCGCAGCCGGCTAAGTAGAGTTTAGGACAATTACGAGGCTAGTGCAACAATCCTACTGACTCGACTTTGCAGCACCGCCGTAAGAAGTAAGAAGTAAGAGGTAAGAAGTCCCAAGAAACATTTATGCGCTGAATAAACATTTTAGCAGCCATAATTATTCAGCCATAGCTGAATATGCATCGAATAAAATTTATGTAAACAACTGTACAATACTTATTCAGCCGAAATTGGAGAACTTATACAACCTATTTTATTCGAGGCGGAAAAACATTTGTTAATCAGTTATATTGCCTCTGTGCGCCTTGTTTCCAGCTTTACGCAAATTGGTTATTTAGAAACGCGCAAAAGCCTCTATTAAGCTACATTACAGCTCCAAAGCAGCTATTAACAAGCTCGAAATTTGACTTAGATGTTTAAGAGCTGAAAAAAGGTTTTTATTTCTAATACTAAACCATAGTTCAGCCACAGGTTGAATAAATTCAGTTAAAAAACGTTTGATCTACCTAGAATTGTTACTTGGGTAGCTGCTTTCAATGCTGCAATGGAGCTTAATAGAGGCTTTTGCGTGTTTTTAAATAACCAATTTGCGCAATGGTGGCAATTATATTTTTAGAACGAGAAATAGTATTGCAATGCTTTTTCAGTCGCTTAATCAACGTCTTATCAACCTTTATGCAGCCAAAAAATAATCTATTTTTAAATTTAAAAAAGAATAGAACGCGTCATATTTATTTTGCTATGGCATCGTATGCTATGTTTTAAATTTTGAATAACTTGAATTCGTATAGACAAGCTAATTAAAATTGCATGTCGTCATCTTTCGGGAATTGAACCGCCATCTTCTGATCCATAAGCACTCATTGTATGATCCGCCCCATCTGCATCTGCAGAACAGACAGTGTAAATATCTTTACACTTGAAGCAGTCGATAACTGACATATGTTTGCTGCCAGTCGAATTGCGAAACTCTATGATCTGACAGTATGTGTGGTGTGAACCAAATGAAAGCTTGGTATTAGTTTGTAAAGCCACTTTAACACCCTTAAGTAGCTTTAAAGTAGTTTGAAAGCTATGAGCCTAATGAAAGCGTCTACTGGTTTATGAAGCCACTTTAACACCTTTAAGCAACCGTAAAACGGTTCTATGTTTATAGCTGTTTAGAAGCGGATTGTTTAGCAGAAAAATTCGCTATTAAGCTTGTTTATCAGCTTTGGAGGAAAGCTGATTTGGAGAAACTTAAAGTAGCTTAAACATCGCTTGGTCAAACACCATTTGAGTGCTTACTATATGCAGCTTGGATCGCGTTAAACCAACTCGTAAACAGCAATTGCTCTTGCTGTTTACGAGTTGGTTTTAGGCGGTCCAGTGTACAAGATTTTTCGAAAACAGACACTGATGAAGCCTGCATGTCATAGGCGAAATAGATTAAAGGTTGATGAGACGTTGATTAAGCGACTGAAAAAGCATTGCAATTCAATTTCTCGTTCTAAAAATATAATTGACAGCATTGCGCAAATTGGTTATTTAAAAACACGCAAAAGCCTCTATTAAGCTCCATTGCAGCTTTGAAAGCAGCTACCCAAGTAATAATTTCAGGTTGATCAAACGCTTTTATAGCTGAATTTATTCTACCTTTGGCTGAACGATGGTTTAGTTTTAGATATATAAACCTTTTTTCAGCTCTTAAGCAGGTAAATTTGGTGACTTTATAAAGCTTCGGGCTTGCTTATAGCTGCTTTCGAAGCTGCAATGGAGCTTAATAGAGGCTTTTGCGCGTTTTTAAATAACCAATTTGCGCCAAGCTGGAAACAAGGCGCACAGAGGTTATATAAAGGGCGATATAATTGCTTAACAAGTGTTCTTTCTGTCTCAAACAAAATAAATTGTATAAGTTCTCCAATTTCGGCTGAATAAATTGTAGAATAAAATGTAGAATTGTTTACATAAATTTTATTCGATGCATATTCAGCTATGGCTGAATAATAATGACTGCTAAAATATTTAATCAGCGCATAAATGTTTCGTGGGAGGTTTGTTTATCAAGATGAAAAATCGTTTATTCAGCTAGCATAGCACAATTATTGAGAATATTGACGGGTTGCGGAGAGGTTGAAGATGCGCCTAATCTGCTTGTGACACTATTATGTGAAGCAGCTGATTTACAGCGCGTTCGTAGGCTGCTTAATAACTTATAGAATACTGAGTCCTTTGCTTAAATTTATTCAGCGTCTACCACCTGTATTCAGTACCACCATCAGCTGTGAGCAAATCAGTAGTATTTTAATTTAGCTTCGGTGTTTGTTGGGGTAAGAAGTAAGAAGTAAGAAGTAAGAAGTAAGAAGTAAGAAGTAAGAAGTAAGAAGTAAGAAGTAAGAAGTAAGAAGTAAGAAGTAAGAAGTAAGAAGTAAGAAGTAAGAAGTAAGAAGTAAGAAGTAAGAAGTAAGAAGTAAGAAGTAAGAAGTAAGAAGTAAGAAGTAAGAAGTAAGAAGTAAGAAGTAAGAAGTAAGAAGTAAGAAGTAAGAAGTAAGAAGTAAGAAGTAAGAAGTAAGAAGTAAGAAGTAAGAAGTAAGAAGTAAGAAGTAAGAAGTAAGAAGTAAGAAGTAAGAAGTAAGAAGTAAGAAGTAAGAAGTAAGAAGTAAGAAGTAAGAAGTAAGAAGTAAGAAGTAAGAAGTAAGAAGTAAGAAGTAAGAAGTAAGAAGTAAGAAGTAAGAAGTAAGAAGTAAGAAGTAAGAAGTAAGAAGTAAGAAGTAAGAAGTAAGAAGTAAGAAGTAAGAAGTAAGAAGTAAGAAGTAAGAAGTAAGAAGTAAGAAGTAAGAAGTAAGAAGTAAGAAGTAAGAAGTAAGAAGTAAGAAGTAAGAAGTAAGAAGTAAGAAGTAAGAAGTAAGAAGTAAGAAGTAAGAAGTAAGAAGTAAGAAGTAAGAAGTAAGAAGTAAGAAGTAAGAAGTAAGAAGTAAGAAGTAAGAAGTAAGAAGTAAGAAGTAAGAAGTAAGAAGTAAGAAGTAAGAAGTAAGAAGAAGTAAGAAGTAAGAAGTAAGAAGTAAGAAGTAAGAAGTAAGAAGTAAGAAGTAAGAAGTAAGAAGTAAGAAGTAAGAAGTAAGAAGTAAGAAGTAAGAAGTAAGAAGTAAGAAGTAAGAAGTAAGAAGTAAGAAGTAAGAAGTAAGAAGTAAGAAGTAAGAAGTAAGAAGTAAGAAGTAAGAAGTAAGAAGTAAGAAGTAAGAAGTAAGAAGTAAGAAGTAAGAAGTAAGAAGTAAGAAGTAAGAAGTAAGAAGTAAGAAGTAAGAAGTAAGAAGTAAGAAGTAAGAAGTAAGAAGTAAGAAGTAAGAAGTAAGAAGTAAGAAGTAAGAAGTAAGAAGTAAGAAGTAAGAAGTAAGAAGTAAGAAGTAAGAAGTAAGAAGTAAGAAGTAAGAAGTAAGAAGTAAGAAGTAAGAAGTAAGAAGTAAGAAGTAAGAAGTAAGAAGTAAGAAGTAAGAAGTAAGAAGTAAGAAGTAAGAAGTAAGAAATAAGAAGTAAGAAGTAAGAAGTAAGAAGTAAGAAGTAAGAAGTAAGTAAGTAAAACATGATGTTTTTTTTATTTTTAAACAACGCTAAACATTCTGCAAAGATTAAAAAGGCGGTGGGGGGTGTGACATACAGATTCATGCATATTTAATCAATTTTGGAATTTTGTTGCCTAATTTAGTGAACCTTAATTAAAAAGCTTATTTGTGAAGCGAAATTATGGACTTACGGACTCGACGGTGTAAGACATAAAATCAATATCAGGAAAATAAATAATACTTCATTGCACAGCATAGCTGCGTCAGTGAACAGTACCGAACTGCTGATTATCCTGTCAATCAGGGTTCAAACATTCAGTTATTTACGAAGATTAACCTACATTTTCCCCGCACTCACACCGTGTGCTTTCATATCACATCTCATTAAACAACAAGGACGAAAATCAACTCAGATGCCTTTCAATTAACAACACCGTTCACACTCACTTAGCAGCATGACAGCGACTGTACAGTGTACCTACATACGCAGGATGCAGAGTGCTCGGATCTCGGAACAACGGTGAGCGGCAGCAGTAGCGAGCGGTAGGAAAATATCTTGCTCGGTTCGCTTCGAGTGAAGGCATCCAACCCGAACCACATTTTTGGACCCTCCCCCCTCAGCTTTAATTTGCCATACAATCTGGGCGTCGATCCATTATGTCATCACCTCGTAATGGAGCATATGTAGGTATGCATATTTGTGGGCGAAGAGATGGTAGCATATTTTCCACTCCATTTGTTTTTCGTTTCGTTAGATTTGGAGATGTTTTTGTTATTGTTGTTAGGATGTGTTTTAGACAGGCCTAATCAAATCACTGTCCTGTGTGTTTGTGTATGTGGGGATGAGGACATATTTTGTTTCTGTTTGTGGGAGCCTAATTCAGTGCGTCAAATGTGGCTGTAATAGACATATTTAGATTTGATAATATTTGACGTCACTTTTATGGTAATGGAAATGAAGCATCACTGTTTCGCATGGAGACCAATTTCGTACCATTTTAGCATGTTAGTCAGCATATTACCAAATCCACTGTTTTAGGTTCTTGAAAATGATATCAAAATTGTAATGAATATTTCAGCACTGAATTGACACTTTGCGAGCTTGCAAATAGTACAATAAATTTTGTTGAAACTAGAAGTCAGAAGGAGAAAAATATAATTAAACTTCACGAGACGTGGTTCAAGGTGAAAATCACATTTCATAAAATGACCAACAAAGTTTCCCACCAGCACACATGTTTAAGTTTGCCTTTTTTGATGACAAGTTACTTTTAATTCCCTTCGTTTATGTTTTTATAAATCTTGAAAACTTTCGACATCGCCAGAACACAGCAGTGCCATGAAAATTGTGCCGCACCAAAAATTGTACAGAACCACCCACTTGGCTAATGCTACGTAATACGCATCCATACCCAGCCGTCAGCAGCATTTAGGGCAGTACATTTGACATAACTTTGAACAACAGCAATAAAGAAACATAAAGAAGTAATTCGAGCAATTTAGAATACGTTCCTCTTCGCTGCAAAGCAACCAACAGCAGGAGGAAAAACGACATCAAAATAAACATGGAACATACCTAAACAATGCAAAAAGTGCGAAGGCGGTACGGCGGCAGCAGCGGCGGCGGTTCGTTGTGGATACAAGGCTGGAAAGTAAAATGATGCGAGCTAAACAAAATATAAGCTTCTACATGATGGAATACATCATAAACACTAGACGGATCTTCTCTTCAGGAATGACTTTGCTCTACTGGAGAATGAATCGGATGGTCCTCTTCTAGTGAAGACGCATGTTGTTCACAACAATGCTGGCTTTGTTTCTACAACAGTATGGTGTAGGTTGTTTATTTGTTTTCATTTGCTGTTGATATGTCAATATTTCTACCGAGAGATGAAGATTCATAAAGTTTTTATTTACAGATAAAGGTAGGTGGTGGAGTAAAAAATTTCAGTAATTAATGACGGTTTAAAAACCGCATGATTTCGATAAAATTTAAAGTCATTTTCCTAAAATGAGACGCAAAAAATCATTAAATACACAATCGAAATGTGATTCATCCCATAGACTGAGCACAAAGGCATCGATGTGTATGCCAATGCCTCTGCTCATGACAAAACAAAAAGCGCCTGTAGAATGTAAAGGAGCCACCCACTACACGCAAATGAAATGCACCTACACCCACATATGCTTGGAAAGTGTACATTACATGTTTTTCTTGTCAAAGAGTTATGAGCCTGCAGCTTGCTGGAGAGTCGAAATGGAAAAGATATCAAGCGGGAGGAGTTGGGTTTCGGGGGGAGTGCAAAGGAAACAAGACAGGTACCTACCAATTCTCGAAACGAGTTTGAACCAAGAACAACACAAGCAATTTGTTCTGTCAGGAGAGCACTTGCCAGCAGCTGCTGTGGAATCTGTTTTCATAGGGTGAGAAAATGCATATGTCATTGGTTGGGTGGTATTTTGCTACTGTCGGTATTTAAAGCTTTATCGATAACTCTGTGCAGAAGACAATTGCCTAAATTCGATAAAAGGGGTGTTTCTATTGGATTTCTTTCTATTGGGATACACTTTTACGATACAGTAAAATATTTATTTTTAAGAAACTTGTTTTAAATTGGGAATGGCATTAAAAATCCAAAAAGTTTTACGAAGGATTATGTTTTTATAAATTTTTTACGCATATTTCAAAATTGGCAGCACTGTATGCAGTTATGCAGGAATATTTTCTCTAAGTTTTTCCATTATTTTACTAATTGTCGCCACTAATATTTTGCGAACCGTTCGATAGACTTTTGTTGCGTTCTATCAAAGTGAAATTTAGTTTCAAAAGATAAATCGAACGTGAAAAGTGAACATATGGAATCCACGGTAATATTGCATTTAGCAAAGCTATAGTGAGTGAAAGTGTATGCTACAGAGACTATAGACTACAGATGAGTTAAGGCACTCAAAAATTGCCAAATTTTGAATCAAAATGGAGAGTACCATCAGAATTATAGGTAACTATTAGCATGTCATTAACAGTCAAGCTCTCAACCCTCCGCCGCAGCCGGGTTGATGCTACTAGCGTATAGCAGTCGTTCCGGCCTTACGTGTGGGTGTGGGAAACAATGCCTCCGGAACCTATATCATGGCAAATATAAATCTTGTTCTCTCGCCACTGGAAGATAATTTACCAATTGATCGCATTTCTCCATCAGCGGAACGCACATCAGAAAGTGTGCTGGAAACCCTAAACTCCTGGTACAGTCGATCATCGCTGTTTCGATCATATAATGAGTTGATCATATAATCAGTCCTGGTAAATGGCTGGATAATGCAGAATATAGACCCCATAGTGATCGTTAGCCTCTTATCCAGCAACTCCGATCCCGACCTCCTCGTGGTACCAGCCGAAATACGAGCAACCTTAGCGGAGATCGGGTAACCAGCCCCGGTGGAAACTAAGGTCGGATGCTAACCTGGAAGGAGGTATAATGAGTCTCGGCACTATAAGATCCCATCGCCAGCCACGTAGCCAGAGGTGGGGGCCAGGAGTCCTATCTTGGCTCCTAATACATTATATGCATATCTTATTGCTTATAACTATAATACATTATAATACATTTAATGTATTGTAGTTCTAAACGAAAAAATATGCATATAAAACAGTTAAAATCAAAATTGGGCCCCCGGGCCCCCCCTTCTGGCTACGTAGCTGTCCATCGCGAGACTCGGTAGTATTGCCTCTACCGGCATCGTAGCTCTGCCGAAAATCTGTCGCAAAGGAGAGAAGGTATGGAAGATCCGTGGCGGAAAGGCCTAGTTTTACCAGAGCGGTGGCGCTACCAACGAACTGGGAACGGGCTTTGTAGTGTTGGGCGGAATGCAGGATCGCGTGATAGATTGGAAGGCGATCAACGAGAGAATGTATGTATTGAGGATAAAGAGCCGTTTCTTCAATTATAGCATCATTAACGTGCACTGTCCGCACGAAGGTAGACCCGACGATGAGAAAGAAGCGTTCTACGCGAGGCTGGAGACAACGTACGACAGCTGCTCGTCACGGTACATCAAGATCGTCATCGGGGATATAAACGCCCTGGTCGGTAGGGAAGAGATGTATAGACCGGTGGTAGGACCCTGTGGAATCCGCAAAAAGCCGAAAGCCACTGAACTCACTCGAAAGACGCCGGAGATCGCCTCCACGTCTTACCTGACGGACTGCCTATGAAAGATGCGGACGATGGACTTTGTCAGAAAACCGAAGAGCCCGGTTCATAGGAACACGCTAGTGTTTGTGTCATCTCGATGATGTGCCGCACAAGTATCAATGTATACTGATGCGAGGGGGAACTATTGATTGGTGCTCAATGTTAATGAAGATCTATAGTTAACTCGCACTGGATAGTCTCTAGATATCCCACAGACCCCATGACCTGCACACCGACACGAACAATAACGGCCAACGATGTATAAATTTCGCAGCTTCGCAAGGATATTCACAAAGCCACCTGAAGATCACCTGACCAACGTACAATGAACCAAATCCACATTCTCATAGAGGGCCGATTTTTCTCTAACATCACGAACGTACGCTCCCGGCGGGGTGCGGATATTGATTCTGATATTGGATATTGACCATTACTTGATAGCAGTGCATGTGCGCTCAAAGCTGTCCACTTGGCTGAACATCAGGCAGCTAGATAACCTGCAAGCTGCCGAGAACTACGCGCGAATACTAAATGAGGAACTGCCTTCTTCCGAGGAGTTAGGTGCTTCAAGCCACGAAGACGGCACTAGGTATTTAACCTCGGAGTACACAAAATGATTGGTTTGATGGGGAAAGCTAACAAGCGGTGGAGGGAAAAAACTACTTGGAAAAATTATCTAAGTATTGCCACTAGAGAGAACCTTGCCAAAGACCGACGAGCTAGGAACCAGTTGACCACGATCCTGAGGAGGAAAAAGCGCCAAAAGGACCAACTGGACTGAGGACAGAGATCGTGAAGAATTAGAGCAACTATTCCGAGCTAATGACACGCGCAAGTTTTATGAGAAGGTGAATCAAATTCGGAAGGGACACCGAAACCTGACATGTGTAGGGATGAGGGAGGGAATCTAATCACAAACGAGCGCGAGGTGGTCGACAGATGGAAGCAGTTTTTCGAATGGCGAAGTCGCAGAAGGAGGCGGAACGAAAATTAACCAAGGAGCGCCCATGGAAGATAGTAATGTCCTAGCACCTGATCTCCAAGAAGTCAAACGAGAAATCGGGCTGCTGAAAACCAATAAAGCCGTTGGGAAGGACCGCCTCCCGGGAGAGCTTTATAAATATGACGGAGAAACGCTAGCAAAGACTCTACACTGGGTTATTTCGAGGATTTGGGAGGAGGGAAAGCTACCCTACTAGCACAATTGTTATAAACTAGTTGTGGTAACCGATTAATGACTAATTTCATTCAAAAATATGTTGCAGCAACCAGAAATGACAAAAGTGTGCTACTTGGATACCGGAGGAATGGATGAAAGGAGTGGTTTGTTCCATCTACAAAAAGGGTGATCGGCTAGACTGCTGCAACTATCGTGGTATTACGCTGGTAAACGCCGCCTACAAGGTACTCTCCCACATCCTGTAACGCCGGTTGTCACCAATAGCACAAGGTTTCGTAGGTAATTATCAGGCGGGTTTCATGGGGGCTCGCGCAACTATGGACCACATTTTTACTATCCGACAGATCTTGCAGAAATGTCGGGAGTATAACGTGCCCACGCATCACATCTTTATTGTTTTCAAAGCAGCACATGATACAGTTGATCGAGACAAGCTATGGAAGATAATGCACGAACACGGTGTTCCGGACAAACTGACGCGACTGATCAGAGCTACATTGAATCGAGTGATGTGTTTCGTACTCATCTCTGGGACACTCTCGAGTCCCTTCGAGACGCGGCGAGGGTTGAGACAAGGTGACGGTTTATCCTGCATGCTGTTCAACATCGCTCTTGAGGGGGTGACCCGACGAGCGGGCATCGAAACGAGAGGCACGATTTTTACCAAGGGTAGCCAACTTCTAGGCTTTGCAGATGACTTCGAAACCATAGCCAGGAACTTTGCGACGGCGGAGGCATTCTATGCCAGACTGAAAGCGGAGTCTAGAAGACTTGGGCTAAAAATAAATGCGTCGAAGACCAAATACATGAAAGGAAGAGGCTCAAAGGAAACAAACGCGCGTTTCCCACGCATGGCAACCGTTGACGGCGACGAACTAGAAGTGGTAGAGGAGTTCGTGTATTTGGGATCGCTGGTGACCGCGGACAACAACACTAGTAAGGAGATCCAGCGGCGCTTTCAAGCCGGAAATCGGGCTTACTTTGCCCTTCGTAAAACGCTACGATCAGGAAGCATACCCCGCCGCACGAAGCTAACAATATACAAAACTCTTATTAGACCGGAAGTTCTTTATGGACTTGAAGCCGTGACGCTGCTCACGGAGATGGAGGACATACGCGCCCTTGCCGTGTTCGAGCGGCAAGTACGTACTGCGGACGATATTTGGCGGAGTACAAACTGAAAGCGGAGAGTGGCGGAGGCGTATGAATCACGAGCTACAGGCACTGCTTGGGGAGACTCCCATCACAGAACAGAAGCGGAAGTCCGAACGATTCGGCGATCAAAACTGGTAACAGAGTCTTTTTTGTTTTTATTTTTCTTTGGGAAGGTTTTCGCATAGAAGCAAATAACAGCAATATAAGCAGAACGCTCGCTGCCAATGGCATAGCAGCTTTCACATGCTTTCGTGTGCATTCGTATGCGTTCGTGTGTTTTCGTGGAAAAAAGTGACTCGCTACCGCCAGGTTCGCTAGTATCTGTAGAAACTAGCATGTACGTGTTTGGATTTCTACTTCCACTTCTGTTCTGTGCTCCCATCGTACATCTAGCGAAAGTTAGCAGGCTACGGTGGGCCGGACACGTCGTAAAGATGCCGGACGACAATGCGACGAAAATAGTCCTCTTCAACAACTCCACCGGCACCAGGAACAGAGGGGCCCAACGTGCACGATGGCTCGATCAGGTCGAAAGCGATTTGCGACTTCTGAGACGACTAGAAGATTGGCGACGAGTGGCCCAAGACCGAGTTGAATGGAGACGAGTGCTTGAAACAGCACGAACCACCCCGGCTCTATGCTGCTGAAGAAGAAGATATAATCAGTCCTTGCCATCAGAGCCGTTCCGTTCCTGTGCTCGGTACCGGTGATGAGAGTTTTCAACTTGCTTTCTCAGGAAATCAGCGTCGTGATAGCTCATCTTTGCTTCCTGAACTTTAGAGTTGACCAATGGGACTGATGCAATTAGCTACGTGGAAGACAACCACTCCATGTGCTTTTACTACCGAAACGTGTGAGGATAACGCACAAATGTGGATTCATTCTTTCTGCTGAAAGGGTGTGCGACTACGATGTCATTGTGTTGACCGAAAGATGGCTTGATGAGTGTTTAAATGCGCTAAAACATTTATATACATATACATACATTACATATCCCAAGTAACAATTCCAAGTTTTATTACGTTCGTATAGTGGTTTTCATGACCAATTTCACAAAACCGCTAATAAAACTATGAGCTCCACCAGAACTTTCTGATGACCGCTATAAAACTGCTTTCTGACCAAGTGGCCCACTCCTCAGAATGTTTTCATAACCGCTATAAGAATCAGGTTATAAGCTCAAGTAGTCGCATCACGCTCTGCTTAAAGCAGCAATAAAACCGATTAAACTTTCGCTGCTTGACAGCCATCGCCATAATTTAAAAAAGCTTTTCGCTTTTCGCATTTCGCTTTTCGTATTTCGCTTTTCTGGCAAAAGCTAAATAAGTTCGCTAGCTTTGTCAACTTGAAAATATATTCGTGAGAAGAAAAGTTTAGGTTTTACTGACATATCATTCTGAACGATTTGGTTTATAGCAAATAAAAGATCCCATAGAATATTTATTAAATTTTGAGCAATTTCTTTGGCTTGCAGCATGTGCGCATTTAATTTCATCGTGCATATTGATATGATAGGTCGATAAAATGAGCGCGCCACTGAAATTTTGCAATTTTCGACAACTGGTTGTTTTAACAAATTGAAAATATTCAGTTAGTCAATCTCAATTTCTAGCAAAATCATTTTAGTTGCTTCGTCTGACAGGAAAACCGATTGATAATAACTGTTTTTCTGAAAAACACCTTACTTTGATGAATTGTAGTTTGCGAGCTAAAACAAAATACTAGAATTTGGCAATATGGCTTCCCATAAAAAAATGATTTTTGTGTTGAACTTCATAATAGCAGCAAAAAACTGTTTGGTCAGGGTGTTACCGTTTTAATAGCTCTATAAAACTAACAGATTTATTGCGGTTTGACAAGTAACCGCGATAAGATTAATTTTGATTGGTGCGCCATTTTGTATTGATACGCCACATGTATGGTAGGTTTGTAAGAGACATGGTGCAGCCAACAAGTTTTAACGTGGTAATACAAGCAACCACAATACATTTGCTTTATTAACAGTTTTATTATGGTTTTCTAGCTAGCTATAAGTGTGTTTGGACTCGTATCCTCTTGGTATTGCGCAATACCACAATAAAACCAGAGGTAATGATCAATACCGCAATAAAACCTTTATGAAATTCAAGTAAAACCAAGTGGCATTAGAATTGTTACTTGAGATTACTTTTTTAGTAAAAAAAACTAGGCAAAACAGATAGTGTGTTTAACTGTCGTCTCTGCCTGTGAAGCAAACTGTATGGGAAAATTTAACCATGAAACTTTTCGTTAATTTTCACTATTTGGTGATTGAAAATAAAAGTTGTTATAAAAACCACATAATTGTTACGTTTACTATGAATCGATTAGTATTCAAACCAACAAAATCCGTTTATAATCGGCAGAGCTATTAGCGCCCAAAATCTTTAATTTTTTTGTGACTGTAGTCCAGTATCTTTCAATGAGTCGCAGTTTTATGCAGCTTGGTGGGTTTTGATATTTTTGACATTTGACAGTCGTAGCAGTATCCTTCCGTTACTCGCGCTGTTGTATTTTGTACAACACTTGTAGATTTTTAGATGCTATTTTATTTTAAAGTAACAGATCGATGTCAAACCAATGTGTATTCTTCAATAAACTTATTATGAACAAAATGACATAATTATTCAATACATAAATGCTTTAAACTGTTCAGAAAAATAGATCAACATAAACCGAAATCGCAGAAACGATGCAAGCGGCGTATGAGAGGTACCGCAATTGGTCCCGACTAGCATTTTTTCTCGTTTCTTGATTAGAGAAAAGTGTTTCTGTATGCAGCAAAGTTATTCTGTAGTTGATGATCATTCCGCAAGTGTGCAAAAGTTCACAATTTCGTGACTCCACGGTGCTACCGTATGGGTCAGTTTTCTGAATGTATTATATCTACGGAATCTCTTTATTTGTAAGGTCTTGTTTTCAGAAAATGTTTTAGTGGACCGAAAACGGTTGGCTAATGAACGGAAGTTTCAAATTTTCTCACTCACTATGTGTCTGTGTCACTATGTTACTGTGCAAAAAACTTTCAAAACATTCCTGCCCAAACGAATCAAAACACCACATCAGCCTAATTGTCCAAACTGCCAACAGCAGTAATGATATCATACTATGTTTTATGTGGAGAACATCTAGGAAAACATGGTAATTACTAGAAAAAAATCTAGCCAATAGAATGCTACATCGTTTCGGAACGATAAAATGATTTTTCCGAATGCAGCAACTTGTATATAGCCGCAATAGTAAGACGTACAATTGGCAGCGCATTTGAGCGCCGCCTGATGACAAACTTATAAAATTCTATCCCCCGAACGAAAGGTCTTGACCTACTGATTAACTTTGCTGAAGACAGCAACTATCTATATACCCAGGATTCCGAGATATTCCGCGATAAAGAGTGTTGTACAAAATACAACGCGCGAGTATCCGTGTTACCAAAGTTGGCGCAAGTAACGGAAGGGTATAGTGAACAGTTGCTAGATCCTACCAATACAATGCAATGAATGAGTTGTGTGCTTTCGGTAGATACCCTACTAGCACGGTTGTTACAAAGTTGTTGTGGTAACCGAAATATGACTAATTTCAGTCGTAATCTGGTTACTTCAACTAAATGGACCTAAAGTGTGTTACTTGGGTAGTCAGAAGCCGCAACAAGATTCTTGACGTTTCATTCGAGGAAATTTGTTGTGCAGAAGCCCTTTTAAGCGCTCGTTGTTTCCTATACTTACTTTACTTTAGTGGCAACGGTCCGTTACCGATCCTGCGCCGAACGAATTATAGTCCTCCAGTACCGTCGGTCCTGGGCTGCCGTTCTCCAATCCCCACGAACACCAGCTGAACGTGCATCGTCTTCGACAGCACACACCCACCGGGTGCGGGGTCTGCCTCGGAGTCTACGGCCTCTTCCTGGTTCTCTGCTGAAAATAGTTTTGGCTACTCTTTCATCGGGCATTCTGGCCACGTGTCCAGCCCACCGCAGCCTGCCACATTGCACTACCGTCACTATATCAGCATATTTGTATACTTGGTACAGCTCGTGATTCATGCGTCTGCGCCACACTCCATTTTCCATTTTGCCACCAAGTATAGATCGCAGAATTTTACGCTCAAAAACCCCAAGCACTCGCCGATCAGCTTCCTTTAGCGTCCATGATTCGTGTCCGTAAAGGGCCACCGGGAGGATTAGTGTTCTGTAGAGCGCCAGTTTTGTGCGAATTTGCACACTACGGGACTTCAGCTGGCTACGTAATCCGTAGAAAGCCCGATTCGCGGCTGCAACTCGTCGTTTCACTTCGCGGCTTACATCGTTGTCACATGTCACGAGTGTACCAAGGTATATAAATTCCTCCACTACTTCATATCGTTCCCCATCTAACTCCACCTCGGCACCAACACCACTTGAGCTCCCACGTTCCCTACCAGCAACCATGTACTTCGTTTTGGCGGTATTAATGGTAAGTCCCAATCTCGCAGCTTCCCTTTTAAAGGGCCTAAAGGCCTCTTCTACTGCTCTACGGTTGATTCCGATGATATCGACGTCATCCGCAAAACCAAGAAGCATGTGAGATTTCGTGATGATAGTTCCATTCCTTTCCACGTTTGCTCTTCGTAATGCACCTTCCAAGGCAATGTTGAATAACAGGTTAGAGAGTGCGTCCCCTTGCTTCAGTCCATCCAACGTCACGAAAGCAGCTGAGGTCTCACCCGCTATTCTAACGCATGATTTGGATCCATCCAGCGTCGCACGAATCAGCGGAACTAGTTTCGTCGGAAAACCATGTTCTAGCATTATCTGCCACAGCTCATTTCGTTTAACTGAATCGTACGCCGCTTTAAAGTCCACAAACAGATGGTGTGTCTGCAAGTTGTGCTCCCGGAACTTGTCTAGCAACTGGCGCAGGGTAAACATCTGATCCGTCGTGGAGCGACCCTCACGAAAACCAGCTTGGTACTCGCCGACGAAGGACTCCGCTAACGGTCTCAGTCTGCAGAACAGGATACGGGAAAGCACCTTGTAGGCAGAATTGAGCAATGTAATTCCTCGATAGTTTTTACACTTCATTCGATGTCCCTTTTTGAAAATTGGGCAAATGAGGCCATCCAACCACTCCTCCGGCATTTGTTCTTCCTCCCAGATCCTGACAATGATCCGGTGGATTGCTTCGTACAGCCGCTCGCTCCCCGCTTTTAGAAGTTCAGCCGGGATACCGTCCTTCCCAGCAGCCTTACCGTTTTTCAGCTCACTGATTGCCTTCTTAACCTCCTCCTGTGTTGGTGGCTCCACAGCTTGACCATCGCTTACAATTTCTATCCTGTCCCTGCTGATCTCCTCATTTACCTCTCCATTCAATAGTGTCTGGAAGTGCTCCTTCCACCTGGCTGCTACCGCCGTTTTGTCGGTAAGCAGGTTGCCAGCACTATCATTGCACATCACAGGCATGGCAATATTCCTGCTTCTCACCGTTTTATAGAAACTCCGTGTGTCGTTGCTGGCGTATCGCTCCTCTGCGCCGGCAAGCACGTGTTCCTCGTACTCGCGTTTCTTTAGACGATGGATTCTTTTTTCCGCAGCTCTAGTCTCTCTGTATCTCTCTCTGTTTTGACGCGTTGCCGCAGTGAGCATGCGACTCCTGGCCTGGTTCTTTTCGTCTGTCACTCTCTGGCATTCGGCATCGAACCAGCTGTTACGCTGTCTTCCACGCGTCGTGCCTACCACCTCTCTCGCTGTTGTTTGGATGGCACCATGGATGTTCCTCCACAGCCCATTTATATCTTCTTCTTCTACCTGCTGTTCTGCGATTCGCTGGTGAAGCTTCCTGGCGTACTCCACTGCAACGCCGTCTGCCGTTAATCGCTGGATGTTGAAACGCAGCGTCCTTTCAGTGCGAGCTTTCGCCATGTTCGACAGCCTTGCGCGAATCTTACTCACTACGAGATAGTGGTCAGAGTCGATATTTGGTCCACGAAAAGACCGTACATCGATAACATCCGAAAAGTGTCGACCGTCAATCAAGACATGATCGATCTTCTACTATATCCTCCATTTGGATGCCTCCAGGTTTGTTTCCGAATATTCAAACGTGGAAAGTAGGTGCTACAGATGGCCATCCCTCTGGCCGCGGCAAAATTTATGAGCCTCAGACCGTTATCATTGGTCGACAGATGCAGGCTATGTCTTCCAATAACTGGACGGAAGAATTCCTCCCTCCCGATCTGCGCGTTTGCATCTCCGATGATTATTTTCACGTCGTGTTTTGGGCACTCTCCATAGGTCCTCTCAAGCTTGTCGTAAAACTCGTCTTTAGCATCATCAGATTTATCATTTGTCGGTGCGTATAAGTTGATTAGGCTACAGTTGAAGAATTTGCCCTTAATCCTCAAGACGCATATACGGTCATCTAAGCCTCCACCGGATAACTCGTTGCTTTTGTTTTCCCAACACTACGAAACCGACTCCATGTTCAGCTTTCTTACCGCCACTGTAGTAGATGTGGTACTTAAAAGAAGTGCCTGCAATAGGGTCTACTGCACGGAACTCCCTTTCTCCGGAATTTGGCCACCGAACTTCCTGAATAGCAGCGATCTCCACTCCGAGTTGATGCAGCTCTCGAGCAAGCAAGCCAGCCCGTGCCGGTTCATGGAGAGTTCGGACATTCCAGGTACCAAGTTTCCAATCGTTATCCCTTAATCGTTTCCTTGTCCCTTGCCGTGTCCTATACCGATTGTTCCGTCCTGAATTTCTTTGTTCGTTGTTCGTGGTAATTGAGTTTTCGGTATACTACCTCACCGGGGTCGCGATACCTACATCCCGCTGATGGGTCTGCCATCTTAGGTATAGCTTGCGGGATACAGCATTTCATATTCAGCCGCCCGTTACGAGACAGACGCTGTGTGAGCCGCCCCTCACCTGGAGAACAGGCGCTCTAGTTCGCACCTCCTAGCTTAGCTGCTTCAGTAAGTACGTGAAGCATTTCCGGGTAAGGCCATCGACCGTCATCATTTGACTTAGATCTGCGTGGAGGCGCCAGGTGGGAGCTTGAGAGAGCCAGAGCTATGTTTGACGCTCCTTCCAGGTAACTCTCTCCATTTCATACCCGTTGTTTCCTATAGGTCCTGATTTTATTGTGCTTCTTGATATTTTGCCCAGTTCCGATACTTATGCTCAATTTTTTGGCTCAGTATCACGAACAACATTTGATGTTATGTTAAAAAAAATGTTAAGGGACATAAACGATCAAAATTTTTGGAAAAATCATTATTTTTTTGTTTCAGATTTTAATTCTGCAGTCTTTTCCGCTTATTTTGATACTAAACTTGTAATGATCCGACCACGGGAAGTGGCCGAAAAACGCTCATATACATAAGCATTCCAGTGCGGCGTGGAACAACCTCGGCGGAATAAAACGCCGCTCCTGAAAAACCATGATTTTAAAACTTTATGTACATTTTTCTTAGAAACTATACAACGTATTGGTACAAACTTTTTTTTTTGTTTTGTTGCTAGTAGCTTGGCAAAGACTTTTATAACTTTTCAGTTTCGTAAACAAAACACAGCTTGAGAAAAACGAAAAAGAAGAAAAATAGATACCTGAAAAAATAAAACTTTTTCTTCTTTTTCTTTTTTCTTTGGTTGTGTTTCGTTTATAAACCTCAAAAGTTATAAAAGTCTTTGCCAAGCTACTACCAACAAAATAAAAGAAAAAATTTGTTCCAATACGTTGTGTAGTTTCTGAGAAAAAGCTCCAAAAAATTTGAAAATCATGGTTTTCCAGGAGAGGCGTTTTATTCCGCCGAAGTTGTTCCACGTCGCACTGGAATGCGTATGATCGTTTTTCGGCCACTTCCGGTGGTCGGATCATTACAAATTTAGTATCAAAATAAGCGGAAAAGACTGCTGAATCAAAATCTGAAATAAAAAAAATAATAATTTTTTCTAAATTTTTAGTCGTTCATGTCCCCATAAGCTCCTTATTCCTTGGTCGAAATTTCAATAAATCCTCTACGGCATAAGTTTCTCCATACTTTTTCATGATTTTGAACACCGCACCGCAGAACACCGCGTGTGTACACACCAATCCCACCCTTTCTCTTGAAACTTGCGCTTATTTTGATATTTATCAGTTATGCGGAGTGTCCAGGCTAACTAAAAAAAATCGTAAGGCTATCAAATGTTAAAAAGAAAAGGTGTGGATTTGTTTGCCCTGGAAATCACTTGCTACTCCATCTGTTGTTAATATTCGATACATTTTAAAAAGTTCTGCAATTTATTGGTAATTGGAATTATGTTTTACTTTACGGAAAGTCGTTTGTAGGATATAGTAGAAATGCAGTTTATGATGTAAAAGTATTCTAGGTCATCATAGTTTAGATATGCCCATCACACAAATATCCTACGAACATCATCGAGCTTGCTGTATATTTTCCAGCTGAACGTCCTACACAACATGTCAGTGAAAACGTCCAGATTCCACCACCAGGTAGCTTTCGACAAGGGCTTTTCTCAATGCACTTTTGTTAAAAGTTATTGACGTGCAATACAGAAACACACAGGCTGCGCTAGATTTCCTACTTTCCCGTCGGTTCCACAAAAGGAAAATTGCCATTGGGAAAGCGCTGCGCCGTGCGAAATCCTATTCTTTATTAGTTTTTCTGCTCAGCATGCGATTTTCACTTGCATTCATCGAAAATTCTTATGAACCTAACACCCTCGATACACCCTCGACTCTCTCAATTTCTGTTTCTCTCTCCCTCCCTCTCGGTATCATTTCAAACACATGCAACCCGCAGTGTCCCTGGCCGTTGTTGCGTCGGGCCTGTATCGAGACGAAGGCGTGTATGTGATGATATTCCTATTCAAACGCGCGACTGGAGGCGAAAAAACCGGGCGACAGTTTTATACATTTCTGCTGCTTTTCATAATGACGTCCTTTCGTTTCAATCCCGTTCCCAACCACTTGGGTGTCCGATCTCGAAGAAGCCGGCAACAACCATAGGCAAGCCAACGCAACGGTGACGACGGAATGCACTTTGTGATGCACTTATTTGCAGAGTTGTTCCCCACGTGTCATACCCGGTGCCTAGTTTCAATTCATAAGTCTGGATTTGTATGGCGAAACTGCTGAGTAAAGTGTGACTACAAATGCGCGTTGACTGTTGGCAAGAGGCGAATTGAATCCTTTTTTACACGTATTGAATGTAACTCTTCCAGTGGGCGTAGGAATATGGCACAGGAAAGTGAATTCGTTCCTTTTTTGTTCTTTTTTCAAAAAAAAGTGTAGTTAGCAGGCAGTCAATTTAGTGAATGCGGCGAGAAATCTGGAGGAGTATGCGTGATATTGTTTGCCTGTGTTAACATTACTGGAGATAAAATACTTTACATTTAGATGTTATACAGCATTTAATTCCGACCATGTGGAAGAATGTGCATCTAGTATTTTCACCAGTTTGTCTACGGCTTTGCTGTCAAGTGTAACCTCGGATGCCCTTGTAGTTCCGAGATCGGCATTGATCGATTTCAGTATCATGGTAGCCACCGATCGCCAAACCTTAATCGAACCATTTAAATAAGCGAATAACAATCCTCTCAATCGTTCTGTGCAGGGTTTCAAAATTTCCAGACCAGACACATACGACCACTTCTTTAACAATACTTTTAATGGCGCATTGCTGATTTACTGCCAGAATGTACGCGGACCTAGACCTCAAAACGATTATTTTTTATTCTGCCATTGCTGTCCTATATTGCTAATTTGAAGGCGAGATTCACTAGCAACAGTTGTTATAAGTGATAGTAAAAAAATTGCCCTTTGAGCATTATTAGATTCTTTCTAAATCCCAGTCGTAAGGACGACGTAAGGAGTGCCAGCGAACATACCGACCGTACTAGAAATGTACATGTGTAATGTAAAACCTTGCTATGGCAAGAATTGGCTCATTTTGTCCGTATTGTAGACTACGAGCTGCGAGGTGTAAAAAGTTAATATGTAACTCTCTCTGAAGTAAAGGGTGTCCCACATCAAATTGCATCACAGAAGAAACGCTGTAGAAAATTATCTATTTGACTTTCAGACAATAAAATTTATCTATATAAGAGCCTTGTCTGTAGCCAAAACGAGGGGCGCGATATGTATTTTCGTGGTAATAATCGCCCACATTAAGCAAAGACTCAAACTAATCATACCAGATTGCGCTCAAGACGAGCAAAAGTAACATAGTTGCACCTCATAGAGTTACAAAGCGTTAGCCTTACATAGCATACCTCCAATTTGCTCTCAATTAGACGCGAGGCGACGCGCGCGGGTTACAGCTAGTATATTACTATTTGTTGAAAAGGTGGTTCTATAATTCATGAACGGACGGTTGAAACTTTTTTTTGATGATGGAGTGGAAAGAACGGAAAGGTGAGGGGGGGGGGGCAGGGTATGCCAGGGTGTTGTGGGTTCGAATCCGGTTATGATCTCAGATTATAGCTTGATTCGACCCATGCACCTTCCAGCATTGGACAAAAGGTAGAAGTCACAATGACTACATGTTAAGCATAGCTACCAATAACCAATAACTCCCCCTCCCTTCACCTTTCCGCTCTGTCATGTCCTTGGGTACGAAAGTAACCCCGTCGGCTTCGTACCACTCGAGGACATCCTTTGAATAGTGGCACGAAGCTAGATCCGACCAGAAGATCGTAGGACCCTCGTGTTGCTTCTACAGAGGAAGCAGACGTTTCTGTAGACACTCCTTGAGGTAGATCGGCCCGTTTACAGTCCCGGTAGTTACGAACGCACTCGGTTTGCCATATGAGCAGATCGCTTGCCAAATCATGTATCTCTTGGCAAATTTTTAAACTTTCTGCATCCTTACTTTCTTCGGAATGTCAAACTTGTGCTGGGCGGTGAAGTACAGTAGCCCTGAAAGATGCCGAAAGTCCGCCTTGACGTAAATTTCATCATATATGATGAGAAAGTAGAGGATTTTCCAGGCGTTTGCGCAAAATAAATTCGCGACATTGCTTTTCGGGTGACGCCATTTTGTCCAATTTGCGAAAAAATGACCGCGATAAAAATACAGTGTAACCAATACACTTTAAACTACTTCTGTCCAAATTTTCAAGAGAAAATACCCAATGGTAATTTTCAACAGCCCTTCTTCCGTGATGCTATTTGATGTGGGACACCCTTCATAAGAGTAGTAGAAGTTTCTCCTTTTTGCAAATTCTGAAAATTATTTAGTGCAGTGCCGTTGTTAGCGGTCCAGAGGAACGATCTTTTGAAAAAGTAGCCAAACGGCAAGCCTTCGCAGGCGACCTTGACAACATGAAACTTTGAAACGGCAGTTGCAATCTACACAAGATTAAAAACGGAGACTACGAGGATTGAGCTATAGATCAATATGTCAAAATCCAAATATATGACAATGACAGAACAGTGACAATTGACGGCAATGAACTTGAAGTGGTTGATAGGTTCAAATATTTGGGATCTCTGATCACTACTACTTAGCATAATTCGAATAAGGAGATAAAACGGCGCATACCAGCTGGAAGTCGGGCCTGCTTTTCCCTCTGCACGATACTTCGATCAAGCATACGCCGCATATGCTGACGATATACAAAACATTGACCAGACCGGTAGACCTTTAACGACTTCAGACTGTAACGTTGCTTACGTAAAATATACGTGCACTTGCCATCTGTATTAGAGTCAATAGGATCGTAGCAACTGGCCCTGCAATTGTCCTGCACTATAACAGCTGGCTGCGAAATCTGTCGTATAAAAACAGACGGTCACGTTTCGATTACGGAATGTAGCACCTAGGCTTTGCTTTGCTCTTTTGCCATCTATGATCAAAAGCAGATGTTGGCGCAGACGTATGAATCACGTGCTGCAGGCACTACTTGGAAAGTTTCCCAGCGTACTCCTGGCGAAAGTCGGGAGGCTAAAGTGGATTAGCCAAGTTGCAAGGATGCCGGACGACTGTGCAGCGAAATCTGCTCTTCTCAAGAACCTTGCCGGCACCAGAAATAGAAGGGCCTATCGTGCTAGATAGCTCGACCTGGTTGCAGCTGTCTTGCGAGTGTTGAAACGCTTAACCAATTAGCATTGGTACAATAGAGACAAGTTCTTGATACAGCTTGAGCCACCCTGGCGTTAAGCTGCTAGAGGAGGAGTAAGAGGAGAAACCATCTTCATTACTTGAAATGTGCAAGATATTCTACTGTATACCTACGCATTTTAAAGATCTTTCTGTAATAATCTTCAAGTGTACAAACATCTTGTATATAAGTAGCATGCGCAAAGAATGTTGGAAAGCTCTTGCGGATGTACTACCAGAATGTAAGAGGGCGGCAAACTAGATCGTGGATTGGGGTCTGGCCTGCCTCGCTGAAATTGGACTACAGCATAATCGGTACGGCAAGCTGAAAAAACTCTGCATAATTGTTTGGTGTCAAGTACTTAGTTTACATGGCTAAAGTTGGATGGCGTCATGCCCACACATCATATTTTCGTGGATTGCAGGGCAGCATACGATCCATTCGAGCCCGAACAGCTATGCCAGATAATGCACGAGAACGGTTTTCCGGACAAATTGACGCGGCTCATCAAAGTTACCCGAGGAGGGAGTAATGCACTACGCGCGTGTTTCGGGGCGAATCCATTGGAATCGCGCAGAGGGTTGCGGTAAGGGGATGGACTGTCCTGTATCGCTATTGAAGGAGTGATCCGATTAGCGGCCATCGAAACGAGAGGAACAATCTTCAGCTAAAGTAGCCAACTTCTAGCCTTCGCAGACGACCTCGACGTCTTTACTACAAACCTTGGGATGGCAGCAGTAATTTACGCCGGACTAAAATTGCAGGCTAGAAGGACTGGGTTACAAATCAATGCAAATCGTCGAAAACCGAATATATGGTAGAAAGAGGCTCCAGAGAAAACAACGATTGCCTCCCACAGACAGTGAATATTGATAGCGATGAACCGGAAGTGGTTCGTATATTTCGTAAGAGATTTACCGACGTATTCAAGCTGGAAGTTGATCAAGGACGCCGCGGCACAAAGCTGACGATGTACAAAACGTTAATCAGACCGGTAATCCTCTACGGACTTGAGACAGGAACTTTGCTTACGAAAGACATCCCAGTCAGTATTTTTATATGTATATTAAGATTACAAATGGTCGGTGTGAAGTCAAACCGAACCAAGTGACAAATCTCTGTCAAATGTAGCGTAGAAAATACTTGATAGTTTGCTGTCATGAACTCATTTTTTTAAATTTGGTGACTTGGTTCAAGGCGAAAAGTGTCTTTGTCGACAACTTGAATCCCGAGCCTCGGAGTCATCTGTTGGAACCGTTGAAGAGCAATGGACCGGCATCAAGAATGCTTTCATCACGACCAGTGATGAAACCCTCGGCAAAGCGCGCAGCGGCCGAAGGGAGTGAATCTCGGATGGAACTTGGAGGAAGATCGACAAGCGGAGAGAGGCGAAAGCCGGCATTGAGCGAGCGCGGACCAAATCTGCTAAGACAGCTGCCCGTCAACGATACGCCGAACTGGAAAGGGCTGTTAAACGTGCTTGTAGATAAGCACCTGGACTAACAAGAGAGACTGGACTAACTCAATAGCCGAACAAGGAGAGACCGCCGCCGCCAATGGTGATATCCGTTTGTTGTAAGATATTTCTCGCCGCCTTAGTGGTACCAGGATGAATACAAAGATGCCGCTAAAGGACAGAGCAGGTCAACTACTGACTAACCGTACAGAACAGCTTAAGCGATGGACTGAACGTTTCGAACAACTCTTCCGAGTTCCGAATGTCAGGGACCAACAAAATCAGCAGCGTATGACGCCTACAGTTCGTCGAATTAATCGCGCCATCGCTGGATGGAATTGTAGCAGTCATCAAGAGAATGAAATCCAATGGAGCGACAGGGATAGACTCAAAGCTGACCCATCTTTGTCAGCCCAGCTGATGCAACCGCAACTTTTCCGGTGGACTGGAAGCAGGGTATATTGGTCAACGTCCCTAAGAAAGGAGATCTTACTGAATGCGGTAACTGGCGTGGCATCACGTTGCTCTGTATTACTCTCTAGGTACTATGTAAGGTAATCCTCAACCGGATCCAGGAGAAGATCAACGCTACGCTCTGGCGGCAGCAAGCTGGACTCCGTGTTGGCCGATAATGTGTAGACCATATCACAACGCTCCGCATTATATTGGAGCAGATCAACGAATTCCAGAACTTTCTTCTGCTGTTTTCGTGGTCTCAACCACGATAACATCTGGGGCACACTTAGAGGAGTTCCAGTCCATCTCATTGAGGCTCAGTACGAGACGTTCTCGTGCAAGGTTTTGCACGACGGCGTCTTGACCGACCCTATAAGGGTTACTGCTGGCGTGAGACGGGGCTGCATTTTGTCACCGCTTCTGTTTCTCATCGTTATGGATGAGACATTAGTTGGAGCAATTGACAATAGACCAAATCGAGGATTGCCTTGGAATCCTCTGAAGATGGAGCAGCTAAATGACCTCGACTTAGCCGACGACATTGTCTTGCTCGCACAGCGCCGAAACGATATGCAGAGAAAGTTAGATGACCTCTCCGAGAGCTCCCAGGGAGCAGGTCTCACAGTCAATGTAGCAAAAACTAAGTCTATGGTAGTGAACACTGACTATTTCACCAACTTCACAGTAGCGGGACAACAATTTGAGCAGGTAGACGCATTTCAATATCTTGGTAGCCAGACAACGCCCGATGGTGGTACCAAGACTGATATAGCCACACGGATCAGGAAGGTTAGGGGTGCCTTTGCAGGTCTGCGAAACATTTGGCGCTCAAACCAGTTCACTCTACGTACGAAAACCCGAATCTTTAATTCAAACGTTAAATCCGTACTGCTGTATGCGTGCGAAACGTGGTGCGTCTCAACAGAGACAACGCAAAAACTGCAGGTATGTATTTATTAACCGGTACCTGAGATATATTATTTGTGCCTGGTGGCCTGGCAACTGGATATCCAATGAGGAACTCCATCGTCGGTGTCATTAACGATCGTTAGCCACAGAAGTTCGTGAACGTAGGTGGAAGTGGATGGGACACATCGTTAGGAAAGGAGCGAACGAGGTCTGCAAAGAAGCACTCGACTGGAATCCACAAGGACAGCGTAGAAGAGGCAGACCCAGAGGCTCATGGCGACGCAACTTAGCCAACGACATCCGGGCTGTAGACGAGAACCTGTCCTGGCGACAGGCAAAGGCCGTGGCGGGTAACCGTCAGCAGTAGAGATGTCTGATTTCATTCCTTTGTTCTGCCGGACCGGCGGACATGGATAAGTAAGTAAGTAAGTAAGACTTGGTCCGAACTTATTTAACACCTACCAAATGAGAATCAGGCACCGTACTGATATGCATTCAACAAAATCGAATTCGACGCGCAAATCTCGCTTATCCGTAACATTTTGGAGGCGATATTTGCACTGAGGGATGATGGAAAGCGATACACTTATATTCGCATTTCTATACGATAAGATCCGATTAAGCGCGACCATCTTCATACAGCTATACAACTTTGTGCTAAAAATCGCGTGTGTGTCAGGTATTATCATTTTAAACGATATAATATCACCTTGCGCGCGCTTTATTAGGATTTATTTACGATTCCGAATTTGTTAAGCGATATTTGCAACAATTTTCGTACAATGATATACGAGTTGGTGCTAGCTGGGATACGTGCTCTTGCCGCATTTGAACGAAAGATGTTGCGGAATATTTTTAGCGGAGTACAAACTAAGCGCTAAGCGAAGAGTAGCGTAGGTGAATGAACCACGAGTTGCAGGCGCTACTTGGAGAGATTCCCATCGTACACCTGGCGAAAGTTGGAAGATTACGGTGAGCCGCACATATCGCAAGGATGCCATACGATTCTGAAATGAAATCCGTTCTCTTCAAGAACCCCACTGGCACCAGGAATTGAGTTGAAACCGACTTCATATCTGAAAATTTCGTTTAGAGTTTTCTGAGATAACAGGAGACCTAGAATTTGTTAAACATTGCTTTCATTGATAAGTCTATATACTATGCACGTATGCACGAAATTTTGAGACCCTTAAGCCTATTTTGTATGATAATTTTGAAAAATGCTCAATATTCAAGATAAAAACATGAGTTTGTCTGTTAAAAAACAGTGATAATTTCCCATACCATGTGTAAACATTTTCAATTTCAGTTTCTGCGCCTTCCAACTGCATATAGCCCTTTTGAACTACATACCATATTAATATCTTTTTTGAACACCATGCGTCTCCATAACATGATCAAATATCGATAGCGCTGTTGACGCATCGTATTTATTTGTTTCCACTAATGATAGTAACAAAGAATAGGTACATGTTTATTCGTCCCCCGGGGGTTCTCAGTAATAAAAACAGCTGGAATGTAGTAATGCCATCTATTGAATTTGTCTAAACGTATTTCAAAAATGTTCTCACCAATATAGTAGTATTAATGTCTATTGATGTTTGCACGTGGTCCTTTAATTTAATTCCAACAATCAAAAATCAATTTTACGAAAAAGTATTTCAAGCAGTTCAGATATGTACGTACACAATGAGCAGAATTTGCATAATAATCGCACATTCCGTGTGTGCATTCTTCCGACAATTGATAAAAGCAATTAAGGCGTGTGGACCTAACTGCAAAAGTGCAAACCATTGCTAATAAAGCTTTCGGTTGATCACATTTTTTGAGCAGGCATATCGTTCATGTGTCATATAGGTACATGATGCCTACGTTAATTTCTCTCTTTCCCTCACGGGGCAGGCTTTTGTGGAGTGTAGTAAAAGTCACACGAAAACGTGCCTAATTTCGTGGCAGGTATTAGGTCAACCGGTAACCACTTTTAATAGCTCGTGACTTTGCTCTGTTGCATATTAATGGGTTGGTGGCATACTATAATAACTTCTGAATATTGTTAGTGAGAGATTTTGCTTCAAGTTTTTATCTTTAAAGTAATTGTGCTTGAATCTGCGAACGCGGATCGAAAATCAAAAACCATTCTTGGGAACTTATTTGTAGTGTCAATAAGCAGAAAAGTGATGATGATGTATTCTAAAAATCAATACCATGTCATATTACAATAGTCAGGATTACTATGGAATGATAACCCGATCTAAGTGTAAGTTTGACTATCTTGTACTAATGCAATCCAATATGCAAGATGCTGTTGACAAAATAACTCCTACAGATGGAAATCCGGTATTCCAACTGGTAGCTCTCGAAATGGCAAAAGCCACAACTCGCAATTCGTTATCATCGTGATGTGACGTATCCTATCTAGCCCAAAATTTTTCTTTTCCCTTTTGCAGCGGCTATGATCCACTTTGTCCCGCTGCTGGCTGCTGTTCGTCCAATTTCGATATTTGATGCTTTCATTCGTAACACTCGAATGGAGCACTTGAAATAACATCACTCTCATCTTATTATGTGATTCTTTGCTGCGCTTCCAAGTACCCAAAAAAATCTTATAATAATCCATTTCTATAGCTTTCCGTTTTATCTCCTATATGGTTGTCAGTTTCGGCCAGAATCCAGATTGGAGCGGCAATCCACTGGGGAATCGAAAACGGTGATCGAAGTGGGATGACGAAAATGGAGCGTGCAGTCGGCGAAGGCAAAGTACATGATGCAGTGAATTGTTTTCCAGCCAAGTAACGTCGTTCGTTGCTGCCGATCACACGCTACATCGAACTCGTCCGAAGTGCATGATATTCGAATTCACATACCAGTTTCTGCTTGAAGTAGATAGAAATCGCATCCTTTACCGTGAAGCAAATTCCGCACAATAGTCACTGAACACGATTTCTTTAAAGTGAACCGACTATAACATAAAAATCGATCGATAAAATTTTGCTGTATTCTTTGTAGATTCGAATAACAGTGCAGTCAATTCGCTGGTCACCCATCTATCGGTTTGGAATGGGATGGGAAAACATCGAAAAATGGGTGAAATCTGATTGAGCATGAATCAAGAAAAAGAAATCACTCTCACACAGGAAAGCTACTTCGTTGACGCACCCAAGGGCTCTTGAGCGGTATTATGGATTTCTTGGTCGGTTCAGCGTGGGCGGGGGAGGACACTTTTTTTTTCGTTTCGTACAAACCGATAGAGATACGGAATGGTCAAATCAGAGTTATTGCTATTGCATTGTTTGTTTAGTCGTTAGAATAAACTTAAATTGAAATCGATTACGTGGGATTTATTACGTTTAGCAAACTCGATTATGTTTGAATTTTGTATGAAAATTCAAATAATCATATCATCAATGTTGTTCCCTGCATTATCAGTCAAGTAGTTGAGTGGGTATTTATGACTTTTAATAATAAATTCCCAAATAACCACAATGATTTTATGCTATCGATAGCACGAAAGACAACTGGAGTGGAGATATCCTGTTGATGTAATTTATATTGAAACATTTCTTTTCAGGATAAGTGGAAACTCTTAAGATGGGTACTACGAAGCACGAGAGAGTTGAAAGATGAAAATAATCAAGATTTAGAACGATGCGAAAATTGAGTTAAGATTACAACTGAACGGGTAAAAAGGGGAAATTCTTTTGCTTTTCTTTTAAAGAAACCCTTAGTTACATTATAGATAAGCTATCACAGTCGCAATTAATAATAAAATTATTATATATAATACGTTTCCTATATTAAATAAATGCATTCATCGCTTACGTAGAATGAAAAATTGAATTGAATCAATTAACATGAAAATATCCTAACGTTATTTGCGGTTATTATTTCGAGTTGATTTATTTTCCATAATCAACTCGAAAGAATAACCGCAAATAACGTTAGGATATTTCCATGTTAATTGATTCAATTCAATTTTTCATTCTACGTAAGCGATGAATGCATTTATTTAAACAACACAGCAATTTTAACGAAAAACTTAATAGTAAGAAAAGCGAGAAGCAGCCCCAAGGTGGTTCGATATTGGTCTTCACAGACCCTGTTCTAGCCGCCCGTTCATTGTAGCAAGATAGAATCGAAAAAAAGGACAGTGGCACAGGAAACGGAAGAGCGTAAACGATTGGAACTTCTTCTGCGCAATAGCGGCGATAAAAGCATGTCTAATTAAATTTGCTGTAATGACTCACCATAAAATGATTCACTTCCACCTCACGGCGATGAATATTATTCTGCCGAGAAAGCCGATACTGTGAAATGTGGCAAATGGTAACCTTATTTCGTTAGTACAAAAATATCAAATGTTTTGTTGTGGGGTTTCAAATCTAATAAAATGATAATAATTTGAACGTGTTGCTTTTTTAGTTTTCTCAGCTACTTTCGGATATTTTATCCGTCAGAAAAATTGGAAGACGTTCAAATGCACACCTCCGTACGTTTTTGACACATTTCCATTCGCTTCATTAGAATTTATTCAATTTTACCAGCACTTTTGTCTCGAACGCCGTTAGCTACTTCGTTGGCGTTGGTCTAACAGGAAGCGAACTGCGTCTCCGATGAATGTCACTGAGATTGTTGCTAAGGACCTCACACAGAGAAGCGAAAAATGGTGGCATTTTAATAGAAAAAAAATCTTCTGATTGCAACAAATCAGTTCAGAGCGAGCAGCAGATTTATTTGTACTAGTTTGATTACATCTCATTTGTATAGTTGGTTAAAAACAATGATGCCTTTTGCATTTTGGAAAAGGTGAGGCTGCTCCGACTGAAAACCGAGGAGCATTCACCTTTGGCTAGGTACTGCTTGTGAAAGGAATCAGATTCTTTAGTTCTAATATACCTATCTAAATCATCGGTATCGTTAAAATATACCTATGGTCTTGCTTACCTTTTTCAATCGGATGCTGAAATGAAAAGAAAACATGTTGGTTAATGTTGTGGTTTAGTTAGATATCATAATATAGATATTTATTATACATCGTTTACGTAGATCGATTTTTTTAGGATAATTATCTTTTTTCTACAACTAAATTTTTTAGGATCGTCTTAGTAGAGTGCGAAGATAGAATGAAATAATAATAGGACAAAACTAATTGTAATTTTCCGAGATAAAGAATTCGGTGATCAACTTTCCGACCCGTCAGGTCGGTAAGGATATAGAACAACGGTCATTCTTTTTCATTTGAATAAGCGGCAGGGGCCCCTAAGGCGCCTGCGTTGCACAAGGAAGCGCTGGTGCTGGCTTCGAATCGACAATTGGAAGATTTAAGACCGCATATAAACTCATTAGACAATTCATCTTTCTCAAGTTGTTGTTTACGGGAGATGCACTTTAGGAAATAAATTCCATTGATCTCTTACTGCTGTTAAGTAAGAAGTAGCCTTAGAAGCTCCTCAGGCACGGTACCACAATAGGAATTTATCGTCAAGTTCTGTCTAGATGGGCTCTTTCCGTCAGAACCGATCAGTGAGGAAGACGGCGCCGATCAGAACCGATCAGTGAGGAAGCGAGGCTTTACTGAAACTGCTACTAGGTTGGGTCCCACCCAAGCCGTAGTACACGAACCACGAAGTCTGACACTGCGCTCTTGGCACATCCAAATCACATAAAACTTATTATCGGACTTCCAGAAACGTCTTGTTTACCATACTCTAGTAGCAACGATCCATTATGATCCTCCATTACTGCCGTTCCTGGGTTGCCGTTCTTCAATTTTCTCGAACAGCAGCTGAACCCAACGAGCATCATCCTCGAAAGGACGCTTCCACCGGGTGCGGGATCTGCCTTGGAGACTACGACTTCTTCGTCGTTGTCTGCAGAATATAGTTTTGGTCACTGGTTTGTCGGGCATTCTGGCCACGTGCCCAGTCTTGACAAGGGTCGTCGTTCGTGCGTCTGCGCCACTTGGTGACCAAGTGTTGATCGCAGAACTTTACGCTCAAAAACTCCATGTTTCTTTTACGAGTAGGGAAATCTGCTAAGCATCTTGGAAGTACTATCAGACACCTGAGAAGACAACTCAGGGAGTGGGGTTAGGTATCTCGACCACCCTAATGGGGCGTGAGGATCCAGACCCACTAAAACTCTACTCGAGTCTCCAGCCTCAATCCCCCCTGGCACCACCTTATCGATAATACTTCAGGGAGGGGCTATTGCGCTTAACGCACTCTTTTAGATAACTACTGGACTAGTCGCATTAACCGCTACCCAGACGTCCGAGCTGGAACACATCCTATGGACTAAGTTATCCTGAGTAGTGTCCTGTCCGCTTACTGTCATCATGTTGCTTCTCGCGCCCGCGAAACGAGGGCATATGAAGAAAGCATGCTTTGCAGTTTCCTCAACATCCACGCATACGGGACACCCGGGGGGACTCCGCATGCCCAAACTTGTGCAGATACTGTCTGAAACAACCATGCCCTGACAGAATCTGTGTCAGGTGAAAGTTGACTTCGCCGTGGCGCCTGTTGTCCCACCCGTATAATTCCGGAATAAGTCGATGTGTTCACCGGCCTTTTGTGGAATCAGACCATGCCCGCTGTCATGTAGTCATCCAGCCCGATCTTGTGGTACTCCGTATGCATCTAGTTCCACGTTGGTTGAAGCACTCTACGTTCTCGCTGATGATGATACCAATAGGCATGATACCCGCTAAGACGCAGGTTGCGTCATGTGAAACTGTGCGATACGCACTCGCCACTCTCAAGCACATGAGGCGATAGGTACTTTCCAGTTTACCTAGGTAGCTTTTGGTTCCTAACGCCGATGACCATACCGGCCCGCCATACCTAAGTATGGACTGGACCACACTGGCCTTCGCTTGCTGCCATATACCGCAGAGCTATTTGACATCATAGGACACAATGCCGAAGTAGCTGTGGAAGCCCTCTTGCAGGCATATTCGATTTGGCTCCCGAACTTGAGCTTATCGTCGACCATGACTCCCAGGAGTTTTAAGAACCGCGTTGACCAAATAGTGCGAAATAGTCAACGACGCTGATCTTTGCTTGCTGCACCGACTTGCGGTTGTTCACCACGATAACCTCCGTTTTATGATCCGGTTTCCTGAAGCGCATCCAATCTTCAACAATGCTTATAGAGTGGGCAGCCGTCAACTCAACCTCTCTGATAGATTCACCGTAGACTTCCAAGGTGATGTCGTCCGCAAAGCTGACAATCACCACCCCTACCGGGAACTTTAGCTTCAACAGCTCGTCATACATGACGTTCCACAACACCGGGCCCAGTATGAAACCTTGCGGAACCCCTGCGGTGATTGGAACGCACTTCTGACTCTTCTCCGAGTTGTAGCGTAGCACACGGTTCTGGAAATAATTTTCCAGAATCCTGTACAGCGACACCGGCACTTGGGCGTTCCGAAGCGAATTGGTTATGGAGTCCCAACTAGCGCTATTAAACGCATTTCTCACGTCGAGCGTGACAACTGCGCAATAGCGGATGACCGTCCTCTTACGCTGGATCGCCACCTCGGCTGTCTTAGTGACATACAAGATGGCATCCACCATAGATTTGCCTTTACGGAAGCCGAATTGGTTCCTTGACAGCCCGTTTGTACCCTCCGTGTACTGTACGAGTCTGTTAAAGATAACCTTCTCCAGCACCTTGCCGACAGTATCGAGCAGACAGATCCGCCTGTATGAAGAGTGGACACCCGGAGGTTTTCTCGGCTTCGGAAACAGGACTAGGTTCTGTCGCTTCCATCTGTCCGGGAAGTGGCCATCTTCCAGGCATCTATTCATTACTGCCCCGAATAATTCGGGAGCTCCCAAAATAGCCGCTTAAATGGCCAAATTCGGCATGGTGACCGATCACTTGCGCTGTGGTCTGAGATACTGGAACGTCGGCCGTGGGACGACTCAGCGGCCCGGAGCCAGGACCATGGCTCGTGGCGAGGAAATAGGCCCTCGATGATCCGCATCAGCATCTCTGGTTATCGCTCTGCGGGCACCATCACGCACTTGGTCTTTACCAATACGACCCTAAGGCATCACCCCACGGGTTCATATTGGCACTAGCACATAACCTTTCAAAGCAGGCTCGTTTACTAGCTTTTATCGCACTCTTAGCGCTGCGCGTGCAGCAACCAGTGCTACTCAACATTCAGCTCAGTCTTCGTCCGAACGAGCTCTTTGCATAACTCCCTTGCACGAAGGCACGCTCCACGGAGTTCCGCAATTTTTTCTGTCCACAAACACTTCGAGATCGAAGTATGATGTCTTCCATCCACGGGTGGTTGGAGTGTCGGCTCTACCCGCCACCTTCCGCCTCGTTTTCTGACCGACACCATAGCGGACCGCCTGACAGTCACTGTGAGTGTAGCCACTGTCTACCCTCCAGTCTCCTATTACACCAGGACTGCCGAATGTCACGTCGATGATAAGCTCCGCTCCATTCCTACTGAAAGTACTTATGGTGCCGACGTTGGCCAGATCTACGTTGAGCTTTGTCAGAGCCTCAAGCAGAATCCGACCACTATGGTTCGTGCGACGACATCCCCACTCTACCGCCCAAGCGTTAAAGTTGCCCACCACAATCTCCGGCCTTAGTCAGCACAACTGATACTCGGTCTACCATCCGCGTAAACTGCTCGATAGACCATCTCGGCGAAGCATATCAGCTGCAGTAGATCACTCCACCCACCTATCCGAGGCCCAGTTGCCGTTTCCGGCAGGGACGCGATATGAGTTCGAGATTATGGAAATGTCCATTGCTGACTCAAAAACTGCTTGGTGTTGCAGTTGCTGAGCCGTGCTGCAGTAGTTCAGGTTGAGTTGTGTCACTTGCACTATGATCGTGGTTTGGTCGCCGGCACACCAGCCGGGCACCTTGGACCTCCCGTTACGTGCTTTGTGTCCCGTTTACCGGTGCCTCATGCACTCGTCGATCAGCTGTTTTTCTGAGTCATGCTTCGAGTCCATAGAGGGCCAATGGGAAATTTAAGGGTGCTTGTTTTATGCGAATTTGCAAGCTACGGAAACGGGACTTTAGCTGGCTACGTTACCCACAGAAAGTCGTATTCGCATCTGCAATTCATCGTCGTTATACTTCGCTGCTTACACCGTGATCACGTTCTAAACAGCAATTTAAGTTCAATAACGTTTCTCTAGTCGAATTTCCTTGATAGTTTGTAGTGTGTTGGATTTAGATAGGTTGCCGTACTAAGGCCGCGCAAACGAGTCTCGTGATGGGGTTGCCTTCTTACCACCAAAACCACACCGTATCTCCTTCTTTGTTTGGTAGAGGACCTTAGTTTTCACCGGGGTTGGTTACCCGATCTCTGCTAAGGCTGCTCGTATTTTGGCCTGTACCACGAGAAGATAGGGATAGGAGTTGTTGGATAACAGGCTAACGACCACTGTGGAGTCTGTTTTACGCAGTTTCTAGTCATTCACGATTCACCATTCATAGCGGGCGCTCGCACTCCCGCCCGTGAGTAGAATCGGGGGCGAAGATGAAGAAGAAAAGAAAAAGTATTGCAAAACCTGTAGCTCAGCGCGCCTCACGGGCTGCTGATTGCTCAGGAGTTATTTGACACGGGAATAAGCTATGCAGGAAGACGATGTGAGGATGTGTGTGCGCGAGTGTGTAGGAAGCAGAATGTCTGCACATAGCAACGGTGACTGTTTGTTTTACGCTTGCGGGTGCGATGTAAAGCACTGAATGCTATGCTTCTCATACTCACTCGCGTGAGAGCATACGTCGTTGATTTCTCGCTCGATTGGCAACATTGCTTCTTACTTCTACCAGCCGAGACCCGTAGCTGCTCTTGCCGTACCAAGAATTGCTCTCCACTGTCCTGCGATACTCGTAGCCAATTCGTTGTGCGTCTCATCACACACAAGCCGGCTTCAACCGGGTCGAACCATCTAGCACGTTACGTCCCTCTATTCCTGGTGCCGGTAGGGTTCTTGAAGAGATTCAAGACAAGAGGCGAGAGGAGCAAAAATCTAAACTACTTGCATGTCGAACTAGCGAGATCGTTAAAAGTGGTCAAATATACTGTCACCGACGACCAGAGACCACAAAAAGAGTGGCAAACATTTTCAATCATATGAATTTTCGAAGTTTGCCACGAAATGTCTGGACTGGTAGGCCACTTGTACCTATGGTTTGCAAAGCGAAATACCAACCGCGACCATCAACCGTGAAATTTAGGTAAACGAGTGTCTAGAAAACCCGATTATTCCGTACTGTTTTGGCCGGAATAAGCATTCTGTCATTACAGAGCAAAATTCATGGAGCGGTATGATAACATATTGGTGGTTTCCAAAGATGAGGACCCTCCTAAAACCCTTAAATCAATCTAAATATATTGAGCCATTGTCAAGCAGAATTTGAAGTAGATGAAAAACGATTGGAAGCGAGAGTTTAATGTGAACTGGCGTTCTGTGATTAACAAAGTGGTCAAGGTGGCTATACAAATTGTGATGCCAACAGTTAACCAACAGATCCGGCAATTCGGGTTTGGTCAACCGGTAGTTTAATTGAATATTTTTTCAGTCATATTATCTTGATTAAACTTGATAAAAGATGATTTCGTAATACGTGTTTTTGTTCCTTTTCATCGTGACACACTTTAATCTCTCAATTATGCCTTCATCCCAGGCAACAATGTGAGTTTTATTATACTCTTGTGGCGGTTTTAATGACCAATTTTGGTCTTAAATGCCATCATAAGATTGTAATAAAACCCACATTGTTATCTGGCATTTGTTATAAAGTAATTGTGTAGGAATTTTGATAAAACTTGTCTCAATTGTGTCCTAATCATATCAATTTTGTCTAAATTCTATTCTAACCCTATTTCTGGTATAGATGATACAGTCAATATAGGGTTTCTCGTTTCATATTTTACGTCCTTTGTACAGCGAAACTATCTATCGTTGTACGATCGAAATCAAGCGACGGCGAATCGAATGTTAACGGCTTCCATTTGATCATTATTTGGCGACTTGCGATATTTTACCGTTTCATCGTTGCATTAAGCTACAAAGTTAGTCTTCTGAGACCCCGGCCGAACGATGTTTTGTTTCGTTACATCGTAAACAAGATATGTTTATCTATACCGGCGAGTATCATGGTTGTTCTACAATCGCACAACAAGGTACTACGTGTTGGCGCATTGTCAATTCCGGTCACGAATTACCACCGGACGGTTGGGCCTGCAGCAGCAGCAGCAGCCAGCGCGTTCACTTCGTATTTTTTTGTGAATGAAACGATACGTCAAACCCGCCAAAAGCCAAATCTTGCTCGAGTTGCTGCTGATTTATATTCAACGAATGCCGTGTGGTTCAGTGTGGTACGACGTCCTCGGTAAATCACACCGCGACGGTTCGCCTATTCCTTCGATGGTTCGTCACCTTTTCCCGAGACTTGGCACGGTGCGGTTTAGACTTTCTGCACAATCACACTCATACGTGCAAGCTTGAAATGATGTCTACAGGAGCCAGAAAAAAACGTTGTCACTGATGTGAAAAGATCACAGACTCCGATGTTTGCCGATTGTTGACGCAGGACTGCTTGTTGATGAGAGCGTGCCGGTTTTGTGTAGATTTTTGTTTTTGGAAACGATACCTACACCGATACGCTCCCACCCCGGGAGCAACAAAAGGTTGCATTCCATTTCATGAAGTTGTTAGAAGATATCAGATGACCTGCGATTTTTTGACCCTTTGACAATGATTTTCTTGCTCAAGTGAAATTGAATTTGAAACGCTTAAAGTTGTATTTTCCGCCCATTGTGAATTACTTTTATCTAACGGTTTACGAGTCCCGTGAACTTGTACCTAGGTATTGTACAAACTGTATCACATCGAGTCTATTGCAAAATGTTTGCTTATCCCTCCAAAAAGTAGCAGAAAGCCAAATTGAATCAAATTACCTAATGAAAGTTGACAGGGGTTCTCGCTTAAATTTAAATTGATGTTGATAAATATGAATGATAATATCTGACAAGATAATATTATTTCAACTGGTATCGTAGAAAACGACACGGCAATAAACGAATTGAATTTTGTGGCTGGAATAACAATCAGCGTAGAATTCAATCTAATTTTACATTGCCACCCCGCTCGGATTTTGCAGCCCCACTGCAGTGCACTATTAGTGTGGAGAGCGTGTATTCCCAGTCCCGCCGTACTTTTTGCTGGAAGTATCATCGTACTTCATTGCTCCCATTGGATTACCATGGTAATGCACCGAGGGTTGCTGTGAACCTACATGAATAATGCTGCCCGTTCGCGATTCGCCATACTGATTTTCGATCTGAGCATCATGGGAAATGGTAACAGGGTGGAAACAATAGTGCTCTTTCGCTGGGCTTAAGCCCTGGCATGCTCTCTAACAGGAAAAAAAAACCTACTATTTTCCGCCCACATCGCAATGCAATGCGAAACCACGCTATGATGGACTTGAAAGCTCATTTATTCACGTACACATTACATTCAATAATATTATTGAATTACTCAATTATGCACCTTCCGAGCGGTTTCTTTCACTGTGGGAAAATTGAACTCGAGATGTTCAATGTACGATGGGGAAAGTAGAACATAAAATATGATATCAAGTGAATATTTCATGTATAAATTGTATCTTTCATTTGTTCTTTTTAAAAAGCAACAAAAGGTGCTTTTGTAGTAGAATTTGTTTTATGGCAAATTTTTGAGATTTGGGTTTAGTGAGATGATTTTGATAAATATGCATTTCATATATTTTGTAGCCAATGTACATGTTGTTATGACTACATAAAGTGGAAAACGGTTGAAGATGACGTATACGTAATTGGGGAAACAATGATTTTGATTGGAAAAATCAGAAGGAATGCGCTTTAAACACGACCGCATGTTAACACATCTACAGAATGCGACAGGGACAAAGACATAAATTTATATATTTCTAGCAAATCCCATTTTCAACCAGTGTCCTTCAGTTTTATCAATAATATCCTCAAGACGACAAACATTTTCAAACCGTTGGACGTCATCACGCCGAACATCATGACGCCTGCCGAATGTATGCTTTGAAACTTAAACTTCAGTTTTTTCAGACATCCTCAAATTTCTTTGGTGAAATAAATCGCTCTGGGCGGCTGATGGACACAGCATCGATGTTGAACAGCTTTTTTTCATTTGTTTCTTTCTTCAACAAAGAAAACAATCTCTTCGAACGAGTCACTCGTAGTTGCTTTACCCGGCCGTAATCAAGTGGACATTTCACTCTAGCTCAGGAAGATGCGAGCAAGTGTTCTTTGATGTTCCTTCATATGGATTTTTTAGAAATTTTAGCTGTCTTGGTAAGTTTCCTTATGGAACATACCGAGTTGCGAGCAATATTTGTACGAACCTATTTGATCACAATTGGCGTACATGCAATCCACGGTCTCCACTTCACAACTTACGCTACTGTAGAGACTTTACCTACATTACGTAGGTGGCTTGTCATCTTAAGACAAAGCCTGTTGAACAAGGTTTCTCCAGTTTATTCAGTTGCACTACCGCACTACCGCTCTCCAATGCGCTTCTGGTCATCTTGTTTCTACCGGATTTGAGGCAAACATCATCTTTGCATAGTACTTGTCCGGCATTCTTGCAACATGCTCTGCCCGTCGCATTCGTCCAGCTTTAGCCACTTTTTGGATGCTGGGTTCACCATGGAGCTGTGCGAGTTCATGGTTCATCCTCCACCTCTATACTCCATTCTCCTGTACGCCACCGAAGATCGTTCTTAGCACTCGTCTTTCGAAAATTCCGAGCAGTCGCAGGTCCTCTTCGAGCATTGTCCACAGTTCCTACCCGTAGAGAACAACCGGTCTAATAAGCGTCTAGTACAGGGTACGCTGTACGGGGGTTTCGTCTGCTCGACTGCAATTGCTTGTGAAGCCCATGGTAAGAACGACTTCCACTGATAATACGCCATCGAATCCCCGAATCTCATTGTTCTCCGTTAACAGTGAGCCAAGATAGACAACCCAATATTATCCCAGCACTGTGTATCAGTTTGATGAGCTTTCTGGGGAAGCTGTTCTCGTCTATTATTTTCCATAGCTCTTTCCGGTCGATGGTATCATATGCGGCTTTAAAGTCAATGAACAAATGGTGCGCGGCCCTTGTGTAGGATCTGCTGTAGTGTAGATATTTGATCCGTTGTAGATCGAAGCCGGCTTTATAAATTCCTACAAATCTGTTCGCAATTATCACCGTCATCACCAAAATCGTCGTAAAATGATTTGGGACAACAATTTGTAGGCGGTATTGAGAACGGAGATCGCTCGATAGTTCTTACAGTCCAACTTGTTGCCGTCTTTGTAGATTGAGCAGATAACCTCATCTTTTCACTCCTTCTGTAGCTTTTCCATATCTCAAATTGTAAAAATTAGGCGGTGCATGCAAACGGTAAGCTTTTCTGGTCCCATTTTCCAAATCTCCGCTCCGATGTCCCATTGTTGGAGCTGGCACCTATTCCCTGTTGGTTGCACCGTCGCAATCGCTTTCGCTGCCGCCATGGTTCTCCGTCTGGCCACCATTCAGTTGTTCATCAAAGTGCTTCTTCCCCCTTTCGGTCACCTGATGATCCTGATACATTTCCACTCGCGGCACAAAGCCTTTGCGGGATCCGTTCAGTAAAAATTTCGCCAGGGCCGGCACTAGCCAATTTGTCGCTCCACACAAATTCTCAAAATGGCGCCCCCGGTACAAACGAAAAACAGCGGGCGTTGCTGTGTGCAGACATTTTACTACCTACCTATTCGCAAACGCACAGTCTCGTAGCGTCTTTCTGCATAACCACCCACGAGGCAAACAACACGTGAGCAGACAGCTGCCCGTGAGGGATAGCGGCACACTGGGATACAGATTTTGCATTACTTTTTGTTATCTTCTTCATCTTACGCTCTTGATTCTACACGCGGGTGGGAGTATGAGTCCTCGCGAGTGATCGGTATCAGTTGCTCAGGCTGTAATGACGTGCGAGAGCGACGACTAAATACACTAAAGCTAAATACACACTCGCAAAAGTTGTTGAAAGGAATGCTTATGCTGGCGTGTTCATTAGAACGAGTACGCGTGTGTGAGAAAAGTAGCCCACACAAGTGCGGGCTTCGCAAAACTGGTCACTCGCCATTTCTTATGAATAATTGTCGGTTTCTTGAAACCCATTTTATTGGAATGATAAACCTTCAAAAACGAAAAAGTTCGGTTCATATTTCCTGTTACTTCAGAAACTTCGTCCTCATACCTTGCTACTTCATCGAAAATGAATGTGCTGATTGCAGATTCTGAAAATATTTGAAAATCTCTCCTGAATAATTTCTAAATAATTCAATATCATCAATGCCACTTTCCCACCACGTTTATCTGAGTACCGTCAAATGGGGTAACTTGCAACAGTTCTCAGCTATGAGTGCAAGTAAAAACTTATCTGTAGTACATATGAGGATATTTAATTAATACAAAGTTATTAGGTCTAGGATAGAACAATCTCGCATATTGAAAAAAAATATGCGATCAATATTGACTGTTGTAGAATTTTGTAATTATTTTGTTACTAGTAACCCCTTAAACGGGGTAACTTGCAACAACCAATATTTTTTGGCAATTAAACGAATTTAATATTTTGTATGAGTTTCTTTTGACTTGAATATGCAAATGATAATCCGTCTTGCGGTTTTGAATGCTTTTGCTATGAATATACGCATAAATGTCCTATGTCACGTTGGTGAAAATAATTTATGAGCCCCGTAACGGAAATTACGAATTAAACTTTTTATATTTATTCATCCAGTTGATATTCCTTGTCTAGGTCCGATAGAGCTGTCTTCTTTAAGGACCATTCACATATTACGTAACGCACTTAGGGGAGCGGGAGTTGCGTAAATACGCATTACACGTTTTAAATCCACTATACAAAATCGCATCACGAAGGGGAGCAGGTAAGTTAAAAAGCATCGACATCTTTGTTGCCTAGTATATGAATGTTCATTACGTTGATCGTAACTAGACACTATCAAATTTCTGGTTGGTTTCTCTCAGTGAGAATATTTTGTTTTTGGCCTCTTCTATGTCCATTTTCAGTATATCCAGAAAAAAACTGGCATATTTCCGACTTACCGAAAGCATCTTACACTCTTCAGGTGTGCTTTAGTATTGCTTGATGCAAAATTAAATGAAAACTTGCCTCGTGAAGTTAACGGAACACAGCTTTTTATATCTACCAGCTGTTGCAAGTTACCCCGTTTAAGTACTTGTTTTACGAATATTGTGGTAACAAGCAGGATAAACAAAACTAGTCATTATAAATCAAATATTTTGTTTCCTTATTATTCATTTTACTATAAAAAATGCATGTTAGGCTTCTTTTATTTGAAATGCTTGTGGGCGACACAAACGTTTTACAGGCAAAAATTGACGATGAATTTGACTCCATCTTGTGGGATTTTTTAAAAATCACCAAAACAGCAGAAAACCAACTTCACAGTATCGAAGGCTTCTTTGAACTGTTAACAACAAGATTCAGTGACTGATATAGATTAAAAATTGAAGAAACAGATCAAAAAGTACAATAAATTGGATCGATATAGCGTTGTTGCAAGTTACCCATTTGACGGTATTTTGATTGTTGTGTTTTGTTGCGAATAGATTTTTATCAGGGGGAGGTAGAGCGCAAACGGAAAGCTTCGAATGGCGTAGGCGTGTGAACCGTGCACTGCAGGCACTACTTGGAATGATTATCAAAGTACACTTGTCGAAAGTTGGGAGAGTACGATGGGTCGGTAACATCGCTAGAATACCGGATGACCGTGCAGTTAATCTGTTCTCTTCTAGATCTCCATCGGCCTTACACGTACGCATATGTTGGGTTGGAAACACGCATATGTTGGGTACACGTACGCATATGTTGGGTTGGAAACGAATAAAATGTTGGCGGGTCATTCAGGTTGAGCGACAAGCCCAACATCTTCTTTTGCCTGCTTGGTTCGTGGCGCTCATACGCAGGCGAGAGTGTTGACCTAACTTGAATTCACCTACATTTTCGGCCAACATGTTCGTAGGTGTATGAGGGCCTTGAGGAATAGAGAGACCCAACTTAGTAGATGGCTCGACCAGGTTGAAGCAGATTTGCTTGTGTCGAGACGCTCAACGAATTGATGGCAAATAGGACTCAATACAGCGGAGAGTAACTCTAGATACATCACGCCATCCCGACTTTATGCTGTTAAAGGAGAAGGAAGAAAGTTTTATATCAACCACTTATTTATTTAATGCTACAGTTTGTTTAATGTAGGTGTAATGGCACCCCCTCGAAGTGGCGCTCCAAGCAGCTGCTTGTTTTGCTTAAGGGAAGCGCCGGCCCTTACTTTCTCGTTTCATAGGAACGATGCGATCGCTCCAACACTGTATATTCCTGTTCTTCCAGGTAGTGCTTTTTCTCCTGGAAAATTTGGTTTCGCTGCATATTCTTCTGTTTGTATCCTGGCAGCCCGCGCAGCGTTCTCCTCATCAATCACCCTCCTGCGTATATCGTCAAACTAATCGTTACGCTGATTTCGTACCACATGCCCGACGAAGCTCTCCGCTACACTGCTGCTGGCTATTTTGATGGTGTTCCAACGGTCTCGGGAGGGGCTTCGTACAGCTTGCCCTCGTCCGGAAGCGCAGCTTCGAGTGAGTGCGCTTAATTTGCGGCAACGTCTGGCTGCTTCAACCGCTTCTAACCGACGCTGGCGTCGGTACCGAATGTTCACAGCGCAGAGTCTTGGGCGCATCTTAACCATCACTAGGTAGTGCTCCAAGTCAACGTTAGCATTTCGATAGGATCTGAAGTCGATAATGTCTTAGAAGTGCCTGAGACAGTCAATCATAACGTGGTCGATCTGTGATTCTGTCTGATTTAGTGACCTCCAGGTGTAATTGTATAGGATTCTGTGCTGGAAGAAGATACTACGTACGGCTATGTTGAAAAACCAGTCCTTGATTCTCAACCTGCACATTCGAGGATTGATTGGCCACCATCCAATTACGCGTTTCCGCATCCCACCCATCATTATGAAAGCTGTATCTAACTCGTGTGTGTTGCCACAGCTCTAGTAGATGATATATTCATCTCTGAACGTACGTATCGTTGAGCTCTCCTAGCACACCCCCTGCAGCGCTACGCCATCGAACTTGCGGCTCTTCAATACGCCGGAAAGCACTCGAGGGCTCCCTTGGAAGCTGAGAGATCGGCAGCTCCAGGTCCCGAGTTTCCAATCCATAGTCCTGTTTCGTCGCGAGGGTCTAATCCGTTTTTTCCGACGCAGCGACTTACAAGGCCTGCATTGCCAAGCCTCTTGTTCTCCGGAGGTCCAATGAAGCTCGAAAGAGCTTCCTCAAATACTAACCTGCGAGATCTCTTGCTATTGGAGATAGACGATGTAACAAGATCTGCAGGAGTAGCTTGTTGTGGCGTTAAACAGCGTAGTACTGTGATAATTGTAACAATCCAGCCGATGTAGGAGGGACAAACCACACCTCCATCGATCCGGTAGCTGCTCTTTTTCCCAAATTCTGGAAATTATACTATGAAGTACCGGTGCAACTTGCAAGCGGTTCATTACCGTTTTTGTAGAGTTTTGGCGATCCTTTCCGGCGGTTCAAGTAGTCTTCAGCTACTTCTGGTCATATCTGTTTGAGATCAGGAGACGGGACGCTATTATCGTTTGTGTACAACCCTAGCTAGGTTAACTTCCTACATTTGTAATATCACCATTGAGATGCTCATCGAAGAATGGTTTCCAAATGCTTTTTTCCACCACATCCAAAATTAGACGGTGCACGGCCTGTTTACAATTCTCTATCTGTCGATGTCAGGAGTTATCAGGCGGGTTTCATGGGGGCTCGCGCAACTACGGACCAAATTTTTACTATCCGACAGATCTTGCAGAAATGTCGGGAGTACAACGTGCCCACGCATCACATCTTTATTGATTTATTGATTGATTGATTCTACTTATTGATCTTCAAAGCAGCATACGATACAGTCGATCGAGACAAGCTATGGCAGATAATGCACGAATACGGTTTTCCGTACAAACTGACGCGACTGATCAGAGCTACATTGGATCGAGTGATGTGTTTCGTACGCATCTCTGGGACACTCTCGAGTCCCTTCGAGACGCGACGAGGGTTGAGACAAGGTGACGGTCTATCCTGCATACTGTTCAACGTCGCTCTTGAGGGGGTGATCCGACGAGTGGGCATCGAAACGAGAGGCACGATTTTTACCAAGAGTAGCCAACTTCTAGGCTTTGCAGATGACTTCGATATCATTGCCAGGAGCTTTGCGACGGCGGAGGCAATCTACGCCAGACTGAAAGCGGAGTCTAGGAGAATTGGGCTAAAAATAAATGCGTCGAAGACCAAATACATGAAAGGAAGAGGCTCAAAGGAAACAAACGCGCTGCTCCCACGGACGGTAACCGTTGACGACGACGAACTAGAAGTGGTAGAGGAGTTCGTGTATTTGGAATCGCTGGTGACCGCGGACAACAACACTAGTAAGGAGATCCAGCGGCGCATCCAAGCGGGAAATCGGGCCTACTTTGCCCCTCGTAAAACGCTACGATCAGGAAGCATACGCCGTCGCACGAAGCTAACAATGTACAAAACCATTATTAGACCGGTAGTTCTTTATGGACTTGAAGCCGTGACGCTGCTTACGGAGGACATACGCGCCCTTGCCGTGTTTGAGCGGCAAGTGCTGCGGACGATATTTGGCGGAGTACAAACTGAAAGCGGAGAGTGGCGAAGGCGTATGAATCACGAGCTACAGGCACTGCTTGGGGAGACTCCCATCGTACATCCAGCGAAAGTTAGCAGGCTACGGTGGGCCGGACACGTCGTAAGGATGCCGGATGACAGTGCGACGAAAATATTCCTCTTCAACAACCCCACCGGCACCAGGAACAGGGGGGCCCAACGTGCATGATGGCTCGAGCAGGTCGAAAGCGATTTGCGACTTCTGAGACGACTAGGAAATTGGCGACGAGTGGCCCAAGACCGAGTTGAATGGAGACGAGTGCTTGGAACAGCACGAGCCACCCCGGCTCTATGCTGCTGAAGAAGAAGAAACGTTGCGTATGTAGGTTGTATAGATGAAGAATCGTATTATTACATACATGGATACATCCTACTGTCGCTACAAAAAGACTTACGTAGTCCTACGTCACCTATGCGGTCGTGTCTTGTGCAGATTTTTCTATTTTAGCTTTCTTTGTAGTTGTTGTATGAGTTTAGTTATAGCATGAGTTTAGTTATAGTCTGTGTCTATTATTTAGGAACTGTAGAAATTTCCTTATAATAAATACGCACTGAAATTTTTACCGAACGTTCAGCAACTCTTATTTCGTCAAAAAATACGGCGCTCGGTGTGCAGTTGGTTGCCGTTTGCAGCTGGTTCCGAAAGTATTTTGCATTTCAAAAATAGAGTTGAAAACATTATGTCAGTCTTGCCTAAGGGTTACTAAAAGCTTTATTACGTATTTAGAAAATGCTTTTTTGCACATATTGAAAAGCTACAAAATTTATCGTTTATAAATAAAGAAAAAGTTCTTTATAAAGAAACTGGTGGAAGTCTTTAGCCTAAAGCATAATAGCGGATCAGCATATGTTGGTGAGCCAAAAAAAAACTTTCGAAAAACACTCATATTTCGGTTCACATTCAAATAGATAGAGATGAGTGAAATATATAAAAGCCTGAAGCAAATTTGACAATTGAACATTAGATTTGACACATCGCTGTAGATCCTACTTCACAGACCTAACAGGTCGGTACAGCAAGAGCCTGTGCAACAAGCCCTGCCTCTGCCATATTCTTTGAAGCTGAACAAAGCAATAAAAGAATAATAATTATTTCTTATCACGATCGTTTAATGTCTACTCTTTTCCACATTATGTTACGGAAAGAAGCACGAGCCAGTTTGCTCCCCTCGCTCGCTGCACGAATCCAGCAGAAATTCAGCTACCTGGTGAGACAAAACGGGCGCTCGCTCAAAGGGACGTTCCGTGCTTTGCAACCCAGTCAGCCATATAAGGGGTTTCCATTTCGTTCTGTTTCCGTTTTGGACAATTATTCGTAACAGTCGGTGAGAAGGTAAAGTGCGCAGTACGGCGTGGCGGCAGGAAAGTTCCACCCATACATTTCACCCACATTAGAAGGGATACGGTTCAGTTACGCACCCACCCATCTTCTGCAGTCGGGAGCGGTCGTAGCAGTGTGCGGTGAGGCTGCAGCACTGTTGCTCGACTGTAGGAACCTAAATAGCGAAGAGTTATGGCGCAATAGGATTGAGAGTGATATGCCCGGGGAAATTTATCATTCAATCTTAATTACGTACCATGAATAATGACAACCGTCGCGGTGTCCTGGTGGCAGCTTTAGCAGCAGCTTCAGCAGCAGTGGCATGTCTGTCTTCTTCTGTTATTTCCATCTGATGTCATTTATCGGTCTGCAGAAGATCGATCGCCAGACTGAAAGCGGAGTCTAGGAGAATTGGGCTAAAAATAAATGCGTCGAAGACCAAATACATGAAAGGAAGAGGCTCAAAGGAAACAAATGTGCGCCTCCCACGGACGGTAACCGTTGACGGCGACGAACTAGAAGTGGTAGAAGAGTTCGTGTATTTGGGATCGCTGGTGACCGCGGACAACAACACTAGTAAGGAGATCCAGCGGCGCATCCAAGCGGGAAATCGGGCCTACTTTGCCCTTCGTAAAACGCTACGATCAGGAAGCATACGCCGCCGCACGAAGCTAACAATGTACAAAACCATTATTAGACCGGTAGTTCTTTATGGACTTGAAGCCGTGACGCTGCTTACGGAGGACATACGCGCCCTTGCCGTGTTTGAGCGGAAAGTGCTGCGGACGATATTTGGCGGAGTACAAACTGAAAGCGGAGAGTGGCGGAGGCGTATGAATCACGAGCTACAGGCACTGCTTGGGGAGATTCCCATCGTACATCTAGCGAAAGTTAGCAGGCTACGGTGGGCCGGACACGTCGTAAGGATGCCGGACGACAGTGCGACGAAAACGGTCCTCTTCAACAACCCCACCGGCACCAGGAACAGGGGGGCCCAACGTGCACGATGGCTCGACCAGGTCGAAAGCGATTTGCGACTTCTGAGACGACTAGGAAATTGGCGACGAGTGGCCCAAGACCGAGTTGAATGGAGACGAGTGCTTGAAACAGCACGAGCCACCCCGGCTCTATGCTGCTGAAGAAGAAGAAGAAGAAGAAGAAGATCGATTGAGTTCTGCTTGCTTAAGTTCGTTTGATGAATCTTTTACCCAGTGATTCCGTCTATATTTTATTTTAGAATATGCTATATGTGAGGAAAAATTGGGTAAACTTTTAGCTGCTGAATGTTTGGTGATTTATGTGTGTTAATTTTGTATGCCGTGACTTTTTTTACCATCTGGAGATTTAGAGAACATCATTATTATTTGAGCAGACTCACTAATTAATATTTCGCTGGTGGATAATAAATAAATGATGTTGATTTTGTCCCAACGACAAAGTCGATTTCGGTTATGATGGTCCCCATTTACAGCGAAATGCAACTCCTCCTCCAGTGAAATTTTTCTCCTCCTGTTTCGCTACGATTTTAGCAATCAACTTTTCATTCACCATGGGACTGTTGACATGTGTGCTGCGAGAATGAATCCGTTTGTTTCTGAGTTGCAAAGTGATTGAAGTTGAATACAGCGACCAGTGAATGTCGGTTTCCTGCACATGCAGCAGTTTGCTATCTACTCTTTGCTCTAAGAGCATTTTAATTATTTTTCGTTGGAAGTTCTACAAATCGAGTGCTAGCGTTCATATTCGTAAAAAGTGCAGTTTGAGTTGAATTTTTGAGGTTCTGTTGAAAATAATTTATTTTCGCGAAAATCGAACATATGTAATTAATATTCACAACCAACAATAATTTATTTATGATAAGCCACATTTTCACATCAAAGCAAAATAGAATTCAGAAAATAAGTTTTTGACTCAGAACAGTTTTCAAAGCAGAAATGCATCGTTCGGTGATGATTGGCTGGTTGGTATTCACGTCGAAAACGAGTGTCAGGTTGAACTCGTATACTTGGAATTAACAAGGGTAAATGCCTGAATCTATCATGATCTTAGACCCCGATGATAGACGGTGTCTTACTGTCTTCTTTGTATTGTTATGAAAAGCAATCAGATCAAATTGAATTTTAACCCGTTTCAAGTCAGGTTCACCGCAAGGTAGTATGGTCTCGCTCTTATTTATACTCTATACTTGAATTATATCATACTGATATGTAAGAAGACTGTAGGCTAACTAATCCTTAAGCTAGAATGTAATGTGATGATGTAAAACCTATCCCAAAGTTTGATTATTATAGCTATTCTTCTGCCGTTAGATTGAAAATTCAAGTTGAGCGGAATTGAGATCCTATTGTGTATTTGTTGAATTTTATTGCCTAACATTCCTGTGTTGCTATTGATTTTTTCGCATTATTTGCTTACGGTATTTGGTATGATATCACACAGATTTACCATAAAGCCATACATTTACCGTTAGATTTAGGTGGATTAAGGTTACACTTTTTCTCATATTGAAATCACATGGTTCCAATGCGAAGAAACATTTTTCCAGCAAACATATCTTTGTTGCCTAGCTTTGCCTTGCCTAGTAGGTTTCTACCGTTCCGTCAACGTGCCATGGAACAACACGAAGCATTAAAAATTTACAAGTGTACATTCTTAGTCCCAGTCACGATCTGTCAGAGAAGTGTCACTTAAGCTTCTCATTTCGTTGCTTGTACGAAACAGCTCACCATCACCGGTTTCACCGGTGGCATATGCATGCAGCGACCGTTGCTGATATGGCTGGTTGTTATGATACGCGAGAAAACGGGGGGAAAACAGCATGGAAACAAAATTTTCCTCGTAGGGTGGTGACTGTAAGAGCAAACCATCTTCTTATGTATAGTACGTTCCCGTGAAGTACCCTGTCTTTTCTACGTACGGTCCGACTAGTCGTTGGTACCTACCTCAGAATAACTAGATATTGGGTAACAGGAATGGCTCAAGAATGTAGAAGTAGCACGGAGAAGTTTAACCGTTAAACTCCCAGATTTATAGTAGACCTTAAGATATTGTATACGAATTGTAATAGGTAATACCAGACGTCGCCATGGCTAACATGCATCATCAGAATGCAAATTACAATTGTTTTACAATATTACTTATTACAGACCTATGCAATATAAGGGTCAATTGGCAATACATATCCTTGCCAAAAAAACTTTAATATCTAAAAGTGGAATCAAAACGATGTTCACATACTATACAGTGTAAGCCAAACTACCCCAAAGACGTTCGAATCTACCGAAATAAAACGCACCAATTCTTACAACTATTTCGTAATTCCTTCACGGTAAAATTGGCACTGTCTTTTTTTTTATCATAATCGATCATATCAGAAACTCGTTTGAGAAAGTTCCTTTGATTATAAATATTATAGAAATATTGTAGAATGGTTCCAAAATCTAAATTAAAGTTTAATAATGTTTACAATAGTATACTTGCTTGTTATTTACTGGAAATCAGAAAAGAATCTAGAAAGTTCAGTTCAGTATAGTTAATTAAACGGCAACTCGATCTGTAGCACAAATGTTCAAAACGAATTAAGACTTTTAAGAATTTAGCAGCGAATTAGTAATTTCTCAATCTATTTGTGCTACGGTGTCGCTCTCGAACGTCATTGCAGCCCGAGCTGTTGATGCCGATTACTCGCGAGGGCTAGCACTCCCGCCTGTGAGTACTATCGAGGGCGAAGATAAAGAAGAAAACAAAAAGTAATGCAAAATCTGTATCCCAGTGCAGCAATAGTCCTCACGGGTAGGTGATTGTTCACGAGTTATTTAACTCGCTAGTAAGCTATGCAGCAAGATAATATGATACTGTACGTTCGCGAGTGTGTAGGTAGCAGAAAGTCTGCATACAACAACCACTGCTGTATGTCTTACGTTTGCGTGAGCCGTATACGTGTGCTCGTTGAATGCTATGCTTCTTATACTCTCTCGCGTGGGAGTATCGCAACATTGCACAGTGGGCAGATTCGACCGAAAATGCGGAACTTTTTGTTGCCTCTGCTTTTAAGGGGTAAAAAGTAACTTTTCTCATGAAAAAAATCACGAGAAACTGTATTATTGCGCGGAAATCACGATCAGTATTCCATTTTCCCCCATTCACCCCTATTTTCTGATAGTTTTTAAAGAATCTTGTACAAACTCTCACTAATTTGAGATTCAATGGTAAGGAAAGTAGAAGACTTTTAGTAAAAAGGCTTTTGAACAATTTCGTTTCAATACATTATAATCCAGAAGTCTGACTTTCCCCATACAGGTAAAATACCAACTCGATACTTTTACCAGAGATTTTGAAGAAGGCATGTCTGTTGTGCAGGTTGAAAATAAATCAGAGAATCAAAGACGTTTAAGTTTTTCACTAAAATATCGCGTAAGGGAATGTTTTATCTTGTTTTACCCTACAACTTGTACTGAAATCTGACAATGTATCAATAGGAAAAGGAACAATTTTAAAAGTGCTCCGATTTTGTTCAAATTGGGTGTGCTTGTTCCTAGTCGAACAATTTTAGACCCATTTATTTTTATTTGACGCTTAAGGTGCCCCCTTTCTGAGTTATGGTGGTCATAAAAATCGTCATGCTTTCCGACTTTACTTAATTCAAAAATTCATAACTTTTGAATCGCCAAACCGATTTTAATGATTTTGGATCTAAACAAAAGGTATTTCAATCCACTTTTCAGAAAATATGTTTGATTGTAGTTCAAAGCATTTTGGAATACGAAAACATTAAAACTTTGAAGAAAGAAAGAATGGCGAACGTGATGATTTTTGTAGCCACCCTTACTCTGAAAGCGGCATCCTAAGCATTAAATAAAAAAATATGGGCCTAATATTTTTCGACTAGGAACAAACACACCAAATTTGAACAAAATCGGATCACTTTTAAAATTGCTCCTTTTCTAATTAAGACATTCTCAGATTTCAGTACAAGTTGTAAGGTTTAACGAGGTAAAACATTCTCTTACATGACATTTTAGTGAAAAACTTGATCGTCTTCGATTTGCTGACTGTCTCAGCCTGCACAACAGACATGCCTTCTTAAAAATCTCCGCTAAAAGTATCGAGTTGGTATTTTACTTATAGTATAAAATCCTTGAGTAAAATGGGGCAAATCAGACTTCTAGATTATGTTGTATTAAAATTAAATTGTTAATGTACCTTTATCCTAAAATGCTTCTACCATAGAATACCAAATTAGAAATAGAATCTCAAATTAGAAAGAGTTTGTACATGATTCTTTCAAAACTGTTAGAAATGAATGGAGAAAAATGGGCTACTTATCGTGACTTCCGTGCGTTGAGACCATCACCAATCGATTTCTCGTAATTTTTTACATAAGAAAAGTCACTTTTACCTCTTAAATACAGCGGCAACAAAAAGTTCCGTTCTTTCGGTCGATTCTGTTCACTGTGCATTGGTTTAAACTATTCACATTGATTTGCAATACTGGCATTAACCGAGTGTTTACGAACGAAATTTTTGCGGATTTTTTGAACATACACCATACAGTGGATATAAGCTAAGCCATGGGTATAAACGTCCCATCTTTATCGACCGACTTCGCAGCCGGCTATTAGAGTACAGGAAAATTACGGGCTAGAGCAAAGCTCCTATTAACTCTGTAGCGGCACTGGCCAGTCGAGATTCGAACATACTACGACTGGCTTGTTAGGCCAGCATCGTACCCCGGAGCTAACTAGGCGGGCGTGAGCGGAAAAGTTAATAAAATATCCGATAGAATAAATAATTAATTTTCTGCATTTTCCGTAGTTGTACAGCATATGCGCATTAAATTTTATCGTGCATATTTATATAACAGGAGGATAAAACCAACGCACTATTGAAATTTTGCAATTTTTGAAAACTAGTTGTTTTACCAAAATAGACATATTCAATTTGTCAATCTCAATTTCAAGCAAAATGATTTCGGTTGCTTCCTCTGATATGAAAATCGATTACATCGTGTGTGCTGAAAAAGTGTTTCAGTGCTCTAGTAGAACCTCTGCAAGCGATTTTCAATCTCTCACTGCAACGTCGAACATTTCCTACAATCTGGAAAGCTCGTGTATGACGCCGGTATACAAAAAAGGAGACAAAACGGATATTGCCAACTATCGTGGGATAACTTCGCTGTCTGCCGGGTCGAAATGCTTGGAGACCATACTGAACAAAGTGATTTTTGAAGCATGCAAAAATTACATTATACCATCTCAGCACGGATTCTTCCGCAAGTGATCTGTGGAGTCGAACCGCTGTGAGTTTACTTCCTTCTGTATCAGCAAGATGGATGCTGGTGTACAAATTTATGCAATATACACGGATATCAAGGCTGCTTTTGACAAAGTGAACCACAAAATACTTTACGCTAAACTTCGACGTATCGGTTTCTCAGATAGACTCTGTGATTGGCTGAAATCTTACTTAGCTAACCGATAGCTATACGTAAAGATAGGATCGGCTGAATCAACAACATTCAGTCCGCAGTGCGGGGTTCCTCAAGGAAGTAGCTTAGGACCACTTCTATTCGCTCTTTTCTTCAATGATGTCTCTTCGATTATACCGAACAGTTGTATGTTGATCTACGCAGATGATTTGAAAATTTATCTCATCGTCCGCAAGCAAGATGATTGTTTCCGTCTACAGGATATGCTTGACAGCTTTACCAGGTGGTGCCGGCTGAATCATCTCGTGATTAGTATAGCAAAATGCTGTGTGATTTCCTATCGGCGTCTGAAGAATCCTATTCTGTTCAACTACTCTCCTACTATTCTCCTACTGTGGACAAGGCTAATCGTTAACTTGGTTTTGGTTTGAAAGTTGCTGCTGATTTCACTGTATCTGTGCGCATTGTACTGTTCTTTAGTTAGATCTATACTCGAATTCGGGTCAATTGTATGGTCGCCATATGAAGAGATACGGATTTCTCGAATCGAATCTTTGCAACGTAGGGTTGTTCGAAACGCGCTACGTAACCTTCCATGGATGAATCCGCAAGACCTGCCTCCTTATAAAGACCGGTGTGCATTGATTGGCATCGAAACATTGGAAGATCGACGAAATGCCGACCAAGCTGTATTTGGCGCAAAAATTTTACAAGGTGAAATTGATAGTCCCGCCCTGCTTGGTCAACTTCACATCTACGCATCATAGCGCATTCTAAGGCCCAGACAGTGGCTACGACAATCTCCTAGAAACACTGTATATGGCAATAATGACCCAATGTTGAGTGTGAGCGGACGATTCCAAGAGGCTTATCATTTATTCGATTTTAACATGTCCACAAAGACCTTCCGTCAGCGAATTTACAAAAGCCTGTGATATATTACGTTACTTTAGATCATTAAGACCATATGCTGTCAGATGATTTTTTATAGAATAAACAAACAAATTGATGATTTTTTTGTCTGCGGGCTAGAATATTGCACTATGGCCTCGCATAAAAAAAGATTTCGGTGAACTCTAATATTCTTCATAATAGCAACAATAAATCTGATTGGTCAGGTCACACTATGGGGCAGAACCCGAAAAAGCTCGGACAAAACCTCAAAATTTTTATTTGAGATATTCTATCAAACTTAATATTCTACGTATAGTAGACACATAATCTATAAGAAATATACATAAATTGTTTTAATAAGGAGTTTTTCAATAGGCATTAAAGAAGGTGAAACACAGTGTAAAAAAAATTTGGAAAATGAAAAAATAAATATCATTTAATCTTTTAGTATCTGGCTACCATGCTTCTTAAAATTCTATACTTTTAAAGGACAATTCACATTAAAGGGATTATAAACTAATAGTTTAGGTGATATTAAGACAGATTTTTTACTAGTAGGCTTTGTTCTGACGAAGTGTTTTAGAACAAAATATTTGTTATTTTTGTCAATTTTCAATAGCGTGTAGAAAAAGATTTCCACAGATTTCCGCTCTGACACTACCATAAAATCAACATTCAGGGTGTTAACTAGTAACAAGCAAAAAATTAGCTGCTACTAGTTGCGATGTTCGGAGATATTCAAGTTTTTCAAATGCATGTTTTCCGGCATTTTAGGCTACAAATTAGTAAATGCGCGCGCCAGTACGAAGTTCATTCCTGCTGTACGTTAAATAGTCATGCTTGTGTATGTAAGACATAGCATTATTATCGTTATGAGATACATGGGAGTCGATAAGGGGAATTCAGGACATTGTAAAGGCGACTACTTAACAGCTTTTTCCCAATTAGCTCTGTTTCAAGTCAAGTTGGCAGTAGAATATGTTCGATTGGACTTTCAGCTCGATTCAACTAGCCTCCATTTTGTTTATTTAGAGTCGAACATGTTGATACGTGTTTGCAGGATAAACAGATTGCTATACTCTATCAGTTACTCATTATTTTTTGTGCCTTTTGCCAGGATTTGGCTGAGGCCAATGACAGCCTATCTCGCCACCCATATCCTTTTGCTGCGTATGGCCAAACTAATGAATTAAAAAAATTACATGAATGCACTAAAGCAGATAGTAGGGTAAGGTAACCTATATAGTAAACCTGTAATGGACACTCGGATAAAATTTCGGTATTTATTAGCTTATACTTCTTATTTCTGAGGATATATAACATGATACAGACCATATTAAACATAACACACATTTGAGTTGATAAAATTTTAGCTGCATTTCATTATTAATGCTTTAAAATTGACGTTTTCAACAAGTGGGTCCATTATATACAATGCAAAAAATGTCGCCATTACCGGACTCTCTCCATGCAAAATTCACTAAAATTCCTATAATGGACCCGGTCGTTATTCTATTGTAAACCGCAAGGGTCCATGAAAGGAAAATGGACATTCCAATCTGTTTTAAAAAATCTGTAAAATATAGATTATAGATAAAATATAGATCAGAAATTGATATATTTAGGCTTATTCGAAAGTTACTAATATTGTAAGTGCCATTGGTTGGGTGTTTAGCGTAACGAGTTCAAAATAATGTATAGCAAGGTCCACAAATGGTTGATTTACCCTATACCAGAATAATAATACTAAATTACTCTTGATATACAGATTGTGATAATTTGTATAGGAGGCCGTCAGACTACCAATTTCGACTACTTAAAAAATGTGTTTGAGTATTTAAAATATTTATAACTTGATTCCCGTAAGTCCTACAATTTTGGTATGTTCAGTAACTTTACGTAACTTTACAGGACAAACAACTTTTCTGAAGACACAATATTTCTAAAGTCATTATTTAAAAAGTTAGATCTCAACGCCATCTATAGGAATAAAAATACAACTACTTAAAGTTTACAGAAAGAAGCGCAATTTTATTACAAACAATGTTGCTGAAGACAATAAAGCTTTACGAAGCATATGAAAGAAGTTATGAGGTTTTGTCCGAGCACCGGATCAATCTGCCCCACTGTGGGTCGTTATAGTTTTAATGGCTCTATAAAACAAACAGATTTATTGCGGTTTGACAAGCATAATAAGGTTAATTTTATTTGGTGCCCCATATTGTATTGCTATGGCATACGTAGTTTATAAAATACGGGGTGCAACCAACTAGTTTTATCGTGGTAATATAAGGAACCACAGTAAATTTGCTTCATTAACAGTTTTATTATGGTTTTATAGCAAGCTATAAGTATGTTTTGACTCGTATCCTATTGGTATTGCGCAATATTATAATAAAACCAGAGACAATGATTAATACTGCAATAAAATTCAAGTCAAACCAAGTGGCTTTAGAAATGTTACTTGGATGGATAGCAAAGCAAAGCAAAGCCTAGGTGCTACATTCCGTTATCGAAACTGGACCTTCTGTTTTTAGACGACCGACTTCGCAGCTAACTGTTAGAGTGCAGGACAATCGCAGGACCAGTTGCTACGATCCTATAGACTCTAGCAGCCTCTCCCAGTCGAGATTTGAACATACGACGACTGGCTTATTAGGCCAGTGTCATACCTCGAAGCCAACTGCGAATCCACTTGGTTGGATACTAAGATCGTATGCTGACAGGGAAGCAGGTACTCATGCGAATGGTGAGTGGTGCTATGAGGAATAGCATTGTCAACTCTGTGTGTTGAATCCCATGTCTGGCGCGGCTTTTGACGGCTTAACGTTTCCGGTCTGCAGCGGCTCACGGCAACGTCTGATGCGGGGCGGTTGGTTGGATTAAGACATGTACGTATTGTCTCGGCACTAATGCTAAGATGGAAGTCCTACCATGAAACTCAACAAATGGATCCGGGTTAATTTACTATGAAAAACCAAGAAACTTTGATTTGGAACATTCGGCATGAACAAAGGAGATCAAATAAGGACATGGAATGGAACAGCTAGAAAACCGAAAGTTTGGCATCGTGACACTGTAGAAGAGCAGGTGTGGAGGATCCATGGCGACGAGGTCCAATTTTACCAGAGCGGTGGAGAAACCAAAGAGGTGGGACGTGTTTTTTTTATCAACGGGAGGATGTATATGTTGACGTTTGCCTCCCACGGATAGTGACTATTTACGGCGATGAATTGGAAGTGGTTGATGTGTTCGTATATTTTGGATCTCTAGTCATCGTCGATAATGATGCGAGAAGGAGATTCAACGACAATTCAACGAAATTAAAACTGCAGTTTTTTAAATGGTGATATAACAAAAAGAGGCTGAACAGAAGTCAAACTGAGAGTGCTGACAAATAATAATGACGAAAGGATTTGGTTAGAAATCGGGCAGCCGTAGACAAATGGAGCTACCGGAAAAGGCCGTTTCCCGGCAGAACTCTCCAAAAATGGTAAGGAACCACTAGCAATGGCACTGCACTGGACAATTCTTTGCATTTAGGAGACGGAGAAACTACCGGAGTAGCGGATGGAAAGTGTGGTTTGTTCCGTCAAAGGGTGATCGGCTCGATTGCTGTAATTATCGCATTCTTTCGTTCATCAACGCCACCTAGAAGGTGCTTTTCCAGATCTTGGTTCGTTGTTTATTTCCAATAGCAAGAGATCTCGTAGGTCAGTACCCAGCGAACTATCGATGGGCCGTACTACTACAGATCAAATTTTAACTCCGCCAATTATCCAGAAATGTCGAGAGTATAATATTCCTACGCATCATAAGTTCGTGGATTTTAGGGCAGCATACGATATAGTCGAGCGTGAACAACTATGGCAGATAATGAATAGGAAAGATTCTCCGGATAAGCTCACTCGGTTTACCAAAGCTATCCTGGACCTAACGATGTACTACGTGCGTGTTTCGGGAGCACTCTCGAGTCCGTAAGAATCGTGCAGAGAGTTGCGGAAAGGGGATGTCCTGTGTGTGATTTAACATTGTTGTCGAAGGTGTGATCCGGCGTGCGGGCATCGAAACGAGAGGAACGATCTACGGCAAAATTATCTTGCTCCTAGCCTCCAAGGGCGACCTTGACGTCATTACTAGACATTTTTGCACGGCGGAAGTAACTTACGGCAGACTAAAAACGGAGGCTAAGAAGCAGGCTTGTCATTTCCTCACTCATTGTGCAAAAAGTGCAACTTTTTTCATTCAAAACAATGAGCAGAACTGCTGCCACAAATGAGAAACACATCCACGCAATGAGAAACAGACCAAAAATAAAGAGAAATATAAACAAACTTTAGATTCTCAGTGTGCGCTCGTACTGTAGCAAGCAACGGCACGGGAATTACATTGTTGCCATATCTATCATCCACCATCGTCATATGCAACATTTTTTGCACTGTTGCCGCTGCGAGAAGTCTAAACATTTTTTTTGTGCCATATCATGGGCAGCCAAAAAGTGTATTAACACTTTGTTGCTCAGTTTATTCCTCAATGAGAAGAACAATGAGCAGGCTGCTGAGCAATCGCGATCAGTAAAAAAGAGAAAAGTTCAAACAAAACGGAGCAACATAAATCGCGACTGAGTAAAGTGTGAATTTTTCTCTTCTCTTTTTTTATTCCGAGGAGGAATCATCCCTTAGGAATCTTAGTAAGAAGATTGGAGTTAGTGCGTCAAAAACCAAATATATGTAAGGTAGGAAGAGGCTTCAGAGAAAACAACGTTCGCCTCTTACGAACAGTGACTATAACGGCGATGAAGTCGAATTGCTTGATAAGTTTATATTTTTGGAATTCTAGGCCAGCGTCGTCGACAAAGTTGTTCAAAGATATGGATATTGTGTGCTTTGCGGGTAAAGTTGTTGTAAATGTGGCAGAAGAGCCGCTAGAAGAGGTAGAAGAACTGGAGACAGTCGGCATGATTACGATTCAAGAAACACGAATGGCTCGATTACTTTGACTCAATTTTGATCCATTTGACTGAACCGTTTCAGCAAAATTTGAAAAAGTTTTATATGGGACATTTTTTAAACAAGTTATTATCTACAAGTGGTATCGGTATCTCCTGATCAGTGCACGACATGAAACTGAAGCTTAAATGCCAAAAGATTATTCTGCAAGAAGAAGTAAAAAATATGTAGCTATATCAAGGCACGTCTGCATAGATTAATTTGAATTTTTCTACTCCATTAGATATGCTTACAGTAACTGAGTAAAACAAAGTAATGAAACATGTCTATTCCATTACTATATATATATTTCTTACTTGCTAACAACGTCCTGCTCGCGAATTTTCATCTAAATTTGGTGTATCAAGAGGATATCAAAATTCACATTGTTCCATCAGGAAAAATTCCAACTCAAATATTCCGACTAAACGTACAGGTTAGCACACGTTGCGAATCATAATTTAACATGTATCATCATTTACAGTGCTTCATTATCCGCCGTCGGTTTTTATTATTGCCGGGCGGTGGACCAAAGCGCGCAATAGCGCACGAACTTCCAATTCAGCCAGCCAGCCGGCATTGAATCAACGGGGAATTCCGGGTTGCCCAATTAAATTTTCACTACAACACTGACAGGAAAATTCCATTTGTGCTTGAATATGAGCATTGAAACACAATGCAGCCGGGAATTCAGCATTCAAACTCACATCCAGCTAACAACTTTCGTTATTATCGCAGCGGTGAAAAAAGTGGCAGCAACCGAAAGCACTATTCAAAATTTCATTGCACGATGTCAAAGTTGAAGCTCCGTTATTCGTCCCACTGACTTATTCAAAAGGCTGACGGCGGGTATACATTACATCCTCACAGTATGGACCGCTTTGCATCCGTCCGCCCGATGTCGATGCCTGCAGCACACCGTACTTGCTGCCGGTTCTGCCGGGTCGCTATACCACTCGCTTCGGCCTCTCTTGCTAACTAGAAATTGTAGTCCAAGTAGGTAGCAACCGGCATGTGCATCACTCAAGCCCGCTGGCAACCGACGTTGCCGGGTAAATACCTATGCAGCGAGGCAGTAGTGGCGCGAAAGCTAAAAGCTCGAATATTTTCGAGTCGATGTAATTGAATAATAACGAGACTGTCGCTCGAAACAAGCAAAATCAATTTATGTTTCGCTTCTGTGGAAATTTGCGAATGACTTTGCGGAGAACATCAACCGAGAAAGGATGAAACTGCGCCGGGTGAGATCGGACGCGAGCCAGGGCCGGCCGGACGGCCGGCGAACTGAGTTGAAGTAGAAAAACACTATAGAAGATACATTTTTCAAGAGTGGAAAAAAATCTCTAGGTTGATTGCAATTTCGTTCTCTGTCCCATTGACCAGTACTGGTTTCTTAAAATAACTTTTCATACCTATTCATGCTGTTTTGTGCATTCGAGTCAACCGTAAGGTCTGGTAAGGAAGTATGCCAACCGTTTCATCCCAACAGTAAGATTGGTTTTGTCCATTCCTCGATTTGTTTTGATTTAGTTTAATATTTTACAGTGTTGTCCGGTGATTGGACGATAGTCATAAATTGTCATAAAGACATTCTGCATTGACAAAATTGACAAAATAGTCATATGGAATGGATGCTTGGTAGCTGCAACTACAGATCGTTAAATTTCGCGGGAGGTGATAGAGTACTGCTCAAACAGGTAGAAACCCAAAAGTGCGGCATCATGATACTGCAGGAGATCTGTCGCAAAGGCGAGAAGATGTGGGGGATCCGTGTCGATTAGTCTCGGTTTTACCAGAGCAATTACGCGTTCAACAAAATTTGTAGTGTTGGGCAGATTGCAGTAGAATTGCGTAAATAATTGTAAGGCGATTAACAAAAGGATGGGCGTAGCAACCACGAGCTGCAGGCACTACTTCGATCGTAGATCCGTTACCAAACCGATCATACCAAATGGGAACTCAACCAAAACATTAATGTGTTCTAAACTAAATGGGATAAACTTTATCAAATTCTGCAAACTTCTTTACACAAAATTATTACTTTTCTAAGTTATGTTTTCTCAAAGCCTGTTTGCTTGGTATAATCCAATAAGGGTAAAAATGCTAAAAATAAGGGAAAAATTGCAAAATGAGGTACTTCCCGATAACATACAGAAGACTGGTAGGTATCACGCGATTCTCCGGAAAATTTTACATAAGATCGCCTTCAGACCTTCAGCTTGTGTAGACGGCCTTCGCTTCTAAAGCTTCAGAGCCATACCTATATGAAATTCATTTTAAATTGACAATAATAAAAATGTGTTCAATACATATTTCTGGCATTTTGATATTAGTATTACAACATTCAAACCATGCGTTCAAAAGTTACCATCGAAAAAAAATTATTGCGCGAATATTCCTTTTTTTACTTTTGAAGAAACAAAATATCTAGAACAAAATGATTGCTCCAATTTCTTGTGTCAGTAATTTACATGCTTTATTTCAATTCTGTAATATATTTGAAATAAAAAAAATATCTGGGTAAAGCGCTAGACATGAAAAAGGAAAATTGGACTATTGCCATTGGCGTAGCTAAGAAATTTCTCTGGGAGCTCTGTAAATCACTTTCGACTTAATCAAGCCATCCTGCACGTGGAACTCCCTTGTTACTGGTGCCGGTGGGGTTGTCGAAGAGAACTATTTTCATCGCATTGTCGTCCGGCATTTTTACAACGTGCTTGGACCACCGACTTTCGTCAGATTACGATGGGAATCTATCCGAGCCGTGCCTGTAGCTCGTGATTAATACGCTTTCCCTACTCTCCGTTTTCAATTTGTACTCCGCCAAATATTGTCTGCAACACTTTCTCGAACTCTTTCTCGAGCTCGAACACGGCAATGGCGCGTATGTCCTCCGTAAAAAACTACCGATCTTATAATGGTTTTGTACATTGTCAGCTTCGTACGGCGGCGATCGTAGATCCTTCATTGTAGCGTTTTGCGGCGCAATGTTGCTGGCTAGAAGTTGGCTATCCTTGGTAAAAATTGTACCTCTCGTTTCGATACCCGCTCGTCGGATCACCTCTTCAAGAGCGATGTTGAACTGCATGCAGGATAAGCCGTCACCTTGTCTCAACACTCGCGGCGTCTCGAAGAGACTCGAGAGTGTCTCCGAGATGCGCACGAAATACAAACTTGATCCAATGTAATTTTGATCAGTTCCGTCAGTTTATGCGGAAAACCGTGCTCTTCAATCATCTGCCATATAGGTGGTCTCGATCGACTGTATCGTATGCTGCTTTAAAAACAATAAAGATGTGGTTCATGGGCACGTTGAACTCCCGACATTTCTGCAAGATCTGTTGGATGGCAAAATATGGTCCGTTGTTGCCCGAGTCCCCATGAAACCTGCGTGATAATTCCCTGCGAGATCATGTCCTATCAGTAACAGCTGGTGTAACAAGATATGGGAGAGTACTTTGAAGGCGGTTTTATCAGCGGCTTACTTTCCATCAATTCCTCCGGTAGTTTCTCATCCTCCTAAATCTTGCAAATAACTTAGAGTTGTTCCTAGCGATCGACCATATTTATAAAGCTCTGCAGGTAAACGATCCCTGCTAACGGCTTCATTGGTCTTCAGTATCCCGATTTCTCGTTTAACTCAGTTGGAGATCTGGTGCTAGGACATTAATATCTGCCATAGGCACTTTCAGGGTAACTTATTCCGTTCCACTTTCTTTTGCAACTTCGCCATTAGGAGGGAATTATTATTGACCTAATCGTGACATTTTGTGACGTAGGGGGATGGGGGTATGAAGTTATGTGACGTCACATGAAAAATAATTTTCAATGGAAAATTTATTCGGGGAATTATAATTTAGCTTTCATTTAGAATATGCTGTACACCACTGAAGAGCTCCTTGAGTCGCACAAACTCCTGAGAGCTACCAGAGGGTGCTACCAGAGACTAACGGCTTTGTTTCCCCTTAATATTCGTGCTGAACTGAATCGATGAACATAAACTCATATCGAAGTTCCACGGCTGGTTCTAAGGTTCTTTCGTATAACCTATATTGCCCCTCACTCAAAAGCTCCCTAAAGGGGAGGGTTTGTGTCACTTGTGGATTATATTTCGCATCTAAAGTAATGTTGAATGATTGCCAAAAATACACAAAATGACAACACCCGTTAGAAAAGTTCTGCCAAGGCGTGTTGTTGCAAGACGTCAGCAGGAAGTCCTGATTCTTTCAACTAGATCAGACGAATTTCAGTGGATTAAACTGACTTCTGAAGCCTATCTATCCAATCGCAGCAATCGGAGCCAGGGCTGTCATTCGCTCACACTATGCGCCCAATGTTCCAATATTATGCCTTGTCTCACAGATCGATTCGGCAACACACCTCTACAGCTAATATGCACACAGCGTACGAGCGAAAGCGGAGTGGGAGCGAACGACAGCACTCGGTGAAAATCGCCCAGTGAGTGATCATCCAAACAGCACTTGGTGTTGCCCTTTGCCACACTCCGTGCGGAATTTACGCAAAAAAATTGTTTTGTATTTACAAATTTTCTACCCTTTTAAAAGTGAAAATACACGCTGCACTGAACAACTAATATGGTCTATGTTAAGTTAGTACGGATCAGGCGACGCAACAGTAAAAATGTTTTTTTCAATCACACCACTTCAACTGACCCAGCGCAGGGTGTACAATCCAGCCGCGCAGAGTGCGGCTCTTGGTATGGTAAAGCACGCAGCAAATTTATCACTCTGCGTTTGCGACTGCCTTTTTCTCGTGCGCGTAAAACACGAAAGAGCGCGTTTAGCAAAAGAGACACTGAAGGGAATTTGTGGGCGAACACACACCGCATGGCGAGTGTTGTGTTGTTTAAGAATGTGTGTCTTTTGGTCTGCGCTGCGGTTTATGCCACCTCTGATCGGAGCTCATCTTCAAAATCCGTAAATCAATGACTTATAAGCTCGAAAATTTTCCTTTTTTCATTTGCTGAAGTTCATTTTTGTTATTTGATGAATTGATTGAAATGATTGATTGAATTATATTGATAGCTTGAAATAACAAGGTTAGAATGCATATTCATATTTTGTACAAAAAAAGAGTGGAGGGGGGGGAGGGATGGTGGTGGTTGTCGTGACGTAACGTACTTTCTCAGAGGTCACGAATGTGTGACAAAATGTGACATAGGGGGGAGAGGGGTTTGATTTCTGTCAAAATTTGCGTGACGTACTACATGGATGACGCCTAACGCTTATTGCACGGTGTTCAAAATGCCGTTATTGAAAAATAAAATAGGCCATTTAAACGGAAAATGCCAATTGGTATTGCCATTCTGCACCCCTGAACTAATTTTTAAAAAAATCGATTGACGAATTTTTGAGTTACGCCCTTTTGAAGTTTTAAAGGGCAGATTGCACATATAAAGTACATAAAAATCTTCAATTACACTTCCAAAATGATCGTAAATCACAGCCGGTATTGATTTTTTATGCAACATATGCCCATTGTTGACTATTTTAGGAGTTTTACGCAGTATTGGGACTAATCGGAAATGTTTCGGATTAAGTAATCGCTGCAAAAAATAGCCAATATCGAACATGAACAAATACTTATCATGCGACACCGCAAATTATGCCAGAATTTAAAAACTAGATCACTGACAGTCTGATCAACTACCTAGCACTACGTTGGTTATATCTGGACAAGTTCCGGGGACTTCCGGGAACACCCAGACAAGTGACCAATTTCGTCCATGAACAAAAACCTATCATGCGATACCTTAAATGACACTAGAATTCAATAACTAGATCAATGGAAGCCAAATCTGATATCTAGGGTTAGATTTGGTCATATCTGGACATATTTGGGGGATCCCGAGAACCCCTGGGAAGTCAATAACACAATGTGGTACATTTTTGATAATAAAGACATGTTCGGAATTGGCCATTGTGGTTCTTGGTACTCAATTTGGCTTACTTGGATCTATTTTAAAAGTTTTAGTGTGATTTAAGGTGTCGTATGATGAGTTTTTGTTCATGTTCGAAATTGGTCATCTCCAAGGGGTTTCCGGAGCCCCCAAATATGTCCAGATATGACCAAACTTGACCCTAGATTTGGCTGCCATTGATCTAGTTATTGTATTCTAGCGTGATTTAAGGTGCCGCACGATAAGTTTTTGTTTATGGACAAAACTGGCCACTAGTCTGGGTGTTCCCGGAAGTCCCCGGAACTTGTCCATATATAACCAACGTGGCGCTAGGTAGTTGATCTGACTATCAGTGATCTAGTTTTTAAATTCTGGCGTAATTTGATAAGTATTTGTTCATGTTCGATACTGGCTAATTCCCACAGCGATAACTTAAACCGGATCATTTTATTTTATTTTTTAATAACGCTATTTTGAACACCGTGTATTGGTTACCTGGGTCAATTTTGATTCATTTGACAGTATCGAGTCAGCCAGACAAAATTTGAAAAAGTTACATAAGGGACATTTGTTGAACCAGTTTTTTACTACGAATTAAATGAGTAAAGCTAGACTTTAATTTGAATTCGGAGTTGAACTTGGAATGACGTTTTATTTAAATTTGGGCTCTAATTTGATCTGAAAATTGGTCTTCAAACCAAACTTAAACTTAGACTTAAAATTGTTCCTTGAATTTAGAATTTCATTAGACTTGAAATTGAACTTTAAGTAGAACATAAATTGTAATGAAATTAGACAAGAAATTGGACTTAAAATGAGATATAAAATTTAATCTTTAACTTGTATTGGGATTTAGGCAGACATCCAAGCCGAAAAGATTTCGTCTGCTACCATCATACGATGTGAACATCCCGAGCTTTCGTTTCTCATATAGGGTTGTTCTTGAAGTGCTAAACGATTTAGATGCAACAAACGGTCCTGGAGTGGATGGCTTGACTCCATTCAGCGTCAAGAGCTGTGCGCAAGAACTAGCTGCATCGATGTCTTTGATTTTTAATCGTTCCCTTGTTGACTGTACGTTCCTCAACTGTACTGCTAAAATAGTCCAAATTTACAAAGCAGAAAGCTCATTGATAACTATCGTGGAATATCGATGCTTTTTTGCCGTGCTAAAGTCTTCGAAACAGTCGTTCATCGTTGTCTGAATAATGCTGCAAAACCTTTGATCAGCAAGTTTCAGCATAGTTTCATCGAACGTCGTTCTACAACGACAAACCTAGTGGCTTATACCAACACGTTGTTCCCTGCAGTTAAATTCCGTCGCCAAGTAGATTCAATTTACAATTTACATAGATTTTTCGAAGGCTTTCGACCTTGTTCCGCACACGTTTGTAATCGACAAACTTGCCCATCTTGGTTTCCCGAGTTAGATAGTTGAGTGGCTGGAATCATAACTCACCGGACAAGAAGCTTTTGTTCAGGTTGACCATGAAACCTCAGTAACATTCAACGGCACTTCAGAAGTTCCACAAGGGAGTGTACTGGGCCCGCTTATTTTTATTCTATACGTAAACGATCTCACACATGCTGAACTCTAAATAAGTAAAAAGGTTTTCGTTTCTCTTGAATTTAGACCAATTGCAGTTGGGTAAATGACTGGGAGAAAAGAGGGGGGGAAGTTAGGAAGTTATGAGGAGTATTCCACCGAGGATGGAGGGACGGTTCTTCAGTGAGAGGCTGTGTCTTTCAAGTGGGGAGGAAGTTCAAATGGGTAAAGGGGTGCGTTTTTCTTGCATTTGGAACGGTAGCAGTTGATACCTCAAGTAACAATTTGGGTTTTATTACATTCTTATGATGGCATTTAAGACCAAAATTGGTCTTGAAAACCGCAATAAGAGTACAATAAAATTCACATTGTTGCTTGGGATAGGTATCCGTCGACAAGAAGAGATTTTTGAAAGGGTGTAATAGGGTGGCCATTGACAAGGAGGAGGTTCTAAAACGGAAATAAGGCTGTGTGTCGATTTATAGGGATAACCGAAAAGAATTCAGATTTACAAGTGGCTGGGAAATAACAGGAAGGGGGAGTTGACAAAGGGTAGAGTCATTGAAATGAAGAAAAAGGGTTGTGTACTTGCATTATGAGAATTTTCTTTTCAATAACAGATTCACAAGTGGCTCAGAGGCCAAGGGTACAAGGGACCTGAGTAAGAACGGACAATCAGATTGTAGCGTGAGGGCATAGTATCTAGTGTGAAACTAGTATAGGTTAGAAAATTTAAGCAATTTGCATTGATTATTGTTTGACTGCCCAGTTAGCTAAGTGGTACAATGATACGATGTGTGTGGCCGTTCATGCTCATGCTCAGTTAGCTAACTGGTACAATGTTGGTATAACAAGTTAGTCTTCATATGTTGGAATCTCGGCTGGGGGTGCTGCTAAGTCACCAGGATCGTTGCACTAGCCCAGTAATTGTCTTAAGTTCTTTCTAATATCCGGTTGCGAAGTCTGTCGATAAAGAAGGGTCAAGTCTAGAGGTCGTCTATGCACAAGACTTTGCTTTTTTGTTTGACCAAATCGTAGCACCTCGTAACCTGCTAAACTTATCCACCCACTGATCAAATTTTTCACAACTGAATGCAGCTCTGTCGTCACGGCTGCACGGGATGGCATGCAGGAGAATATATATATTACCCTGAGTTGTAACTATGACTGAGAAAGATGAAATATTCTACTAAATAGTAGGTACCAGAACCCAGCGCGGGTGGCGCGGCGGAATGAGTTTTGTTGCACGAATTTCCACTATAACTGTCATTTTCATCTTTTAATGCAGCATAAATTTTAAATTAACTTTAGAGTTTCGCGACTAGGTAGAAGGCGGCAAACACCGGAGCTAACCGGAGCGCGCAACTATATTCTGATGTAACGAAAGGATATTTCCGTCGAGTGTCACCTTCACCGCTTGAAAAACGAAACGAAACGGAAAGAGTGACTTGGAAGAGATTTTTCGGTTACGCTTACCAGCTTTTAAGCACATCAGTGCCATACAGCGAACAGGATGTATCGTTTGCTTTGGGTTTTGTAAGCTTAAGAATGGAACCAGACGATGAGGTTTCAGGAATGCTCTAAGATTCGGAGCTGCGCTTCTCGCATCCCTTTACAGCCACTACATAGCGAAAGGTACCTAATGATGGAAAAATGAAACCATCCTTGCGCGATGGTTATTGGTTGGCGGCGTGGGAGATGAAGCTGTATTGTTGTTGGCGGCGGAAGCTTTTTGCCCTTATCACAGCCTCTACATTATATATTCCAATACAAGCGGTAGAGAATGAGTGAATACATCCAGTCAACCGGTTTCACGCTGTGGTAATGAATAATTCAAAAATACCCTCAGCTAAATTTCAGTCTGTCAATTAAAACCGTCGAGTGGATTTTTCGGTTCGCTAGGAAGGAAACAGAGTGGAAAATCTATGTATTCGCGCGCGTGTCCTCGCTGCTGTTGTTCCGCGTGCGATGGAATGGACGTTCCACCCGTCTAGAAACTGTTTGTCGGGGTTTGGCCTGGTTCCGTACATAAAGCTTTTGCCGCTTCGATCGTCGTGAACAAGCGAGAGCGAAAAAAGCGAAAAGGGATTTAATATAATGGTGTAGTAATTTTTGTTAGGGGCTTTGCGGTACACGGCGGTCTGGCGGATTGGTCTTTCGAGGATGGCGTGCTGTACCTACCCGGTTTGGCAAATATTTAAGCTTCGCTAGGATCACGTTCACCAGGGCGAAGACAGGTTGCCGAGATTTCTTGTTTGAGTGTTTATCGTTCCGTCTCCGCCGGGGGAGAAAAAGAATGACCTGTTGGAAAACCCCATTGTACGGTACTGGAACGGAATTGCATGTCTATTCCATGGACAACAGAGAGTTATTCTAGCTGGTAGTAATGGCGTCCGATTATATCCATTTCTGATAAAGACACATTCCAACGTTTTGAGACACCATGAGCGAGTATTTTATTATTCGAATTAGTTATCAATTCACCTGATAATTAATATTTAAATAGAGTTGATAGTTTTTTGTTAATGAGTTCATGGTAAGATCAAATGCTACTGTAATAATGTTTGGTTTTGTATGAATACTCAATTTGTAATTAGTCCTTGGCACGTCTTCGTCGACTTGCATTTCAAAGCGAGTGCGGAAGCCGGCTGATTTCTCAACTGGTTGGTTCTTCCATTTCGCTTTGTTAGGCAGGATACGTTCCGAATACGTGTGTATAGTAGCGATTTGCGTGAATGAAAATGACAGCCTCGTATTGTTACTATCGTGATGACTTGAAGTCTGAAATCGAACGGCATTATTTGCAAACTCGTACGAAAGCTTGTTGCAGTCAAATGAGTCCGGCTTCGGCCTCGCACATTGGAACGCACGGTCGTCCGGCTGCCGGTGTCCTGTGGGTTTTTGCCAATTGTTTCACTGCTACTAACTACTTTATACTGTCGGTTCCTGTTCGGCCACATCAAGGGCTTGGCTGTGCCATATCGTTCTGGGTAAAATAGCCCACATCGGACAGGCAGGATGATTGCTTTCTTGCAAATCGGAATCGTTGGTTGCTACAAGTTCAATCGATTCATTTCGGTTCAGAACGGTTGCCATATTGAATTTCCAGTGAACTTCATGTATAGAACAACTCCAGTTTTCAGTAAATTTCTGTAATGTTATTGAACGATTAGTTTAAGAGCGGCCAATAATGCGGCATTAGATAGCTATTTGCCGAGTAAACGTAATTGGTAACGGGTGATTCCCAATGACACCTAACTGAATCGCCAGGAGAGAGATGTAACCTGAAACACAACGTTTTTGTTTCATAGCACGATACCCCATAAAATCTAATTTAAATATCAATAAAAACGGTATGATAATCTATACTGGATAACTGTTTCTGCTGTTCCTTCCTGTAAATTTCACCGACACCATGATGGGCAACACTGACTTTCAGCCCGCAGCACAGGCACAGGCACAGCAAAGTGCTAGTTTAGCGGAACCGCTTAATGCAGAGTCCTTTAAATAAGTGATGACGTTGAACTTCCGTGGCCACGGTATCCGATGTTGTTATTGGGCATGCAGCTGACACGTTCGTCGGACCCCTCAGTCGTTGGCGGTATGTATACGATTACGGTCGATTCTTGTGCGCACTGTGACCGGCCCAATGGTTGGAAACAATGTTGTGTATCCCATTGGGAGAGTTAATGGATCACCGCACACCGAAGTGAACGTGCCAATGTTCGTCCGATGGTCTTTGCAGCGCTGGGAATTGGCTTGGAGATGCTGTTACGAACATGTGCTAGCTGCCGTTCGCTCGGTGGCATCCAGTAACGAAGCCTGCGGAAGCGAAAAGGGAGAGAGAGTGTGTTCCTTTTCCGGTAACATTCCGATGGAAGCATAAAGGTGCTATCGGTGCGGTGGTAGCAACTGACCGCCACTGCTGGGACGGGCACATGCATTGGATACGCGTGGTAAAATAGTAGTAGTAGTAGTTGTTGTTGTTAGAGAAAATATATGCCAACGGATAGAGCAAACTCATGCTAGAACTGTGCTATAATCAGGATCTAAAGGATATCAAATATATATCGATACATCTTACTACAGATCAAACAGAATATAAAGTTGCATGTTCTTTCGAGAGATGCAAATGGCAGCATGCAAGAATTACAGTTGTATTACAATTCAATTTACGCAATTTAGTTTATCAATTAAATCGTGTTCAGAGAAAGACTAAATTCTAATAAAATTAACGTTCAAAATACGGCAAACTTTAAAGTTGAATAATATAGGGTTTATTTCTAATTCCCGTCGTAGTAAGTAAAGCCATTCTAATTTTCATCATTTGTTGGATGGATTTAATGAATACTCCAAAAGTTCTTGTGCTGATTTGACTAAAACACACTAACCTTCCGATCCGCGCACTTTAAAATCACTGAAAAGCGATTATTAAAGCATATTATTGAAATTACGCAACTGATTTTATTTCTAAAATTCGTCGAACCGTTTTAAAATCCGTCCATCAAAATTTTTTATCGTCCGAACTAAAAATCACAACAATGTTTACGAAGCTAACGCGCATGTATTTGTGGGGATTGACTACTCATGGAACAGACTGTTAGGGGAAGACGGCCCCCCTAAGCGAATAAATTGCTAGCATAAAATGTGTACGAAAATTCACCTTTTCTTGTTCCACACATGGAAAAGCATTCATTTATCTACAATTAAAAATTATATAAAAAATTAATTAGTCTATTTTTCCGTGATTTTTCATCAATTTTCGAAACGTTTAAAAATTACTCGTTCACAACCAGGCGGGGTAAGAAGGACCACCAAAGGGGTAAGACGGACCATGACGGAGTAAGGCGGATTGTGGCAGATTTGAAGGTTTCTTTGAGTTGTAAACACAATTTCAATATTATTAACTAAGTAAGAACAAGTTCTTAAGGGGTTTTTAGGTACATGCTTAAATAAGGTATAGCTGAATTGAGAAACCTGCTAAAAGAAGGAATTTTACTACTAGTTCAATTTTGAAAAAAAGTAGACGTTATTTTACTCCACTGGTTTTTATTTACTCTTTTCTTGGCGTTATTTTGTTGATTTGTCAGCAGGACTTTTACTCTTTGAATACGCTTCTCTTTAGATGAAGGTAAAGAAGGCAACACATTAAATGAGCCTGTAAGTGAATTGGAATCATCGAATTTCGATTCCGTAAGATCCAAATTTACATTGATTGTGTTATTGGCATTTGTTGGCTTCTTTTGAAGTGGGAGGCTCTGTGTTAGACAGGATGATCTCAGATTCAGGGATAATTTTTATTACAGGTGTACTCTATTTCGAAAAAGACACTAATGAAGCCTGCAAGTCGTAAACGAAATGCGTATCTGTCAGAATAATAAAAAAGTTAGTCAAATTCAACAGGAAAAAAGTTGGTTTTTTCATTCAATATTTTTAAAATCTATTAAGACACTAAACAGAAGAACTTCAGGCAATTATGAGCACTATGACGTATGGCCCTTTTACCCCGTGAAAAATGGCCCGTCTTACCCCTAGTTAACAATTTACATTATTTTGCTTTTATCTCTCAATCCGTACTATTTTATATACCTTTTCCGCCACACACAGAACAAGAATTGCCCAATTAAAGTCAGTGGTAAGAGAAACGACAAAATACATAGCTTTTTTTGCTGAAAAACCTTAAATTTTTTGCTGCTGAAATTATATCGCATGAAGACACTGCGAACGAAAAGTTTGTTTTGATTCTAGTTTTGACGTTGGATACGGCCGAGTGCCTCAGGTTGTCTAGAAAGTGTTTAGATAGGCTAATAAACAAAACATACTGGGGCTTTTGTAGAAAATTTAAGGATTTCTTGACGAAATCGATGTGGTCCCTCTTACCCCGCCGGGCCTTCTTACCCCTTGTTCCCCTACATTGCTTTATCCCAGCTTAAGAACATGCATCGCGCAGCTTACTCTCTCGGTAGTAATACTCTGCGCTACCAACGCTACATAGAGCAAGAACGGTTCGGAGTGGTATCGTGTCGGCAATGATCGGTGTCTTCTCGATTGCGACCGCGCGCTGATAATGCGGGTCGCTAACCTCAGCGAGTCGTTTGCAGCCAGTTGAATAAACGTGTCTTGGGCAACTATGTGTAGCAGGCAAATTAAGCTTTGCACAATGGCGACCATGACAGGACCGTTTCTGCTTTTACAGAATGCTAGAATATGTATGAAAGCATTGTTCGGTGAAGTGAAAAAGTGAGTGCGCGAAAATGTATTGCTTTGAGGATGATTCTTCAGGTTTTTTTCGATATTGGTAGTTTTTCATTCGTAATAAGTACATACTTTTACGCCATCTTGTAATAAGTGAAGAGTGATGTGTGACGGCCAGAGTGATCGCGAAGAAAAACGCTTGCTAACCTTTGTCATTCTCTGCACTGCGCTGTGAGTAAACGGCAACAGGAGTGCAAAAGTATTTTGTTTATCGCCGACAATAGCTGCTTATTGTTTTTCGCCGTCGCAGAGAGATAGCAGAAGAAAAAATTGCTAATCGCCCGCTGATCTTCATCAAAAAAATTCGCACAGTATGTGTTGTCGATTTTCTAATTTTGTGTCATAGCAAAGTGCATCTTGTCAAGGGTATGAAATGGGGAAGGCAACTAGGAAGAAGCGCCCAACATAGCTCTAGCCATCCCAAGCCCCTACCTAGCGCCTCCACGTGGCCATACCTGGAAATACTTCAATTTGTATAATTGAGTAGCCAAGCTAGGAGGTGCGGGGTCGTGCGGTTTTCAGTTCCTAACCTTACAAATGTAGTTTTAGGCAACCATTAAACCACACGACTTTAATTTCAAGTATTATATGATTTATAATAATTTTTTGGTAAACTAATCTATTTTCAGAGAGCGAAATAAGGCGCTATATCCTTGGCCAATTGCAGCCTGGCTTCTGGTCTAAATGCCATTAGTTCATCCCTGAGGGTCCGGAGTATCACTTAACCCTTATTAGCAAAGATACTCCCAACGACTGTAAATAAATCATTATCTATGTATATGGGAAGCGTTTGGTACGGGAGGTCCACGCTTTCTTCCTTCCCTTGACTTCAAGGAGTTTGATGGAATTAGGTATTTTTTCTAGTTCCACTTGATTCCTTGGAATTTTCTCTGCGGTACATGCTGCGTAGTTGGCCTGGCCGTTGACAAGAAAAATGATTGATTCAAGTAATCGTCATTTTCCAGGATGCCTTCCAGAATTGGCTGCGTTAGTGTGAGATTAGATAGATTAGATAGCAAAGTGCATCTTGTCAAGCATCTTGAGAGGTTGTGAAAGGTAAGGTGCGTTTTATGTTTTCCTTGTACAGTTGGATCTCGAATTTGGCAACAAATGCGTGTCGCCTGTGTTGCCAAAGTCGAAACCGTGCCAAGATCGAGACCCTTTATTGATTTGATTTGGAACGACTCTGACGTGAAACGTGGTCCAGCGTCAGTAGAGTATTACCTTTCGAAATTTCTACGATTGCGGACTTTTTTTAAAGGCATTGCTGTTTAGGCACATTTTTGGAAGTGAAATCTTTTGTGTTGCCAAAACCGCGTGCTTTTGTTGTCAAAGTTGGTCCGTGCCAAGATCTAAATACCACGGTGTGCTATCCAAAAGCAAAAGTGAGGAACGACTGTTGCATTTTTGTCATGGTGTCAGGCGTTTGCAGATTGCGTATGTTTTGAGGAGTCGTTTGGCAGGAATTGTGACAGCGGTGTATAAAATATAAGGTCTGGCAACTGCAAGATTTGTGTAATAATTAAATCATGTCATTTAAAACAGAAATCAAACGTTGCTCTTAAAAATATGGTGCGATGGTGTGTTTCCAATTCATTTTATTGTTCGCGTTAGTGATGCGGCAGATACAATAAAATAAAAATTGCGACTATTTCAAGTATTAATGGACAGCTATTCTTGATCAGAGATTGATCTTTTCCAGAAAAAATGATTTATGGCGTTAACGAATGAAAAAATTATGTATGCCTAAGAAATATCTTGCGTGTTTGTGGCAAGAGCTCTACTGCGTTGCGACGCTTGGAAAGGTCCTCCTGTAACGGAGGTGGTTATGCGCTCAAGAGATTACCACGATTTGAGAATTTTTTTGCAAACTGTAATATAATCTTTGTAGATTATTTTAAGACGGTGCTTGTATGTGCACATAGAAAACATATGAGTTTCTTTTCGTGTTAGTAACTAGCCACTAGTGGACGGATAAATATAAAACATGACGTAAGCATTTCGATCGGCGATATAAGAATCTGGACCTGAAAAAGGCAAGGGAACGTTTTTAACTTAATTAACTGCATTAATGTTTTGAATCTTTTTAAATAGTGGAGTAATTTTTAGAGTATGTCTTTGTCGAATTATACCATTATGATAGACGAATAAGACCTTGAACATGAGTGAGTAAACTTGCGGAGTGTAATTATATTTTATTATGTTATAAGTCTGTTTTACAATGCAGCTTGATTGTTGCTTTGCGTTTTTTTGTTTATATTAATGAAAGACTCAATTCACATGGCCAATTTATAGTTGATAGAGAAAAATACCACATTTGAATAAGAAGATTCAATACGACCAAACATTGATGAAGTGGTACGGTAGGATCACAGTTCAATAAAATTATATGATTTGGCACGGCCCTTGATAAATCATGTGATTCGGCAAGATCATTGTTGGACGAATTATATGAGTCATGTCGACCATTAATAACACAAATAATTCGATAAGACCATTGTTGCAAGAAGTATATGGTTCGGTATGACCATAGATATGGTTCGGCACGACCAAATAAGAAAAATGAATCGGTACGATCATTGTTGCATAGCGAATATGGTTCGGAACGACCATACATGAAGAGAATGGTTCGGTACGACCATAGATGAAGAGAATGGTTCGGTACGACCATTGTTGCATAGAGAATATGGTTCGGTACGACCATATATAAAGAGAATATGGTTTGGTACGACCATAGATGAAGAGAATATGGTTCGGTACGACCATAGATGAAGAGAGTGGTTCGGTACGACCATAGATGAAGAGAATGGTTCGGTACGACCATTGTTGCATAGAGAATATGGTTCGGTACGACCATAGATAAAGAGAATATGGTTTGATACGACCATAGATGAAGAGAATATGGTTCGATACGACTATAGATGAAGAGAATGGTTCAGTACGACCATAGATGAAGAGAATGGTTCGGTACGACCATTGTTGCACAGAGAATATGGTTCGGTACGACCATAGATGAAGTGAATGGTTCGGTACGACCATAGATAGGAGAAGTGATTCGGTACGATTATTGTTGCATGAAGTATATGGTTCGGTACTACCATTGGTAAATAGAGTGGAGTAGTTCTGTATGATCATTGTCGAAAGGATGGTTCAGTATGACCGTCATTTAGTAAAATGTTTTCGGGTTATGTACATAATAAGTCATACTGGTTTAAGCTGTTTTGGATTATATTGCACTCTGAAATTTGCCATGTACTAAGGTGGTATTTATAATTAGGAGCATACAGCTATTTTGTCCCCATTGACATTAAAATGTCCAATATGCTCAAAAGCATATCTATACGGGTTATCATTAAAGTCGAGGATAACTGGGATATGAAACAAAGAGACTTAGAGGATGAAACTATAATGTCAAGTGAGAGCAAAAAAAGAGTTCGATGAATCTCACTAGGAAAATTTCATAGCATCGTCTTAGCAAAATGCTCAGACAGATGATTCCATGGATTGGAAAGGCGTAGCAAAGCGTGTAGACTAAAATTTGCTTGACAATCGATCATACGATCTATAAAAAAAGAATAGTTTTTGTTTGCATTACCGGAAGCATTACTTTTGCGATTATTAAAAAAGGATCTATTTCTGCCGCAAAGCTCCGGCCCGGCATCTGGGCTACTCAATTTTGACACAAAATTCAATATATATCTACGTGTGTATTCTTTGATTGATACAACAGCACAGCATGAAGTGTTCGTGCATCTCAAACAGGGCGTGCAAGACGTGAACGTATGACCATGACGGTAAATTTATTGGGTACGCGATCACTACTTTCGGAATTGAAAAACTTTTTTTTTGAAATAGATCAAGTTGTTTTTTTTCATGTTCTATCTTGTAAGAAGAGGAGAGATGTGGGGATTGACTACTCATGGAACAGACTGTTACATTGCTTTATCCCAGCTTGAGAACATGCATCGCGCAGCTTACTCTCTCGGTAGTAATACTCTGCGCTACCAACGCTACATAGAGCAAGAACGGTTCGGAGTGGTATCGTGTCGGCAATGATCGGTGTCTTCTCGATTGCGACCGCGCGCTGATAATGCGGGTCGCTAACCTCAGCGAGTCGTTTGCAGCCAGTTGAATAAACGTGTCTTGGGCAACTATGTGTAGCAGGCAAATCAAGCTTTGCACAGTATTTGTGTAGGATGGCATGACAAATGTTATTCGGCACAATTTCTGCAGGTCAGGCAAGTTTTCCTGGCTGTAGAATAACGACAATGCCTTGCATGAGTTATTTTCATTTATGAATGACGCAAATTAAAACGATTAGTCGACATTTTCTTCTTCGTCGCACGAAAAAACGCAGAAAATTTGGCTCGTAGGACTTCTTTAATGATAAAAAGCATTTAAATTGATCTCAGCTCACTTTGATTGATCGCTTATGATAATTGACCAAACTCGTGACTTTAGTCATGACCTTGAGATGTGGTCAGGCATATAGGGTAAAGAACTAGTTTTAAGCAGTCTAAACGGGTCACTGATTGTTTTACCTTATTACAAGCGATGGGTTGACTAAGTGGGGGATATCAGCATACCAATCTTCTTGCTATCTTTAGTTCTTCAAGCTGTTACCATTGGAAGACACTATTGTTGAGCTAAACTTTTGATTTTTCGCTTTAAAAGTTGGAGCGGCGGAACTAATTTTGAACACACCGAACCCATTTTCACCCGCAAGGTGGTATTTTAAGCAATCCTGAAATCTGAATTTTTTTACGTTCCGTTAAAAAATCCCTCGAACTTTTCCCCCTATTCAGTAAGTTCGCGTTCCTATCCGCGACCTACTAATCGGCATCTGATGCGTAATCGGCATAGCGTATCGGCATAGATGCGTAAAATGCCATCTGTCTAAATTGTTTATCGGGGCATACACTCACCGCACCGGTCGGCAAACGGTATTCATCGTCTCTTTTATTATCTAGTGTTCTTATGGGAAACTGCGAGTTTGACGTCTCACTCGCTGTTCATAAGGATGGTGGGAGAACAAAAGAGGTAAACATATAGCAGTACAAACGATCCGAGTACAAACGATCAGAACAGTGTTGTCAAAGCAAATAACATTGAAACACATCGTTGCTTTATTAAATCACTGAGAAAATCTTCGAAAATTATTGAAAAAGCTGTCTTTTGTGTTGTTTTTAATAAAGAAAAATTAATTATGAACCTACATTTCTCTTGAAAGTATTGAACCACGTTTTCACCATAGGAGGTTTCAGGTAATTTCAAACTTAAAATTCTTATTTCCAGAACCGAAACAGTGTCTTGGCAACACGATAGTTCATCAGTTGTGCTGCAGCTGCTGCTAGTGGTGAACAGGTTCCGTCAATTTGTTTTCAATTTGTCAGAATTTGTTTTCAGTTTTGTTAGAAAATAATAAAACTTTTGGCTAGTGACAAAGCCTTAGATAATAGAAAAAAAAAGACTGAATAATATGGTATGTGACAATTGAGTGCTTGACTTTCAGAATGGTTGTAATCAGTGCTGAAAATTTGATGAATTCGTTAGTAGCGAGGTGGCGATTGCTGAAGAGCAGCTGAAAAATGTACGTTTTTGGACAACAATTTTTAATTCATCATATTTCTTGTCGGAAACCCAGTAAATTGTGTTTGTGTGAATCAAATGTATGGTTAAGTGACACACATACACATTACACATAGACACACATTGTGCCTCTTCCTCCACCTACTGTAGAAACCACCGACCGAGAAGTTTTAATCTAACGTGTTTTAACGTCTAAAAATAGACCAACCCATGTCGCTATGGTTAATAAGGGGGGTTGTGCAGACTTCTTTTGTCCAGCGCCTCTGTGGTTCAAAGGTACACGGGTACCAGTGAGCGACACGCCCTGGCAGGTGTTATGGGTTCAAATCCGGTTATAATCTCTGATTACAGCTTGGTTCGACCCATGCACCTTCCAGCATTGGACAAAAGATAGGAGTCACAACGACAACTTGATAAGCATAGCTACCTATTACCCCCCCTTCCTTTCCACCCTTCCCCTTCATTCCCGAAAAAATCCTTCTTCATTACTTTCCCTTACCATCCCTTCACCAATTGTAGAATCATCGTTTCAAAAAAAAATATACGCTTATGACAGACAACAAACTAAAATATTAGGGAATAACTAGTTTTGTATTGTGTGTGATAAAAATGCTGATATTTTTATTAATTTGTGTTGGATAGGACGGGAATAGGCAATTACGACGAAGCAGCAACATACCCTATGTACAATTTTTGGTTTTAGGAACCACTTTAGTTTCTCTTTAGTTAACCACATATCGCGTCAGTTGATTACGGAGAGATAATCGCCTAATCACCTTAGCTAGAATTCGTTGACCATATGGTATGTTAACTTCTAGCTATTTACGGTACCCAATGTTTCAGTACATTCGACGATGCCAGCAGAAAATAATTGTTTGCGAATGAGTATCCGTAAGTCGTCGTCGTCCACAGGGATATCACAGAGTGAGCAAATCACGCTTTCGATCTCCAGCAGCTTACTATTTAATCGGTTAGAAGCCTTTCCCATTGTAATTTGCAGAAATTGGATTTAACACTCCAGATCCCAATCGCCGCCCATATGCGATGAGGTCCGTAGGATGAAAATTCATTCTGTGTCAGATGTAGTCAACTCTTTTGTATGTTTTCATTGGTTAAAAAACTGTAGGGTGAACTGTATTGGTGGCCTTTTAAACCCTATACTGCCCATAAAAGCATAGCTGTCCCATGTAGGAAAATGTGAAGTGTGGGAAAATGTGAAATGTGTGAAAATGAAATTGAAAGCGACTGACTGATTTATATGTTGTGCGTTATTATACAAAGCTAATTTTTCGTAATCCAGAGAAGACATCACGTTACACTTGTAATTTAACTATCCACATACATTTTGTTGTAAAATTTATTACCAATTGCAATTTCCAAATTTCGAAGATGGGACAGTTATGCTTTTATTTACGAGCGCAAGTTGCTAAATAAAAGCATGTTCATCCCATTTTTTTTCAATTTTTGACAATACGTTGCAGATGATACTAGAATGCTCTTATAATATTTTAAGATTTTAAATCCGTGATTTAAGAAGCTAAGAAAGACGTCACCTATGACGTAAACTAAGTTTTCTTTATAAATGAATTTTTTCAGCGTGGGCATTTAAGGGTTAAACTTTGTTTTCGTTTGTATATTTCACTATGTGGTTATTTCGCTTTCCAACGGCCGGATCGAGATGGATTTTCTGCAGGTAGACACGAGCAACTTCACTCCTAAAAATTCCCAAAACTTAATAACTGTTGAGCGTTTCATTAACATTATTGCATAGCAAGTTGCGCAAAGTGCAAGTAGACGTAATATATACTGATTTAAAAGTTGCCTTCGATCGCATCAATCATCGCATATTGCTTGATAAAATATTACGACTGGGTGTTTCGCAACAGTTTGTTACATGGTTACGCTCGTATTTGTGCGACAGAGCTTTACAAGTGAAACTTGGCTCGAAGGTATCGTCCCCGTTTACGAATCAATCTGGTGTCCCACAAGGCAGTAACTTAGGACCACTTTTATTTATTCTACTCTTTAACGACGCTGCCTCTGCCCTTGAAAGAGTATGTAGATTGGTTTATGCTGATGATTTTAAAATCTACTTGACGATTCGTTGCATCGAGGATTGTTATCGCCTTCAACTTCTCTTGGACACATTTGTAAATTGGTGCAAAGTGAATAACATGACTATCAGCGTTTCTAAATGCGAAATTATGACGTTTCACCGAATCAAATCGCCTTTAGTTTTCGACTACAAAATTGAAGATCAGATACTAAAAAGGGTTGAGCATGTGAATGACCTTGGTGTGATTCTCGATCCGAAACTAACTTTCGATCGTCACCGTACAACGATGATCTCAAAAGCGACTCGCCAGTTGGTATTTATTGCAAAAATTGGACGAGATTTTAAAGATCCGCATTGTCTTAAGGCCCTGTATTGCTCCTTAGTTCGTCCCCTTCTCGAAAATGCGTGCCTAATTTGGACTCCATATCAACTCTATGGGAACCTTCGAATTGAACGAGTGCAGAGGAGGTTCATAAGATTGGCACTGCGTAGTTTGCCTTGGCGGGACCCGGAAAATCTACCTCCGTATCCGGATCGCTGTTGCTTGCTTGGTCTAGATACCTTAGAACGTCGTCGGAACATTCAACAAGCTTTGTTTGTGGCAAAACTGTTACACGGCGAGATTGACTCGCCGCAATTACTATCGCTGGTGAATTTTCGCGCAGCACAAAGGACTCTGCGACCATCATCACTGCTGACCAACCGCTTTCACCGCACTGAACTTGGCCGCATTGAACCGATTGCATCGTGTACTAGAATGTTTAGTCGTGTTGAAGAATATTTCGAATTTGGTGATCCTTTGCATAAATTTAAGCGATTGATTACAAGCTCTAGCTTATTATAGCGTAGTTCATTAAGACTGACAAGTCAGATGAATTGTAAAAATAAAGAAAATAAAGAAAATAAAGTTGATAAAGTACCATTTATGGAACGATGGCCTTAGAAAATTGTTGGTAAAAATCAATCGGCGTAAAAAAGTAAATTTTACTTTCGCAGCAATTCAATCATAGCGACCAAAATGAACGTGTTGTTTTGACATTTTATTAGTTTTTGAAAAAGTTTAAGCGTGTAGGGCGCTATATCTCTGCATATTAGCGTTGATAGGAGGAAATGCTTATCAACTTAGGAACTATATTGGCTTGTTTCATTATGCCTGATTTTTGTTTTCAGGTATAATAAATTCAAATTTGTCACGAGGTTTTCGAGTCACTTTAAATCTCGCATGTGCATAATATTTTTAAATATAAATTATCAAATTATGGTTGTATATGAGCACCAATGGCATTATATTAAATTTATTAGAAGGTATTTTTTAAAGGTATCTTAATTTTCGTAATTACTGGCTTTACCAGAAAATTTTTGAATAGTCAGGTTAGTCTCATATAACTCCCCCCATCTACTAACAATAATTCCTTTCCCGAAATACTTGTGAAGATGCAGAGGATTCCCTGGTCTTTAGTAGCAACAAGTATTGGACTAACATTCCTTCCCATCCCACCAGGATCCGCATTCGGACGTGGCCGGCGTCGGTATTGATCAGCATGCAGGGACCTGATAAGGTTGCACAATGAGGAATAGCGTGCTGTCCCAAGTATGCTTCTTCCAGCCATCATTTTGCAATTTTCATCGGTCCTGGTCAATAACGGAGTAGCAGCACACGGGCGGTATCCTATGCTTATGCTTTTATTAGTTTTTGAAAAAAATTCTTTAGAAGCTGCTTAGTTCGGTTAATTACTTACAAGTGAAGCTGCTTAGATAGCTATAGATCTATAGACATAAAGCTTGCTAACATTCCTTAGACACCATTATCCGAACTCTTAGTTACTTTCAAGTTGCATGTTGAACTTTCAAGCTTCATGTTGAACTTTCAAGTTGTTACAAATATTAATGGTATTTTATTGAGAATGAAGTTCGGTTTACAAATGTGGTGTCTTGTTGTTCAGCAAGAAAGTTCAGCGGAACTAAGTTTGAACCAAATATGAACTTCCAAGTTCGTTCCTTAGGTGAAACTCGAACTTTTGGTTGCTTGGGATAATTGCCAAACAGCGCGAATCTGCTTGCACACTGATTCGAGCAATCGATCAAATGGACACTTAGCTATTTTGAAACAATAAAATTACCAGATCCGGATGGTATTCTACCCACTTTCTTACATAAAATGGTTAGCGTTATAATTTCCGAACTCATTACCATTTTTCGCGCCGATTTCACTTTGGGACATATCTAGGAGAATTGTCGGAAAGTAGGCAAATACCTAAAGACATACCTAAGGTAGATAGGAAATAGAAAATCATGCATAAATCTTTCAGACCAAAAAACTCTCTGTTTCATGGAAATCAACATGCATACAAACACGGTAAATCTCCAGAAACCACATTGTACTGCATAGTGACGTTAAACGCTCAAATAGCTAGAAACGGTATTTTGTGTTTTCCTTGATATTGACGGCGCTTTCGGTAACACGCCCTTCGCCTTAATTATTGCGGTTGTAGTGTAATCATGTGTAGCTCTCTTTCATAATGAAATTGACCACACTATCAATGAGCTAGATTTAAGAAATGCTTTCGAGCAGACAAATCATAGGATCATTGGGAGACGTCGCTCACGATTTTGGCGATGAATGAAAGTCAAGAAGTAGTTCTCTGCTTCTTGCTTTGGTCACTAGTGGCCGACGCATTCCTTCACAAGTTATCGCAGCTTGGTTGTGAGACTATTGCTTACGCCGTCAAAGGAAAGTTTGACGTAGTGCAGCTTGGAGGTATAAACACCACGATGCACTATGGGCAGAAACGAGCGAAAAAACAGACGCAATTAAGATACGGCCTGCAGGCTGATCAAATATAGGTGATCTTATGTAAAATTTTCCAGAGAATCTCGTGGTACCCACCCCTTCCCTGTTTGCCGTCGGGAAGTGCCCCATTTTGATCATTTTCCCCTATTTTTGACATTTTTTCACACTTATTGGACTATACTAAGCAAGACTTCGAGAAATAAAACTTAAAAACCTGATAATTTCATTTAAAAAAGTCCGCAGAATCGAATAGGGTTTACCCCATTTAGTTTAGAGCACATTAATTTTATTGGTTGAGTTCGTATTTAGGTTAAGTCTATTATTTGGGTCGCAAAGCCTGTTGATATTTTGTATACAAATAAACAAAACATAAAATTATTTTGTGTTGTCTGATATGGCAGTTTAGTCATGATTTCACATCATTCCAAACTTTATGATTTCTTGGTATTAATCATGGTATCGAAATCGAGTTTATTTCCGTGTATGAATGCCCAGAAACAGACAGGTTGTTAACGACCTTATAACTTTTCAGGCTATACTTGTACCCTACTGGCCCGGTTGTTTCAAAGTTGTTGTGGTAACTGATATATGACTAATTTCAGTCGTAATCCGGTTTCTTCCACTAAATGGACCTAAAGTGTGCTACTTGGGTAAGGTCTAATTTTCTCACACGCGAGCTCTCGTTCTAACGAGCACACTTGCATTAGCGCTCTCTTTTGAACTCCGTTTCTTATTTTGCCACGCATTGCGAATAGTTTAGCTATCTGCCACGGTCGTCGCTCTTGCTCGTCATTGCAACCCAGTAATTGATGTCGCATCACTCGCGACTCGCACTCCTACCTGGTTGCGGGACCGAGGGTATAAAGTGAAAACGAAAAAAAAAGAAGTAAAGCAAAATCTGCATCCTTACATCCTAGCGCGCCGCTCGTGGTCTCCAGCGTTTACCATTGGCTTACCTCGTGAGCGGGTTGTGCAGAAAGATGCTACGAAATTGTGCAGTCGCCAGTGTCTACGTAACAGAAAGTATGCATATAAAGCACCAGTGATTGTTTGCCATACATTTTCGTCAGTGGGGTAAGCATTGGATGCTAGAGTGGGGATCGCTCGGTTTGCAATATTGTCTCACGCCGGCCGTTTTCCTTTTATGGACCTTGTGGTTTGCAATAGGATAGCGACTGGGTCCATTATAGGAATTCTAGTGGATTTTGCATGAAGAGGGTTCACTAATAGGGACATTTCGCATTGTTAACCATAAAATGGACCCTAGCTTGTTGAAAATGTCGATTTTAAGGTATTAATCATTAAATTCAACTAAAAATTTTTAAACTGAACTGTGTGGTATGTTTAGTACTTTCTGTTCCATGTCATATATCCTCGGAAATAAGAAGCACAAGATAATAAACGCGGAAAAGGACCCGAGGTCCAGTATAGGTCAAGGATCCACTATACTTAACTTACCCTACTACAGTACATATTGACGTAGCATTTATAATAGCAAACGAAGAGGATCTATTTTGATGACAACACCAACTAGAAGTTGTCTTCAAGGGTGAGTTTTATCTTCTATCTATGCAGTGGTCTCTCGTAGCCGTCAAAAAGTTGGCTGACACAGATTATGTAGGATTCGTAGACATAACTATCTTAGTGAGCGCCCGTCAAAGCAAAGCCTAGGTGCTACATTCCCTTTTCGAAATTGGGGGTTCATATTGTCATTGATGAGCTAGATGTCCCTTGGCGTACCGCTTTCGTACGTTGTGTCCAGCTGCGCGTACAACGGTTTCTCGTCGTCGAATCTACCTTCATGTGGACAGTGTATGTTGAAGGGGCTGTAATTCTCAACAGACACATCTTCTCGTTGATCGCCTTCCAATCTATCACGCGAATCTGCATTTTGCTCATTACTATAAAGTCCGTCCCCAGCCCTTTGGGCGCTTCACCGCTTTGGTAAGGTTGGGCCGCTACGGACCCTCTACATTTTCTAGGCTTTGCAACAAGTCTCCTGCAATGCTGCGATGCCAAACTTTCGGTGTTAGTGTCATCGCCTTTGTCCATGCCGAATGTTCCGAGTCGAATTTTCTGACTTTGCGTAGTAATTCGGTTCATGTAGGTTGTCTTACTAGGGCAACGCTGTCGAGTCTCGTAATGGGGCTACCATTTTAGCTTGAGTGCCAAGACAACACTTTTCTTAATTCAACCTCCCGCTCCGGATTAGATGCTGTTATAAGCCGCTCCTAACCCGAAATGCAAGCGATCGGTAAATGAAGGAATCGTCAAACCGTCCAGCACCGCGGTTGCACAAATTGGGAATGATTCAAAAGTAAGGAACTTGGGTTTCTTAAGATTTGAACTACTCCAGCGGCAAAAATTATTATTTGTTCCGTTCGATGGCACATGGACCGGTTATTCAGCGATTTTTCTCGGTTAAGCTTTTTTCACAGCAGGAGGCGAAAAGAAAAACAATTGGGCACAGGCACCTCTAAAATCCATTAGGGTCATCCTGGGAGCTGCAAAGAATGCAGGATCATCATAATAGTATTGTGGCGCAAGTGGAACCATTGTTCGACAACTACGGCCTGTAACTGTATTTTCAGCCAATCGTGGTTCTATCGGAAATATACTATGTATACCAAATATATACTAATTTATGCGTAAATGTCAAAACGTGGCAACGACATTCGCCAACATTAATTAAATAGCATAAAGGTTGTCATTTTGTTCCTATAAATATGGAATAATTTTGAATTTCCAAAGCATATTGATGGTATCACCGCAATTAATAGCTTAAGGTAACAATGAATTAGTATGATAATGAATTGTCTAGCTTCACGATAGTTTCAGTTCGTCAATAATTAATTTAGAGCAAACCCAACAAGTAGCATAATTTCATTAATAGAACATCAAACAGCTTGATGGCTGCCAGCATTTGCGCTACCATCTACCAGCTAAATCACACCAAAATACATTATTAATAACTTCTTTCTTCATACCGATACCAGCTGCAAGTACGTGTCTAATCACCAACGAATCATGCACCAAACGTTGCGAGCTTCGTGCCCTGCAGTAAGATATCCAATGTGGTAGAACCAATATTCCTTCACGGCGTCCTCATCAACCTCATCTCGGCAGCGTCCAGTGAGTGAAAGTTCTACAATTACTCTTCGCCGCTCGTCACCTCTTATTAGAAATTCCAATTATTGGTACTATTAACATAATGAATCTCCATCCACACCGTGCAACCCACCGATACCGATGGCTGGAGGGTGCGATGGTGCGCGCGCGTCGCTCGTTGAGCAATTATTCGTTCGTGCTGACGGTGCTGAAAATAGTAACCGAAGCGGTAAGAGGCAACAAGCAAAAAGCATCGCCGAAGAACCGGAGAAAGCATCTCAAGTTATCCTTCCCCGCGTGGATAACCCCACTTATTCCCGAGCTGTCTATAGTTCCACCGCAGAATTTTCCGGTTCTGTTGTACGTCAGCACAAAACGTACATCAATTTCCAATGTTCGTCAAACTGGCCACGAAAGGCAAGCGGTGCACTGAGCCGCTACATGCTACGAGCTGAAAGCGGCGCCGAAGCTGGAATATTCCGCGTGAAGCATCCTTCCACCACCGTCGTCGTCGTCGTCATCGCTGTCGTCCTATTTTTACCCGCCAGCAGCGAAGCGTAGGCTCAAAATGTTCCGCGAGGCAGAATAAGAGCAAGTGTAAACCACGCGATTAAGTAGCTGTACGGGGAATCTCAATTAGTCGTGTACCAAGTCAAGAGCTTCTGCATCGCTCTCGAGCATTCCGCTGTGCTTGCGAAACTGGAGCGAACATCTTTCCTCCAGCATAAGCTGATTACCGACGAACGTTTCCTGCGGGGCTGGGGCTGGCTTCCGTAATGACTGGCTGGTTGTCAATGAGAACCGTGGAAAACGGATAATAGTATATGTGAGGTTTGTGCATCATTATTGGTAGTTTGTTGCTAAACGCAGACGGTTTCGCCTGCTTGCGGCGAATCTTCTGTCAACAGGCGTAATCTAGTTCATACCAGCTTGAAACGAATGGTAATGGTGGCTTGGAGCTAGTGCAAAATCGCCTCATTAATTAAGTTTCATGAAGCTTTTGGTACAGCACTAGATATATCATTGTTATGCACACATTTTAAGAGTTGAGACAATTTCCAAAATTTTGGAAAAACAAATTATACAACGATGCTTAATTAAACGTAATCTACACCGCTAAAGTTTAATCGAATTCGGAATAGGAATCAAATAATGGATAGTAATGGCAAACGAATCGCACCAGCTTCCGGTAAAAATCTTCCTAATCATGAAATTTGAGTTTAAGGTTACATACATTTGCATTAAGTTGAGCCGCTCTAACACTCATTTTCTGCTGTATGTTCAATGGATAAATGAGAATATTGACGTCTGAAGCTTTTTTTTTATCGAAAGTAAACACGCCATCATTCTGCGTTTACTGAGTGGTTCTCGCTTGAGCCCTATAACACTGGAGCTGCAAAAAAGCACTTATCTCCCATGCTGACAGGCAGGACATGTATTGCACTACCTGTCGATGGTCTGAAACCGGACGGGCGTATGGTTTGGACTTTTCAATTGCTCTTAACTAACTTTATTCTCCATTTTATACATAACCAGTGCTCTGGACAGCCTTCGAAGCTCTCTAGATAGGCTTGATCTCTTTCGACCGACAGATCAACCGGTTAACTGACTGACTGACCTGCACTCGACTTCGATGGCTGGATTGTGGGTTGACCATTGATCAGAGTGTGGCACCGACCCTCGAGTGACGGTTTGGTTGAAGACTGATTTGCATTTTTGACCAAAAAGGAAACGAGCTGCAATCAGCTGCTGTTGGGAAAGGCAGTCCAGCCAAAGGCAATGTAGGGCAATTTCAAGTATCGGTTCTCCTAATTGGATCAAATTTGGAGTGATTAAAGTTAAAATGAATTTTAATGAATTTTGACATTCAGTGCACACGTGACATACGTCCGGCTCGTTACGCAATATTGCGAAGCGGTTTTTCGTATACCCTGTGATACCCCGCTAGTTTACAAAGAATAATGCGTCCCCTTTACATGTAACTCGATGGGGGATGCCTTGTTTTTCAGTTATTACCCGTGCTTAGCACAGCTGTAGTTTCATCATACTGCAAGCATATCTAACGTTTTCTAGCGAATATTGCACTTCTACGCTGAAAATTATGGTGGCCCAACTATTTAAGTGAACCAACTCTGACGATAAACACGTTACAAGGAATTTTCCTCCGATGTTTCGACAGACTCAACACATTTACAATGGGTATCTTAACGATTACATTCTTGCGGGATAACTCCTTGAAAACGAGTTCATTGCACCAGGAAATTTTTTCGTGCATGGTGGCACTGCATTCAGACTCCTTGTTTTATAATACTATCAAACTCACAATATTATGAAGAGTTGACTGACATAAGATTTATATTGTTACAACTGAAAAATTGTGATGACCCTACCCTGACAGTGGCCTGACTCTAGCAACATTACCCTAAATTTTTTACTTAGGACTTTCAAATTTTGACGTAGGGTATGAAATGGGGAAGACAACCAGAAAAAAGCGCCCAATATAGCTCTAGCCATCTAGCGCAAGTCCCTGCCTAGCGCCTCCACGTGGCCATACCTGGAAATACTTCAATTTGTATAATTGAGTAGCCAAGCTAGCAACTAGGAGCTGCGGGGTCGTGTGGGTTTCAGTTCTTAACCATACAACTGTTGTTTTAGGCAACCATTGAACCACACGACTTTATTCTCAAGTGTAGTGTTATTTAAACCAATATTTTTGGTAGACAAATATATTAGGCATGGTGCACAAATTACGTAACGCAAAAGTTCCGGGTTTTTAACCCCCTCCCTCCCCTATGTAACATTAAGTAAGGCTTGGCATTACCCCCCCCCCCCCCCCCCCATTAAATTACGTGTTAAGGTGTAAAGGTGAAACGGTACTAAATCCAAACATGGCCGGAAAAGCAATATCCTCACATAGGCGCCATCTTTCCGGCCATGTTTGGATTCATACCGTTTCACCTTAAGCTGAAATGATAAAAAAGCAAAGCCATGGATATAAACGTCCTGTTGATAACATGACCCTTCTTTATCGACAGACTTGGCAGCCGGCTATTAGAGTACAGGACAATTACGGGGCTTACTAGTGCAACGATCCAACTGGCTCTATAGCAGCACTTCCCAGTCGAGATTCGAACATACGACGGCTTGTTAGGCCAGTATCGTACCCCGAAGGGGTCTGATGCCAACATTTCCGTTTCTTCCAGGAGCTCACCTGCCACTGTTAGGACGTTGGTGCAGCCGGTAATCTCGACATGAGTAGCTCAAGTCTCAATACCTTAACACCGTACAGGGTGTTCCAGAGCGTCGGACCGAGAATCAAGGCCTGTGGACCATCTACGGCCAATTTGTATTTCTTTGCATCATCAACTGCACCATCACCAGCGTCTGTTTCACAAAGTAGCTTTTAAGGATCTTGCATAGGTGGTCCGGTACCCTCATCTTGTGCAGTGCCAGGGCGATCACTCCCCAACTAGCACTGTTTAAGGCGTTTTTGACATCAACCATGACTATGGCACAATATCTGTTACCCACCTTTTTTGCCTCATTGGCTTTTCCGCCTTTTTTATGACTGACTTGTTTGCATCGACGGTGGATTTCCTTTTGCAGAATCCATATTACGTTTTTGCCAGCCCGGTCTTAAGGCCTAAACAGAATGCAGCGTTAACGCATCCGTCGTCGTCAATTAGACAGTAAACCCATGGGAAAACTGTCAGAATAACGCTGACGGACGCGTTGACGCAGCATTCCGTTTGGCCCTTTACTCTTCATAACGGGCGTCAGCTCACTCTAACAGCTTCCCCAGCGTGTCAAGCAGGCAGATAGGCCTGTCGGATGAGAGATCGCCTGTTTTGTCTTCGACTTGGGTAGCAGTAGGGTATTGTTGTTATCGTCGGGCCACTGTTACGGTCGGGCCATCACGATTTTACAGTTTTAGTAACTCATGATATCTATGATACAATCATTGTAAAACTTCATACTGTGATAGCTAACTTTTCACAATACAGCACTAGTGCGCTAATTGCACGTCCTCTAATCGCACCGTCTTTTAATTGCACGTCCACTAACTGCACGATCGTGCAATTAAAAAGCAGTTATCTGTCAAACTACACGTGGTTTCCCAGGTGGTTGCTATAAACAAAAATGCAGCGTTGCCGAATGCAAACTCTTTATCTCTGCATTACATAGATACATTACAAACAAATTCATGCAAATTTGGCTAAACTTTGACTAATTGAACACATTTTCATTAAGCTTTTAGTTCGTTTGTAAAAATTTAAATGTTTTGCCCAAAATTTAGCGTACGTGTGAATGCATGTGAAGAGTTCTTTACAGTGATAACGCATCACGTTTTCCAATAAATATTGGCAACCATCGTGCAATTAAAAAACGAAATTCGCTGATCGCATCACCTCATTCATGCAATTAGCGAACGAGTGCTGTATTGTGAGTTTCAATCGTGTATTCAAACCACCCGTGCTGAATTCTGTGACTAAATCTTACAAAAAAAGTTTTCCAGAAATGATTCATGAAATGCAATTATCGAGACAAATTTTAAAAATATATGAAGTGTGTTGTGCTGCACACGAAGACTATAGAAAAATTGCCTCCAGTAAGGTGTTTGAGAAGGCTATGGTGAAATACTAAAAAAGCGCTATTTGTAAAAGTTGGGCCACTTGAGTAATCATAATTGGGCCACCATAATTTTAAGTGCAATAATCGCTAGAGAATGTCAGTCACGTAAAATGCGATGAAATAAAGCAAAATTAAAACGATAAAAGCCTAGATTTTTCTTGTTTTTTTTTCATTGTGCTTACCATCTATTAGGAGATTGCAGCAATATTGATTTTACAAGGTTGCAAAAATTTCGCAAAAAAGCAATTAAAAATAGGGTATTTGTACCTATATGAGCCGTTGCTCATGGAATTCATTCTTTTCATGTCTATATATGATTTCAATACGTATGTCTTAGATTTTCTGCGGTGGCCCAACCTGTGCAACATGGCCGACTATGACAACATTTTTTGTCTTCACGTAAATGCCTATAACTTTTTTTAGTTTTCAAGTAATCAGTTCAAAACGTTCCGGAAATATACCTTATTCTTAGACCTTTGCAACGATGTGTTTAGATTTTCAAAATTCCTTTTGAAACAAAAGTTATGGGCGTATTCCAAAACGTGACCCAACCACGACGACACTCCCCTACTAGAACCGGGAACATTCTTTGTCCCTGTCAACCGGAATAAGGTCCTCATTCGCGAACGGAATAAGGTTGTCATTGGTTTGACCGGAGGGAATCGGAGGCCACGTCACAGCAACGTGCTGTGGCAATGGCGTTTTCACAAAACTCTTAGCTTTCATTGGATGTCGGCGAAGTCGGGGCACCATTCATCTTTTACATCATCACCTGGTAGGCACCGCTCCAGGGTTTGAGTTAGCAACGCGGCATACTTCCTGGAAATAGGATTTCTTACCACGCCTTACATCTTTGATGACCTGGCCGCTTTAAGCTCGATCACACGCAGTTCGATGTCTGCGTTCATTGGCTGCACGTTCCTAGGTATGGTTGTATCACATGCTCTCGTTAGGACATTTGTCAGCTCATTAGCAGAAAGGTTCGAGTGATTGCTCTCTGTTCTGAGTGCTGCACGAAAACGTTCTTATCAAAAGCTTTCACCTTCCACCTCCAACCGGTCGATATAAGCCCTCACGATGGCAGCCTGCGTCAGTCGATCATTTATCGTATAGCTTGATGGTCGCTATGCGTGTTCTGATCGGACATCCTCCAGTCCATGTTGGCTAGCAACGCCACAGTGGGCATAATCGACCGAAAAACGGAACTCTTTGTTGCCGCTGTTTTTAAGGAGTAAAGGGTTCACCCCTATTTATTAAGAGGTTTAAAAGAAGCATGAACAATTATTTCTAATTTGAGATGCTATGGTAAGAAAAGAAGAAGAATGTTAGGATAAAGGTATATGAACAATTTTATTTTAATGCAACATACTCTAGAAATTTGTTTTGTCACATTTTACTCAAGGTTTTTGTACCACAGGCAAAATGCCAATTCGATGATACTTTTACCAGAGATTTTCAAGAAGACATGTATGTTGGGCAGGTTGAAAAAGTCAGAAGATCGAACGATAATCAAGTTTTTCACAAAAATGTCGTGTAAGGGAATAGCTTACTGTTAAGGTTATGGTTGCTTTGCCCTACAGCTTGTACTGAAATCTCAGATAGAAGTACAGTAATGTTTCGATTTTGTCAGCTCCCGACTTTGTCTTCCCCCGATTTTGTGTACCGCCGATTTTATTAGCTTTTTATCCTGATTTTGTCAGCCTAAAAATTTTGTTTAACTTTTGTGCTTTTAAACATGATTTATAATACTTTTTAGCCTGCTTGAAACTATTCTGATTCTCTGGGGAGAGTTTTTGAATAAAATGATGCCTTCTTGCGAGTAATTCGGGGTCAAAATTAGGGTATTTTTATAGTAAAAGTTCTATAGTTCCTAAACAAGCAAAGGTAGTGGTATACTATGTTCAGCAATGTTGTGTATTTTTACTATTTGTACAACTTTGTAAAACAAGAAAAAGGCATACCACAACTACAAAAACAGCTAAAATAGAAAAATTGATTTAACGATTTTTAATTTATGAGAAATAGGATTTTTCTATCTTTGTTGAAGAGATTGAAGGTCACTGTTTTCAGCAAAACTTCTTGTAATAATATGCTGTAAAACTTTGTAAAATACATCAATGTGTTATATTGAAACTGAAGAAAAATAAATTATTTATTGCACTTTTAGGGGGATTAATCAAAATTTGAATTCCGCTGGACGATAGAACTTTTAATTTTAAGAAACTCTTCGAAAGGTTCCATAAATCTAAAACCAAGTTTTCCCGCTCAAAGCTAATGCGCACCAAAAAAGATTCTGGACCAGTGTGCTGTGCCCGGTTCATTGAGCTTTCGGTTGACCAATTAAGAGTTAAAATGTAATTTTTAGTAGAAGTCTTCTATATTGCTAGGTCTTAAGTCTTGTATTTTGAAAAAATGTTTGAAAAAATAATTTCCCGATTTTGTCAGTTTCTCCATTTTGTCAGCCTAAAATTCACCATGGGGCTGACAAAATCGGAACATTAATGTATTGATAGAAAAACGAGCAACTGTAAAAGTGCTGCGGTTTCGTTCAAATTTGGTGTGTTTGTTCCTAGTTGAAAAATTTTAACCCCATATTTTTTATTGGACGCTCAGGGTACTTCTTTCTGAGTTACGGTGCCTACAAAAATCTTCATGTTTGCCAGTCTTTCTTTCTTCAAAATGTATGTTTTTGTTGTTTGAAATGCTTTGAACTACAGTCGAATATGTTTCCTGAAAATTTGATTGAAATATCTTTTATTTAGAACTAAAATCATTAAAATCGGCTCGGTGGTTCAAAAGTTATGGCTTATGTCTGTACCAAAAATCAGGTCTCTGACAGGACGTCATAAGAGGCTTATCGGTAACTAAACATAGGTCCCCGACAGGACGTCATGCTTTCGTAGCAATGCGTTGTATTCTCAGTCACCTCACTGGTCGACTGCTGGACTGCTCGACTGAACTGTTCGATACGACTGCTCGATTCAACTGCTTGATTGGACAGATCGACTTGACTGCAAGATTAGACTACTCGACTTAACTGCTCGATTCGACTGTTTGACACATTTTCTTGACGTACGACTGCTCGACTTAACCGCACGGTTGAACTGCAGACTGGACTGCTTGACTGGACAGCATGATTCATCTGCTCGACTAGACTACTCGACCTAACCGCTCGATTAAACTACTCGAATGGACTGCTCGATTTAACTGCTCGACTCGACTGCTCAACTCGATTGCTCGACTCAACTGCTCGACCGACCTGCTTGACTGAACAGCTTGATTTAACTGCTCGATTTGACTGCTCGACTTGACTGTTCGACTCGACTGCTCAACCCAACTTCTTGACTTGATTGCTTGATTCGACTACTCGACTTACCTGGTCAACTCGATTGCTTGTCGCGGTCGGTATTAAACCAGACCGGATCAAGACGCAACATTTAAAAAATGAGTTAATGATAGCAAACGATCAACAATTTTCTAAGGAACATTTCACTCTAATCAGACTACATAAATGTTGCAAACAGCCAGAGTTAGAAGATGATTTTCAATGCAGCAAACTTCGAATGCGTTTTTCTCAAAGTCAGAATTTTGCCACTCGGTTCTGTCTGACTTAACACCGACCATATGAATCGGTTTGTGGCAGACAATAAACGGTTCAGAGCCACTAACACAAAAGAGCCATATTGTCCGGCAATAGAATTAGCACAGTGGAGATGTTTTTATTCAGTTAAATAAAATCCAATACGACCATAAAAACTATTTGTTTCAGTTTTCGGGTATGACTCTTTTATGTACAACAGAGTTCGGTATGGGAAAGCAGAGAGATCGGACGCTTGTGTGTTTTCGCGATGCGTTGGATCGAAGGATCGGTAGTTTTCGCTTTGATTTAATATACGCGAGTGCCTCTAGTTGAAGTTCCTATAAGCAAGAGTGACTAACGATGCTTGTTTGTACCCCGCGGATCGGAATGAGTTATATTTTGAGCTAATGGTGGTGAAAAGTGCGATTCCGATCCAAGCTATTTCAACTTTTTCCTTTGTCGGTTGTGCATGTCTGTGTATTCGAGCAATGATTTTGCCCGCTCAGCTGTGCGCTCAGCTGTGCGCTCAGCGCAAGAAAAATTCCGTTTCGGCCAGGGGCTTGCGATGGGTGCCATGTTTTTATTGCCAACATCTCAGCACATCTCGACAATAAGGTTGGCAGCAAATCTACCTGTCAGACGGGCGCTATTTCTTGCATTTCTTGAAATAGCGCCCTTCGTTAAGTCGACTGTCAAACACCGTTCGTTAAGATAGGGATAGCACCCCGCTGGTTTCGGCAGTTCGTATAATAATGTGTATCAAATGCAAAGTGCATGTGTGTTAGTGAAGCAGTTGGGGCTTGTTAATTTTTTGCCAGTGCATAGCTTCGTGCTTTCTATGTGTGCATTTCGCTGCTGCGCTACTTGCTGTTGAAGCCGCTGACGAATAAACCGTATCATCGCCGTTCGTATTTTCGTGTTTTTGCTTGCTAGTGGTGGGAATAAGAGACCATCATGCAAACCAATGTGATATATACAGGTGTGGCAATGTTGGTTAAGTGGTGTTAGTGCAATGAATAAATTTCATCATGGTGTGGGTGGAATCGTAAATCGACCAATCACGATGAAGCGTCAAACTCCAAAAACGAACCCCTTTGTCCGACGCGGTTTATTTTTGTAGTTTGACGTCGTTTTCTGATTTTTCGCTACTAATACCATCAAATGTCTTCATCTGCCACACCTTTTTAAACCTCATTGCATGCAAACAATCTGTACATAGTGTACGGGTACCATGCTCCCCATGTGTAAGGTCTGATATGTAGAGTGGTCAGAGGACGTTCCGACGAGTGCTTAGATAAGTAGTGGTTTGGCTGTTTGTTTTTTAGGCTGAAGACTGATGTGTGGCGATGTCTTTCTTGTGTGCTGTCCGTTTTAAACCTTACACAGTCGCATACTTTGCTGGCCCATCGGGAGGCTGACTCGGTTAATAATACAGTGTACAATTTTATACAATTGAATGTACTTTTAAAATATAGTTTATTAATTAGTATATGACTGCGATACATAGACAAGTGAAGAATCATTGCCACTATAATAGATATTCTTTATATATATTGTATATTCATATTACTCATTATTTAATACATTTACATATACATCATTAAAAGGGAGGGAAGGGAGCATCAGGGTATCGAATGAATCAAAGACTGGATGAGGGATGTGGTAACCAGCCCAAGTCATATAAGGTCGGAGAGGATTTTGACGCGCCCTTCTAGCACACAAATCATCACGCAAGATAAGTTTGCACGGCGAAGTTATGTATCTAGAAACCGGAGGTCTATGCTGGAAGGAGTGTCTTATATTCCCGTGGAATCATACAAGCGACACTGCTTATAGATCCACCCAACCCCTTTTGGTCCTTCACGAACAGCATTGACATGAAAGTTACTGGGTAGATAAATTCGATACTGCAGTAATTCTACTTGCATACAATGGGAAACCCTTGAGGTGATGGTGGCTATCCCCATACATACATACAATGCTACAACTACACTGCCCTCTGCGCCCACAACGCCATCAACGTTTGCTATGGTTAAATACTCATCGCACAAACTATGGCCAACAGGAACCTATCCGTCGCCTTGCTTCATCATACAACAGTGCTGCACACAACTTCAATTTTTGATTTTTCGTTATCTGTTGCCTGTAATGTGAATTGTTTGTAGTGAGTAAGTTATATCTATGTATTATTTATGTCAAAAAGATGCTGGGTTTTTGTGCCGGCTTGAAAATTGTCATCCATGATTTGCAATATAAGAACTCAAAGAACTAATACAAAGATTAAACATCTTCGCAAACACTGGCCAATGGAATGTATCCGGAGTTTTCTGAATTTTGAATAGACATTTAAATTTTCCGGATCGTAATATTCGGGCTCTACCAGTATAAAATAAGTTCCTATAACTATGTGTGTGGAATTCCTTACAAAAACCGTGTAAAATGCATTTTTTTCCATAGGAACTCTGCACCCAATTATTACACACCCAAATAACCTTCAAATCTTATTATTGCACACCTCACGCTTAATTGTTACATAGCTTTTGTGTTGACTCTTCCTCATTATTATCATTGGCATTAATGTCAAGTAATTTTATTTGTGAACAAGGCCACTTACATATCCGTACTTTAAGATTAGCTTAGTATTAATTATGCACCTGGAAACCTCGCAATAAACGGTTAAAAATTGCAATAAGGAGAACTATCCCTTGAGTTGTTAAACAAAAAGCAACACCGCAACACAATAAGTGAACTGTCAAATCCGCGTTGCAGAAAAACAGGGGTTAGGATAATAAAAACAGGCGTGCAATAAAATTGGAAGGAGTGTCGTACGTTATTTCAATTTTATTGAACTTACGAATTTGTCGGCAATTTGTGTTATAAAGACCCAATTTTATTCACTTATTGAGTATAGTAAGCTTATGTTAATGCTACAAAACCTATAGAACATGTTTATTTGCATCTAACGCTCGATAAAAGCTTTTGTAAATCAACTTTCTTAAAAATTTTGTCAAGAAAATCGTTTGGTGAAGACGAAATTGGGACACATGTAAGAAAATTTATTATTACGCTCAAAAATCACGTTTGCAGGAAATTCGATGGATAATGAAATTGTATAGCCTTACTTACTTACTTAATTGGCCTAACGTCTTATGACAAGGCCTGCGCAGTATAATTTCTCCATCTGTTTCGGTCCATGGCAACTGATCTCCAGTTCCGCGGGCACCCAGTGCTCGCCAGATCTCGCTCCACCTGGTCTTGCCACCTCGCTCGCTGTGCCCCTCTTCGTCTTGTTCCTACCGGATTTGATGCGAAAACCATTTTTGCAGGATAGTTGTCCGGCATTCTAGCAACATGTCCTGCCCAACGTATCCGTCCAGCTTTAACCACTTTCTGAATACTTGGTTCGCCGTAGAGACGCGCGAGCTCGTGGTTCATTCTTCGCCTCCATACACCGTTCTCTTGCACTCCGCCAAAGATGGTTCTTAGCACCCGCCATTCGAAAACTCCGAGTGCTCGTAGGTCCTCTTCTAGCAATGTCCACGTTTCGTGCCCGTAGAGGACAACCGGTCTAATTAGCGTTTTGTACAGTGTGCACTTTGTACGGGGGCTCAGATTGTTCGACCGCAAGTGTTTGTGGAGTCCGTAGTAGGCCCGACTTCCGCTGATAATACGTCTTTTAATCTCACGGCTGGTATTGTTGTCCTCTGTTGCCAGCGAGCCAAGGTATACGAACTCGTCGACTACCTCGAACTCATCCCCGTCGATTACCACGGTGCTGCCCAAGCGAGCCCTGTCGCGCTCGGTCCCGCCCGCCAGCATATACTTCGTTTTAGACGTATTTATCTGCAATCCAATCTTCTCTGCTTCCCGTTTCAGTCTGGTGTACTGATCTTCCACCGCCTCAAATGTTCTGCCGACAGCATCCACGTCGTCAGCAAAGCAGATAAATTGACTGGATTTGTTGAAAATCGTGCCCCGCATTTCGATCGCCGCTCGCCTTATAACACCTTCAAGCGCAATGTTGAATAGCAGGCAGGAAAGACCATCTCCTTGTCGAAGTCCCCTGCGAGATTCGAATGGGTCCGACAATCCACCCGAGATTCTCACACAGCACTGGATCCCATCCATCGTAGCCATGATAAGTCTAGTAAGCTTACCCGGAAAGCCGTTTTCGTCCAAAATTTTCCATAGCTCTTGTCGGTTTACGCTATCATATGCGGCTTTGAAATCGATGAACAGGTGGTGCGTGGGGACTCGGAATTCGCGGCACTTCTGGAGGATCTGCCGCAGGGTGTAGATTTGGTCTGTTGTAGACCGACCCTCCATGAAGCCGGCCTGGTAACTTCCCACAAATCTATTGGCTATTGGCGATAGTCGATGAAAGAGGACTTGGGACAGCACTTTGTAGGCGGCATTCAGGATAGTGATGGCTCGGTAGTTCTCACAATCCAGCTTATCACCTTTCTTGTAGATAGGGCAGATAACCCTGTCTTTCCACTCCTCCGGTAGTCGTTCCGTATCCCAAATCTTGACAATCAATTGATGCAGACAGCCGGCCAACTTGTCCGGGCCCATTTTAATAAGTTCCGCTCCAATGCCATCCTTTCCCGCTGCTTTGTTGTTCTTCAGCCGCTGGATGGCTTCTTTAACTTCCCTTATCGATGGGGGTGGCACATCTTCGTCGCTTGCTGCACCAATGTGGTCACTTCCTCCGCTATCATGGTCTTCCGCCTGCACGCCATTCAGGTGTTCATCGTAGTGCTGCTTCCACCTTTCGATCACCGCTCGGTCATCAGTCAAGATACCTCCATCTTTATCTCTGCACATTTCGGCCCGCGGCACGAAGCCTTTGCGAGATCCGTTGAGTTTCTGATAGAACTTCCGTGTGTCGTGGAAGCGGTACAGCTGTTCGAGTTCTTCGCACTCCTTCTCCTCTTGGTGGCGCTTCTTTTCCTTGAAGAGTCGGGTTTGCTGCCTCCGCTTCTGTTTGTATCGCTCCACATTCTGACGGGTGGCTCTACGCAGCATTTGTACCCGCGCTGCGTTCTTCTCATCCAATATCTGCTGGCATTCCTCGTCAAACCATTCGTTACGTCGATTCGGTGCCACACTGCCTAGGACGTTCTCCGCTACGCTGTTAATGGCTGTTTTCACGGCATTCCAACAGTCTTCAAGAGGGGCTTCATCCAGCTCTCCCTCTTCCGGCAGCGCGGTTTCGAGAGATAACGCGTAGTTTTCGGCGACCTCTGGTTGCTTCAGTCGCGCTAGATTATACCGTGGCGGGCGGCGGTATCGTATGTTGTTCACAACCGATAGTTTTTGACGTACCCTTACCATCACTAGGTAGTGGTCCGAATCAATGTTAGCGCCCGGATAGGTTCTGACGTCGATAATGTCTGAAAAGTGCCGACCATCTATCAGAACGTGGTCGATTTGTGATTCTGTCTGGTTGGGTGATCTCCAGGTGTACCGATGGTAGAGGTTATGCTGGAAGAAGGTACTACGTATGGCCATGTTCTTGGAGGCGGCGAAGTCGACAAGTCTTAGGCCGTTTTCGTTCGTTTGCGGGTGAGCGCTGAACCGTCCAATCACCGGTTTGAATTCCTCCTCCTGACCAACCTGAGCATTACAGTCCCCGATGATAATTTTGACATCATGTCTTGGGCAGCGGTCGTATTCACGCTCCAACTGCGCGTAGAATTCGTCTTTGTCATCATCGGTACTTCCGAGGTGAGGGCTGTGCACGTTAATTATGCTTATATTGAAGAATCGGCCCTTGATTCTTAATCTGCACATTCGGGGGTTGATCGGCCACCACCCGATCACCCGCTTCTGCATCTCGCCCATCACTATAAAAGCTGTGCCCAGCTCGTGTGTATTGCCGCAGCTCTGGTAGATGGTATGACCATCTCTATACGTACGTACCATCGTTCCTTTCCAGCATACCTCCTGCAGCGCTACGATGTCGAACTTGCGGCTCTTCACTTCTTTAGAAAGCACGTGGGTACTTCCGAGGAAATTTAGAGACCGACAGTTCCATGTTCCTAATTTCCAATCGTTAGTCCGTTTTCGTCGCCTGGGTCTTTGCCGATTGTTCCGATTAGAGTTATTATTATTACTTACGGAGTCCATTGCTTTGGTTTTTTTAGTGGTTCAGGCTTGCAAAGCCCGCAACCAACCCCACAGTATCGCCGGAGGGCCAACGTAGCTCGAAGGAGCCCTCCCCCCCCTGTCAGCATACGACCTTGGTTTCCACCGGGGTTGGTTACCCGATCTCCACCCGAGGTTGCTCGTATCCCGGCTGGTACCACGAGGAGGTTGGGGTAGGAGTTGCTAGGTAAGAGGCTATGAACCACTGTGGGGTCTATTTTATGCCCAGTGCACAAGGCACCGATGGTACGCATTACCAAGCCATTTACCAGCCATTGTATTGTAGAAATTGTATAGCCGATGTTGTCAAATTACATTTAACATAATAAACCGCCGAGAAAAGGTGCACACACCACAAAGTGTACAATAATTGGGTGGTGTGCAATAAGTGGCAAATTACCTTATATCACTACAAGCTTCTGATAACATAAATGTAAGTAATAACCCAATACAAGGTCCATGGCATACCCTACTAGTCAAGTAAAGCCGGTCAAAGTAACGAGAAAATATTCCACTTCCCACTGGGTGGATGGATCGAGCAGGTGAGCACCAACAATGCAGTCTCCCATCAACGGATACGTCCGGCTGGCAGGTGAATGTTTTTACTATCATGGTTGCTGCTGAACACTCAATTGTTCCCGTTCCCGAAAGGAGGTAAAATTCAATTTGCCGATAATTTGATGGAGTGGTTTTTCACTCACGATGCGAGAAAACAAAAAAACAATGCCGTTCAATCCGCGATGGTCCGGAAGTCAATGTTTCTGCTTTGCCAGGGGAAAATAGTTCGGTTTTTTTTTTGGTTTGGTTTTTGCTGCAACACATTTTGTGTTCCAAATAATGTTTGTACCACGGATTAATAGAGCTTTCATTTGAGATCAACGCAACGGTCGATAGAAAACTGTGGCCAATATCGAACAGTACACTTAGCTAGAAATAGAATTACTTTTTTCTGTTCGAAACAAGTTTCAGCTTATATTGTTATCGATTCTTAGTTTGAACAAAACTATTAGCCGCAATCAACTGTGAAACTAACAACATGACTACTGTTGCAACGTTTGTATTCGGCGTGCATGTGAACTAATAAATTCATTTATTGGCAATCAAGAGCAGTTTTATCGCATTAAAATGCCACTTGTTTCGACCATTGGGGCTACATTGTGCCTTCGGGACTTGACCTTCTGTTTTTTATTCGACAGACTTCGAAGCCAGGGTTACAGGGTACAGACCAATGCTATGATCTTATTGACTCTTATTCAATTGGTAGAAGAGGCTCGAACTTACGATGACTGGTTCATCGACCTGTGTCGTACCTTGAGGTCAACTGAGAGGCAATATAAAATAAAGCAAAAATTAATTAGAATCGCATAAAAATTGTCTGCTAAGAAAAAGATTAGGTCCTATACATAAAAGACGCCACAGAAAAACAAGGGAAATCAAAGCGTGTGCGGCTCTAATTGAAACCAAGTCCCCAACCTCCCATCGTTTCCATCGCCCAATTTTCTCACACGCAACAACAGCTGCCGACAAAATATACAGCAGGGGTAACTAGTAACATCCGGTTGTCATCTGCTTTTATTAATTTCTAGCTATTATATTTTCCCCGATTTCGACCCGATTGACAGACCGACCGACCGGCTACTGGTGCGGTGCGGACAGCCCGGTGTTTTACGGTCTCGTGTAATGATGCTGTTTTATGATTTTTATGGATCCTTGTTTGCGGGGTGCCTTCTTCGGTGGTTTGTGGTTCGTCTTTTACCGGTCAAAGATGCTGGCGCATCATTAAGTGTTCTTGCTCCCCGCTGCGCTCCGGCAGAGGCGAGAAAGGTGCAAAAGTAGCGCTACCTCCAGTGCAAATGAATTGAATTTTTACGATTCTAACTTTAGGAATTATTTGTTGTGTCGGACTGAAGAAAAACTTTTCTAGAAAAATGCTTTTAATAATAAATTTTCTTTGGGAAAAGTTCTACGTGAAATTTGTAGTGCGGAAAATTTAACTGGTGGATGGCATCGTGTCATAAGCAAAACATTCTGAATTCTTCACCTTCTCTCTAATGGACAAAAAAGTTAATCATTATTCCATTTATTACTAAACTAACAATTATTTTTGGTAGTTCAAAAATTTCCCAGTTATATTTCACATATTTCAATGCATTTTATCACAGTGTTGATTGATGTTGCATACATTGCATCAATACGTCTTTGATCTAAATATCTGTGTATAATGCTTGATTTCAGAAATGCAAAATATCAAGAATTTCGTTGACCCGTAACCAAACCACATGAAAGAGTTTTTTCTCAGTCCGCCAGCCATAGTTAATACGAAAACTTTCTGAATAGTTTGATGATGTGTGAGCGTTGCATTCATGTTGCAAGTAGGTACATGCATATATCGTACGATACACTCGAGACTAAGCATAAAACCAAAACACCCCGTTATTGAGACTGTGCCAATAGAAATGCATTTTTAATTTGCTCACTTTATCATCTCTAGAAAGGAACCGACAAGCGTGGGTTGGGGGGAGGGATGGGGGCACTGACTGGTACACCCCACGCTGCAAATGGAGCCGGAGCCCGAAGTGATATGAAAAAGATTGAAATCTACTAAGCACACACAACCACCCATTCATCCGTGCAATATTCTTCCCGCCATCACACCGGCCAGGCCGGGCCGGCCGGTCGGTTTGTCCTTCGTCGGGAGAGAGGGTTATAGGGTATATATGCAGTTCAGCACAGCTTCTCTATGGCGTGAATCCATCACCGTCAACATCGTCATCATCAACCGGAGTAGGTACGATGCCATCGCATGTCGGTGGGAGGGCTGATGGTAGTAGCTCCGAAAGCAGCACTACGGTGAGCTGTTGTCGTTGTCGTCATCCTGAATATGCTGGTTGTTTATGCCTTCGGGTGCCTTACCCAACTACCTCATCTAGAACTAGCGTTGCCTAGCGCTGCTCTCCACAGTGCAGAATATTGTCCATAGGTTGCTTCGACCAAGTGGTATACTTCAGTCAATGGAAGCACCATGTATAGGCACCGACGTAGAGTACATATTTATGTGCTGAGGACCGGGAGCAATGGGTACATATTTGCAGTGTCAAACAGGCTGCATCCCAATCCAATATACCTGGGACTGGTACATGTTCAGCAGTGTTGTACAATCGCATGTATAGGAGGAACGGTCGCCGTTCATACAACCGACCAAATAGAGCGAGACAGAGAGAGAGAGAGACACAGAGAAGCTCAATGGCACGAAGTTGCAGATAAACAAGCCATCATAAGTTGAAGTTCGCCTGTCAGCAGCCTCGTGAGCAGACGTACACATTATGCTGAGAATGCTGCGTGCGATCTCTGCTCAAATACAAAGTCTAGACTTTAGTTTCATTTGTTTGGAAAGTTTAAAGTCAGGATCGTTTTGCACGGACGACGACGAGGTCGAGGCAAAAGCTTACACCAAGCACATTGATTTGTTGTCACAACTGATGGAGTTATTAAAACGACGGGACTCGGTAGCCAAAGTCTAGAGCTGGTATTGGTTGCATGTTTCAGGGAAACATTAAGGTAACATGGTCGTCGAGAAATTAAATCTTTTTTTTTCGAAAAACAGGTATACCATGGAATGTACGTACCGGTGACATAGAATATAACATTCAGTTTTAGTTCAAGTAAGTTTCAGATTGCATATTTGATAAGTTTAATAGGCGACACGGCAAACTTCATACTGCCACAAATTGGACTGAACGTTTCAAGTTGTATATAAGTTAGGTTTGGTAGTTTTTTTAGGAGTCTATTACTTAAACATCGGATTTTCAGAAAAAGGCTATATCTAGCATGTGTATTAAGCCATTGAAGGGAGTGCCACATCAAATTGCATCACAGAAAAAACGGTGTAGAAAATTACCCATTGGGTATTTTCTCTTGAAAATTTGAGTAGAAGTAGTTTAGAGTGTATTGTTTACACTATATTTTTATCGCTGTCAGGTTTTCGAAAATTGGGAAAAATGGCGTCACCCGAAAAGCAACGTCGCGAATTGATTTGGCGCAAGCACCTGGAAAATCTTCAAGCTTCTCATCGGGACATCGGAAAACAACGTGGAATTGTGCAGTCAACGGTGAGTCGTGTGATTACACGTTACCACGAAACTTTGAGCATCGCACGGAAGAAGAAATGTGGTCAGAATGGATGCTCAATTAGTGATTAGCATCACAAGCGTGTCGTGAAAGAGTTTAAGCGGAATCCCAATGCTTCGGTCAGGGATGTGCCCAAAAAGTTAAATCTGTCTAAGTCTATCGTTCAGAGCGCCAAGGACCGTGCAGAAGGCTCCAAATCATGACGATCGGCAAAATACGGTGGGAAAGTTACGGGCCAAGAAGCCTTATTGTCTCATTATGAATGATGAGACTTACGTCAAGGCGGACTTCCGGTAGCTTCCGGGGATACTGTTCTTGACCGCCCAGCACAAGTTTGATGTTCCGGAGGAAGTAAGGAAGCATAAACTTTCAAAGTTTACCAAGAAATACATGATTTGAAAAGCGATCTGCTCATGTAGCAAACGGAGTGCGCCGTTCGAGACTACCGGGACTGTAAACGGGCAGATTTGCTTCAGGGAGCGTCTACAGAAGCATCTGTCGCCTGTTGAAGCAACACGAGGGCCTTACGATTTTCTGGCCGGATCTAGCTTCGTGCGACTCTTTAAAGGATGTCGTGGAGTGGTACAAAGCCAACGGAATCACTATCGTATCCAATCACATGAAACCCTCCCCCCCGCTCCAACGCACCGAAACTAAGGCCCATCGAAAAATACTGGGTTATTATGAAGCAGACACTACGAAAACATACCATGGAGGTCAAATCCAAGGAAGACATGAAGACATAGCCAGATGTTGCACAGAACCTTATGAGCGGAGTTAAGCGTAAAGTGCGAGCATACGGTAAAATATGCTGATATAGTGCAGGGAGTACAATGTGGCAGGTTGCAGTGGCCTGAGCACGTGACCAGAATGCCCGACGAAAGAGTAGCATATGCGTGTGTGCTACATACCATTTTCCATTTTGGCACCAAGTGTAGACCGCAGAATTTTACCCTCTAAACCCTAATGCACTCGTTAATCAACTTTCTTCCAAGATTCATGTTCGTAAAGGGCCACTAGAAGGCCTAGATTGCCAGTTTTGTGAAAATTTGCAAACTACGGAACTTTATCTGGCTACGTAATTGTAACTGACGGGGTTGTAACTACCCAGCACTTACGAGACCCCCTAAAACAAACCTCAGGGACGGCAAACGTTCGCGACTTATTATCAAGAAAACACTTGAAAACCTTCTGCTCAAACTATTCCCTTTATTGACGGATCTTCTCTTCGATAACTTTTACCTTTTGGATTCGGGGTTTCACTTCCGGCGGAGATGTTGAGCGGGATCCAATTGTGGTCAGGTCGGCGACGTTGGAACGGGGTTCGATGGATAATTTCCGGCGTTCCGACTGTGGGCTCACTTAGGGCTTCGGTCAAGCGCGATGGCGACGACGCGACGTTACTGCGATGGCGTCGATGGCAGTGACGCTCTCTCAGCTTCGGGCTTGACGATCCTGGTGGCAGCGGCGGACATTTCATTTCATTTCATTTTTATTTATTTATCCATCTGGCCAAGTAGGCCTCCATGAATTTACTTGGATGGGGAAAAGCCTTTTTGAAAAAATCTAACATAGACTCTCAAAAAGGCATAAAAACCCCATCTTCTTTTGAACGTTTACAATAAGTGTTTACATATATCACAAGGTTCACAGACATTTCTAATATACAAATTCACAAAACTTATAAGCTAAATAATCTTCTTAATCTATTTTTAAAACTAACACTGGTCATGGAAAAGTCAAAATATAAATAACATTTATTGAAAACTTCACACATCGCCCTTACGGGTTCGTTCTGTCCATATTCAGTGCGCTGGTATTGTAGTCTTAAAAATTCCCATGATCTCAGGTTTCTGGGCGGAATGTTAATGCCAATTTGTGCAAGGATAAAAGAGGAGTCGATCTCGCCTGTCAGTAATTTTCCCACAAAAACTGCTCTACATATGTCTCTTCGTTTAGCTAGGGTATCCATATCTAGCAAACGACAGCGTTCAACGTATGGCGGTAATTCTATTGGGTTTCGCCACGGTAAGCTTCTCAATGCATAACGCAGAAATCTTGATTGAATTGCTTCAATCCTGTTTGACCAAACAGCTGTGTATGGACTCCAAACAGCGGCTGACGCTTCCAGTATGGAACGAACAAGGGCAAAATACAGTGCTCGTAAACAATATGGGTCAGTAAATCCTTTGGCAACTCTAATAATAAAACCCAAGTTTCTATTCGCCTGACCAATTATATGAGAATAAACCTCTAAAGGTCATTTGAGTGTCTAAGAGTACGCCTAAGTCTCTAACTACCGTTACTCTGTTAACTGTCTCTTCAGAAATAGTGTAATGAATGAAATGAGGACCAAATTCGGTACACTCAGGTACAGCTCCGGGTCACGTTGGTAACGTCAAGTAATCGGGGTAAATACAGGGCCCAGCAAACATTTTCGTGTGTATATCAAAGTAACAAATATGATATATGTACCGATATATATCTATAACAATCGCATTCGATGCACGAAACCAACATATGCGTACTGTTTTGGAGGCGATATACGTACTGCGAATTATATGAAAACAATTCACATTCATAAGTATTTGTATACGATGAAATCCGACTCAACATGATTAGTTCCATAATGCTATACAATTCTGTGACGAAAATCGTATGTGAATCAGTTACTATCATTTTGTACGAATAAATGTCAACTAGGGTGCGCTTTATTAAGCTTTATGTACGATTTCGAGTTTGTTTAGCGATATTTAAGATAATTTTCACACATTATTATACGATTCGTGGTTTGCTGGGGGTAAGCACAGGGGTTCTTTTGTTTGCTTCGTTATACACGTCTATCATTTCCTCCTTCAAACTTTCTATGTTTCTATCATTTACTTCTGTCTTTCTTCTAACTTGTGTATTTAATCGAACTCAACCTTCTGGCCTTATTCTGTCTTTCTGTTTTGTAATGGCTTCAGGCAAGGTAATCGCTTCATTTATGTTATGTCCAACGACCTAAGACCTTTTTTTCGCGCCAAGAACCTTACTCTCTCTCTCTCTCTCTCTCTCTCTCTCTCTCTCTCTCTCTCTCTCTGGCTGATCGTTTTCTTACTTTTCTTACCATTCTCAATCCGCACTAGCTTGACTCCATTTTTCCGCCCCCTGGTGGTGGGTGAGTGGAAACCGTCGACGCGCGGCTGCGTACGTCGCCGGGAAAAGCTGTTCGCAATAGAGTATTTCAACTATTTTCTTGACATTTATCAAACATTTTACACGCGCGACAGTCTCTTAAATCTTGGGCAGAGACTAGGCCGATGGTTACATAATCTATAGGAAGCCCGATTTGCAGCTGCAATTGCAATTATTGTTGCATGTCACGAGCGTACCCAGGTAAATGAATTCCTCCACTACTTCATATTGTTCCCCATCCACCTCCACTTCGGCACCAACACAATTTGGACTCCCACGTTCCCTGCCAGCAACCTTATATTTTGTTTTAGCGGTGTTAATGGAAAGTCCCTTTCTCTGCTTCCCATTTAAAAGGCCTAAAGACGGTGGATTCCGACTATATCGACGTCATCCACAAAATAAAAGACGTGTGTGAGATTTCGTGATGATAGTTCCATTCCTTTCCACGTTTGTTCTTCGTATCGCAATGCCTTCCAGCATTATCTACCATCAGGCTTGGTATACACTTTTCGCTTTGATTTGGCTCTTTTGATTACTGCTCCTCAGCCAAGCAGAATTTGAAAAAGTGGTGTATGGGGCATTTGTAGAGCTAGTAATTATCTATAATATTGTCGAAGAAAGTGAAGTTTTATCTTCAGTATTTGCCGTTGGTGGCAAAAAGAGCGCTCTTTTTGCTACCAAGAGAGTAGCAGCCTTATAGCGCATAGATACAAAATTCACAGTAATGCTTACTTCAGCAATATTGTAGATAATAACAAATTCTACAAACGCCCCATACATCACTTTTTCAAATTTTGCTTGGCTGAGATGCAGTAATCAAAAGAGCAAAATCGAAGCGAAAAGTATATGCCAAGCCTGTCTACCATAGTTCATTTCGTTTGACTGAATCATCCGCTGCCTCAAAGTCCACAAATAGATCATGAGTCTGCAAGTTGTACTCTCGGAACTTGTCTAGTCTGACCCAGGGTAAACATTTGATCCGTCGTGGAGCGACCCTCACGAAAACCAGCATGGTAGTTGCCGATGAAGGACTTCGCTAACAATTTCAGTCTACAGAACGGGTGCGCGACGTTAGGCATACGGACGATAGGCATAATGGACGGTAGGCATAATGGACGGTAGACATAATGGACGTTAGGCATAATTTACAAAATTTTGCTTTCAATCATCGCTGCGTCACAGTACAATGAGAACCGGGGCCGCCCATTTAACATAAATTGTTTGACATAATGCTGCTTGGCATAACGTTATTTGCCGTAAAAACATTAGGGACAATTTGGCAGAAAAACTTATAACATAACTACTTTTTGGTATAATTCCGAGAAAAATGTTTTATGACTTTTCACAGACGATTCAGGGCTAGGCGGGTGCAAGCCGCGAAGGTTGACGGGGACCCGCCGTCGGAAGTGCAGGCCACTGCGGAGGCAGCCCCCCCTCCCACAGAAATCACATCAGTGTAGGTTTATTCACTTTCCTAGGCCTACTGACTTTTGTTAGTTTTCCCTAGCCTTCGCATCGACTCCCCGAGTTGGATACCTAATGGTCGAATAATAAATCATCGAAATCCAAATGGTCGAATTTCAACAACTGTCACCAAAGACCGAAATTATATTTGGCCGTATTATGAAACGCCGAACCCCTATTCGTCAGTAGGAAACGTTTCTTTGATGATTCAGGGCTACACGGCCTTATGCCGCGAGTGTTCGCCGGTCATTTGTGTTTTGGCCGTTCGTATGTAATCTGACTCATACTATACACCCAAAACTACAGTACTCGAGCACCCGCATACATAAGATATCGGTTTTCTGTGAATATTTTCACTATATTTGAACAAGAGCTTGCATTAGAAAATCCAAATTTAAGTATTTCCTATGTCCTATGTCTAACCTATGTCGGTGTGGCCAACCGTAAGAAAAAATTAATAATTAACGTGATTAACCTATATGTCGGTTCGTTAAAAAGATATTTTCGAATCATTGTTGAACCTATTTGGAACTTTAATTTAATTTGTGAATATTTTAGAGAGCAATGCTTACCTTCGGTTAAATATGTACTCTGGCTCTGAAAAAAAAGTTTTTTATTAGAATGATTCAAAGCTTACGAAAATAAACTTGTGGGTATTTTGTAATAAACATATAGAGTAAGGAGGGGTAAAAGTGCGATGAGGGTAAAAGTGCGATTCAATGATTTATCAGTGCGGATTCCTAGTAAATTGACTACATTAGCATGAATGGGTGAGTACTTTGACAGCTTAAATCTATCATAAACATTTGTTGTTTAAGAAGCATAGTTGCTGAATTATGGGTAAATGTTATTTTAGAATGGTTTTGATGTTATATTTCGTTGTACGGCAAATACGATATTAACAGGAGGATATTAGTTGTTGACAAATTGTAGCACTGTTTTACATCACTCAGATATCTCTCTTGAAATTGCGGTGAGAAGAATTTACAAAATATATCTCGCTTTTCCATAATTTAATAAAACCCCGTCAAACGCCTAGCGGGGCAAAAGTTCGATTTACTGACGGGGTAAAATTTCGATTCATGGATCGAGAATCTAACTCATTTTACTGACGGGACGACGACACTATGCAAGTCCTTGCGACTTGTAAGTTACCGCGCGCGACGCTGTTCGTCTCTCAGCGTTTTAGCCGCGATTCTCAACGGGGTTGTTCGGGGAAAAGTTTCGTTGCTATCACGGAGCGAAAAAATTCCAGTTTGTTTCAAACGAAATTTTTATAGGTAACAACCTAAAAATATTTTTGTTTCAAAACAAAATTCTATTTGAATCAAGAAAATAACAGTTTTGAATTAAAAGTAAAGTATTTTCAAATTGAGTTTAACATCGATATAACAATAAATATTTCAATCATACATATCAGTTTGCAACAAAATGAAATTTCTGTTTGTGCGTAAAACAACCATAAATGTGGTTGAAACTACATTTTTACCTTTGTTATAGAGTAAGGAGGGGTAAAAGTGCGATTTAATGATTTATCGGTGCAGATTCCGAGTAAATTGACTACATTGGCATAGATGGGTGACTACTTTGACAGCTTGAATTTAACGTAAATTTTGGTTGCTTACGAAGCATAGTTGCTGAGTTATGTGCAAATGTTATTCTAGGTCAGTTTTGATGTAATTTTTCGTTATACGGGTAATACGATATCAACAGGAGGAAATTACTTGTTAAAAATTTGTAGCAGTATTTTACATCACTTGCATATCTGTTTTGAAAATACGGTGAAAAGAGTTTACAAAATATATTTCGCTTTTCCATAAGTTAATCAAACCCCGTCAAGCGCTTAGCGGGGTAAAAGTGCGATTCACGGACGGGGCAAAATTGCGATTCATAGACGAGGCAAAAATATATAGCTAATTATATACAACTTTTGGCACTATATTACAGCTACTGGAAATGGAAGATCTGCAGAAAACTGGAAAACAATGTTTTTCCGCTGATGAAACAAAAAACAAACGTTTGGAAAAGTTTCGATCTGACAGAAGCTGCAATACACCAGCGCAAAACAGGAAAGGTGTAAATTGAGAATATTTCTCACCGAAACATACCGAAAATTGAAGATAATATGGTTTTGTTAGCTACTGTTGTGCTAATTTCATGATGATTTATAGTTGAATGTAAAGACATTGAGTAGCTGCATCACTATAAAATATATTTTGTTGTTTTCCTTCTTTATATCTCGCGAAAATTGATGACAACTTCAAACATCGCACTTATGCCCCGCCCTACTCTACTAGCGTTGAGGGATACATAAGCAACCATTTTTGCTGTTTGAAATATTTCCAGCTTCACCAAATGTTTTGCAAGCAGCTGGATAAACATATGATAAGAGGTGGCCTAATTTTTTAGTTGTAGTGCTGCCAGTAGTAGTTCAAAAGCATCTTTATACTACAATTACTGGTACACTCACTGTTGCCGGTGAGGCACCTATTGCTGTTAATGGGAGAGATTTGTGGAGCTTTGGCAAAATGTTACAAATTGAAGCGCTTTTTTTCACTAAACCTTCCTTATTCATGTAAATACGGTGAGGAACATTACCGAACTTATTTTCATCCCGTCCGTAGTTTCATCCACACACTTAACCACAATAAACACAAAAATTAGTTTTGCTGAAATTTTCCTGCAATACATTTTCCACCATCTTTCCGGAATGAACATCTACAATGAATTAGATAGGTAGCTACCTATGTACTACACGAAAATAAAATGTTAACATTGATTGATTTTGATTGCTCAACATCCTGTTGTTGGCTTGACTGACACAAATTTGTTGGAAGTTCCTAGGTGAACCGCCAGTTCCGGTAACTATCACACTCTGAACCGACGATGCTGCCTGAAGCAGTGTATACCCGCTAAAAAACTACACGTAAATTATATAACTTTTTGCTCACAGCCACTAAATGCGCTCACAATTTTTAAACCAGATTTAATCTTTCAAGAGGCAAGTTCGGTGATTATGGAGCTCACTAAATCTCTCCCATTAACAGCAATAAAATGTAACCCGACTGTAAATTCGAACCATTAGAGAAGCTATAAAATAAAATATAATAAAATAAATGAAAGCAAAGGAAAAACTTCTGCTGCTAGACTGGCGGACTGCACGCAAGGCAAATCGGCTGGGCGGTCCCAGGGTTCCCTCCAGCGCACACGGTAAAACATTCGACTTTGCCCTCCGCTGCGCTGCGCTGGCTGTGGCAATAACTGCATTCCGTGCGGTAGACCCGACAGACGGACGAAGCGGAAAAGTTTTCCTTCCGATTCCCTGCACTGTTTTTCTTCGCGGCAACGGCTTGCGCCGGTGCTGGCTGGCCGACCGGCTGGTAGGAACGTACGCTTAATTGTATGATAATCTTTATTTAAATATCTCAGATAAGACGATCCTTTTTCGTGGTGGTCGGGTCGAATCGAAAGAGGCGCAGTAATGCTCCTCGTTAGAGTACCTATTGCCCGTCATCGTGCCCGTTTTGTAAGGTCAAACGAATTGATTATGCTAATTGTGCCAGAACAGCTCGTAATAAATTGGCCGAATTAAAGTTCAAAGGTACTTTAGTGAGTGTTTGATGCGGATTTAATTTGATTTCTGCGGTGAGCAAAATTGCATGATTGAATTCGTGGTTAGAAGGTCAGTATTTGGGAACTTTGGGTGGATGCAATGATTTTCGAATATAAATTACATTTAGTATCAAATATACGACCATGTAAGTAAATTAAATATAACTTTCTATTCTATAAAAAAGAATGTGAAATTCAATTGTTAGCGATATTCATTAAAATAGTTGAAAAATTGATCAAATTATTTTGATAAAATAATTAAAATGTTATTGACATTATCCTATTAAGTCAACTAGTGTTATCACGATAAGGTTATTTGACCAATGATTACATTTGGCGTTCTTGATAGTGTTTATATAATCTTTGAATGCTTGAGTGCCATAAAATAATTGGTGCTGTGATTAATTACAGAAGTGCAGACAAAAAATCCCTGGCTTAATATTTGAATAACCAACTTCTTCTAAAAATATTAAAAAAAAATATTTTCTCTCAGTCAGATAGCCAAGCACACAAACAACAGACTAGAAGCTATTTACAAGTGGCAACTGGCGACAAGACACGACAAGACTGAGGAAGGATGAACAGCTGCACAAAGAAAAAAAAGCAGTTGCGAAAGTAATACTAAAACATGCTCTTGGGAAGGCACGAAAGTTTTACGCGGAACTTCTTTAGAGCGATTAGTGGCATCAAGAATTGGACAGTGCCATGTAGTGGACATGAAACGTAACGCCAGGTGGATGGAGACAACATTTGGACCGTTCTTTTATAATATGAGGAGAACAGATAGATCGCAAAACCGGTTGTGTTGCTGATTGCAAGAAAAATTTTAGCATCAAAAGTGCGGAATCACTCATAAAAATGCTATTCAATCTAAAATCATTTTAACGAAACCATCGATTTTTAATCGAAACCAATGATTAGAGTTTTCGTGAAAGAATACTGTGTCGATTGATTTTTAATAATCTCTGCAGGGCGGAAACAAAAATCTCATTTCCAATCAGGGAACTGGCAACCTTATCTCTATTTACTGCAACTGTCAACAATGCACTTATTGTCCAATACAACCCAAAACAAACATGCTGCATTGTTGATTTTTTGTTTTGTTTTGATCGTAGTGGTTCGTTCAAGCAGCCATTTAGAACCTGAATTTGCAGAAGCATCATATCGGAAGAATAGAAACTGACAAGAAGGATATTTGAAAATACTAACGATATGTTATGTTTTTATGTGGTCGATGTTAAGGCAGACTGGACCAAGTCGCAAAATTTAAAAAAAAAAATGAGTTAATTACAGCAAACAATCAAGAACTTCCTAAACTACATGTTACTCTAATCAGATTACATAAACGTTACAAATAGCCAGAGATATGAACTCATTTCGAATGGTTGATAGCTTTAAACAGCACAGAGTAGCAAACTTTAACTTCGTTTTTCTCGAAATTAGATTTTTGTTACTTGGTTCGGTCTGACTTAACACCGACCATGTTGCGATGGAGATATTAACCTCGAAAATGCCACATGCCATCCCTCTGTTTCAAATCCTAACTCCATGTAAACAAACTACCCACGGCCAGGGATGGTTCGATCACTTTGACTCAATTTTGATTCATTTGACAGTACCGTCTTAACAGGGCCAAATATGACAAAGTTACATATGGAACATTTGTAGAACAGGTTATTATCTATAATTTTTCTGAAATTTTTTATACTGTATCTTTTGTAGTTACAGCGCAACAATGCTAGTGTCTTATTAGTGACTAAATGAACGTTCATTTAGTCACTGATGAGTTACTAGCGTTGTAGCACCGTAACGACAAAAGATACAGTAAAACTTTATTCAGAAAAATGGTAGATTAGAACTAGTTCTACAAATGTCCCATACATTACATTGTCATATTTAGCTCGGCTGAGACGGTACTGTCAAATGAATCAAAACACACGTCTACGTCCACGTCCACGTCCACGTCCATGTCCACGTCCACGTCCACGTCCACGTTCACGTCCACGTCCACGTCCACGTCCACGTCCACGTCCACGTCCACGTCCACGTCCACGTCCACGTCCACGTCCACGTCCACGTCCACGTCCACGTCCACGTCCACGTCCACGTTCACGTCCACGTCCACGTCCACGTCCACGTCCACGTCCACGTCCACGTCCACGTCCACGTCCACGTCCACGTCCACGTCCACGTCCACGTCCACGTCCACGTCCACGTCCACGTCCACGTCCACGTCCACGTCCACGTCCACGTCCACGTCCACGTCCACGTCCACGTCCACGTCCACGTCCACGTCCACGTCCACGTCCACGTCCACGTCCACGTCCACGTCCACGTCCACGTCCACGTCCACGTCCACGTCCACGTCCACGTCCACGTCCACGTCCACGTCCACGTCCACGTCCACGTCCACGTCCACGTCCACGTCCACGTCCACGACCACGTCCACGTCCACGTCCACGTCCACATCCACGTCCATGTCCAAACTCATGAACACATTGTTTAAGGTCAAATGCTCGGAGTATATATACAATTTATGGAAACTCTAACCTCTTGGAGGCCATCATGTAGTAAAAGAACTATTAAAATTTGTTCGGAAGGATGGCATCGTAGTAGAGCATATTAAGATTGGCCAGAAAAGCTGACCATTTGTCTTCAGTGGCTGACTGTAACAATTTGGAATACAAAATGATTCGGCGAAGTGGAAGCACGGGGCTATTTTGCGGATCTACAAGAAAGGCGATAAGCTAGACTATGAAAACTTTTATTTATTTATTTATCTAGTTAAGTGCGAACATATAGGATAGGAAGCTATAAGATCGACTTCGTTGCAAGACCTTCAACGATAAACTAAATCTTTACGTTCTTCAGCCCCGACGAATCATCATATTTGTTGCATGTAGTAGGGTACGGGAGGGTATTCCCAGCACGCTACTAATTTCGACATACATTACCTTTTTTGACTACACTTTCCCAAATAAAAACTTTGACGCTATATAACAATACTGAAACGAACCACTTGCTTCTGGCGCTAATGCATATGAACGATTCAATGATACACTAGCACCAGCAGCAAGTTGTTGTCACTGCAAAACTAATTATCTTCAATGGGCCCGGAATGTAGGCAATACCGACACGTTATCCATCGGTCTCTTTTGATCTGTTTTTGCAAAGCATCTAATCCCTGTGCAGGCTATTTCGGCCGGTCGGATTTAAAAAACACAGACACCACTATAGAAAATGAGCTCAATTCAGCCGCAGCGGCTTCATCATTTCTCGCGACTATAACTCAAATTCAGTAGCGTTTTATTAAGACCAAAATACACGCCGATATTCAGTAAACATTATTCCATCAACTGGTATAAAAATCTTGTCTCGAAAAAATATAGTTTCAACGTAATTCCTAAATATTGTTCAGGCTACCGCTTAATGGGCTGGAAATACGCTCCCGTACCCTACCTGCTATCGACCGCGAAAGGGCTATAGGAAATAATGGAGAAGAATGGTTCAGCGGGAAGCTTCTCAGACCGATTAAGACGAGTGATAAATATGACTTTCGCTCGTGTACAGGATCCAAGCAGCACACTTTTCGAACTTACTGTTGCAGAAACTTATTTATGACTCAAATCAGTCATAAAACGGTTGCCACAACTAGTTTGTGACGACTGCGGTAACAGGGGAGATCGACGTATGGAGACGGAGGATGAATCATGCAATCAAGCAGACAAGACATGTTACGAAGATTGAAGATTGTGTTTGCTTACGATGGGATAGAAATAAAACAATCAGAGGCACACCGACTAAGACGGTTAAATTAGGTGAAGCGAGATCTGGCGGCGAGTACGCAGTGTCCACGAATTGAAGAGTAGCAGCCAACAACTGATTAAATTACAGGAATTATGTTCATCAGACTGCGTCGTTAGACAGAGATCCAGTTGAATAATATATAATCACTAGCTGATTGCCCGATCTCACTCGAGGCCCCTTTGTCACTCAGTCATTTGTACATCTGTTTTTGTAACGAAAACTCTCATAATGCAAGAAACAAAACATTTTTTCATTTGAATATGTCTACTCCCTTTGTCAGTTCCTCTCACGTTGTCCACGAACCACCTGTAAATCTGTTTTCTTCTCGGTAATCCCTATAAATCGACACGGTGGCCACCCTATTCCCCCTTTCAGAAATAAAACCACTTGTACAACTGTTAACGTTCCAAATGCAAGAGAAACGCACCCCTTTACCTATTTGAAACATTCCAGCGTTATGGGACACATTTAGCAACCATTTTTACTGTGTAAATTGGCTTCTGTTTCACCAAATTTTTGGCATCTAGCCTGTAAAATTGGTGACTAACAGGGACTTTTGTTTCCATTTGTATGCCAGGAATTTGGTTCAATAGGAATTGGTTTGTGGGGTGGGCATGGTGTCGCGTAACGCTGGCATGTGTCATTTGAACTTTTCTCTTCCCTTGCAAGAGACCGTCTTTAGTTAACCCCCCGGTGCTGATTTTTTTTAAGCCAAAAAACATGTGTTTGACAAACGACTTTTGATGAAGAACAGTCCAGAAGTTCCGGAGCTATAGTGGAACATACATTCCTACTCACGTTCCTCATCCCCCTACATGTCGGTTCCTTCCCAGTCTGCTCCCCCTTCTGTCACGTAGCTAATTATGCATCGGTTTGCTCAATGAAAATCGCTATAATGGAAACGAAACAAAGGTTTATTTACCATATATTCCTTTTCGGTGGAACCCCCTCTTTTCTCAAAGTCGGTTTAAATGCAAAAGAAACGCAGCCCCTTTTACTTTTTTAGATTTCCCCCCCTTCCTTGTCAACTTTCCAGTGCTGTTTCCCTAATGTCAACGAACATGTGTGCCAAGTTTGATGAAGAATTGTCTAGGCATTTCGTAGTTATGGCCTTCCCCCTGTTATGACCCCATCCCCCCCCCCCCCCTTTTGTCAACCCTCTAAGTTCTGATTCCCTTATGCCAAGGAACATGTGTACCAAGTTTGATGAAGAACCCTCCAGCTGTTTCGGAGTTATGGCCTCCCCTGTTACGAACCCGCTCCCCTCCCCTTCTTCTTGTCAACTCTTCATTGCTGATTGCCTTATGTCAAGGAACATGTATGCCAAATCGGGTGAAGAACCGTTCAGGCATTTCAGAGTTATGGCCTCCCGCCTGTTACGAACCTCTCCCTCTTAGCAACCCCCCAGTGCTGATTTCCTTATATCAAGGAATATGTGGCAAGTTTGGTGGGAATCGGTCAAGGCGTTCTGGAGTTATGGTGTAACATACATACAAACATATTCACGTTCACTTTTATATATATGTGTTAATGTGAAGCGAGCGGTAATGCTCAATCGATGTTCTAACCCACGGGCAGCTTCATAACGAGGCCGCCTTTGATGCTATTAAGTGTAACGTGTCGTTGAAGCACGCGTGTTCGTCCGCTCGTTTGCATTAACGTGCGCGCTTCGATATAAAAATTCAGAACTTCTAGAGTTTTCATTTCTCCATTTCCAAATTTTGCATGCTTCTTCGAGAAAGATGAACAAATATTTTAAAGAAAAAAAAATCCAGAAAAAAAAGTTCCAACTTTGAAAAAATTGCAATTGTTTATAAAAATGCACTATTTAACTATTGAAAAACAATCGAGAGGAGGTATGGTATACCAATTTTGAAAGCTTGTAGAATAGTGAACACATCTGGTAGAAAGTCATTTTTTGATATTACAAACTACGTTTACAATCAGTATTTAAAAAACAGTGATTTTTTCGGATTACACTACTTTAAAAAATCATATCTTGCGAATTCCAACAGTAACATCGAAATACAAAAATACGTGTCGATTTTTTTCGAACAAAGAACGTATATACATATCGATTGTATCTTTCGATCCACCGGACTGGGAAGATGAGTGGGTTCGAATCCGGTTATAATTGGCTCCATTTATAGCTTGGTTCGATTCTCGGATCCCCCAGCTTGGATAAAAAGAAGCGATACACAACTTCTTAAGCGTTTTTCAATGACCCTCCCTTATCTAATTTTCCGCTTGTTCCCCTTCCCGCCTGATCCCATTCTGTTCGATCCTATCAACATCTTTGTTTCATTACTTTCTTCTACCGTCCCCAACGTTAATTGTAAAAAACTACCGTTATTAAAATTTATGTCTCTTTGTATTTTAGTTCAATTTCATCTTATTGTCTTTCCTGTTTTATGCATTTTATCTCATTTATCTCTCAGTCATTTTGTTTTTATTTGGGTTGTATGCATATAAACTACGAACGGTTGAATTCATTTTTTAATATTCTTAACGAAAATAACATAAAAATGAAAATTTTAGTCTATGAGTTGCAAATTTTATTTTCATTACATTGTAAGAAGTTGATAATGCCCCCAAATTTTGTTACCATACATATTCGTGCGTCGAAAAGGCTTCACACAATGTGCTTCTATGTAAGAGTTAAATGCATCACAAAATGACATTATCATGCACAAAGCACACCTCAAACCGGTTTTCATAAGTATTACTTGTTTAATATCACATCGCACGAATAAACTGCAGAAAAGAAACCGGTGCCGCAAAAGGATCTGCAACAACCCTATTAAATAAACCTGTTGACACGATTCCCCAACTGCAAATTACGAGTTGCTTCAGCTGGAAAGAAGAATCAACGCTTGCGGGATCAAACTTACCTGCACATAAGTTTCCGTTTTCTCTCCCAGCTAAGGTTGCATATTTTTCCCCATTACCCAACTCGACTGACTTTATTTGTTTTCCTCCAGCGAGAATAAGGTGGCAAGAGAGGAACCAGCAGTTAAGTGAAAATGGAAAACTCCCGAGTTGTGATTCTACCTTCGTCGTGCTACGAGTTAGACTGTGAATAGGTGCTGCCGCTCTGTTGCCGCGCCGTCGCTTCTGCACGCACCGGTTTCCATGACTATATTTTCCAGTGAAAAAGTGTATTTACGCATATTGAATATTTAATGCCCCAAAGTTGGCAGGCAGATGTACCTTGCCTGTACACAACCGTACTGTCAAGCATCATATGAACCGAACGAGTTACGTAGCGCTCGATTCCCACAGTGCTACTGGCTGCCAGGCTCCGTTTCCGTTTCTTATGAGCTTGGGGATGGGTGGAGAGCCGTTGCCGCTTTGGGGGAGAGGAGGGTACCGTTCAAAGATGCGACTGTTAGAACGGTAGCTGGTGGCTATCTATTACCGAGGAAGCAGCCAAAAAAATTGTTATATCATTGTGTTAATGTTTATCTGCAATTAAGCTGAACATACTATCTAGGGTACACTCGTCTCAAAAATTAATTCCAATATTGAGTTCTTTTTTTAAATTAATTGATTTTAAGTGGTTTTCACGTTGCTCGACTTTGATAATTAATTTTACGGTGTAATTAATAAATATATGGGTGTAGTAAAACGAAGCATAACTTACAAATTTTGTTTTCAAATGAAAAAGTGGTAATACAAAGGTGATTTATTGATTTTTATTTGGGGATATTGAAATTTCATTCTGTAAGGTTCCTAACCTTTCAGAGAACGGTTGACCACAAAAATGACATAATTAAAATCGAGCTTCGCTTTTATGTGTTCTGAGTAGGCATGAAATGAGTGATTGGAATTGTTTTACCGGTAACTAATTATTCATATTTTTTACAAAACTGACCAACAGTTCAGTCTATTAACCTACTGTATATTTTTTTCCTATCGGCTTTTGCGTAATACCGTCACGTCATTCCTCTATATTATGCCCTGCTTCCTTCCGAGAGGTAAAATTTGAAATAGACCAAGAACTGCTTTTACAGTCTTTCTAAATGATCGTAGTCTACAATAATGCAATGGACAATGAACTGGTGGACGAGAGACATTTCTCCAAACAATAAATGTGAGTTTCTTGGCGATCTTTACTGCGTCTTCCCAGAGACCGCCGAAATGGGGAGTTTAAGGTGGAGTCATACTCCTTCCAAATTATTCCCTCTTTTTGACATGACAGGGCATGTCTTTTTTGGCGGTAGTTGATATACTTTTTTGCCGTTGTCTACGTTAACTCGTTAACCGACTTCCGGTAGAACTCTACAAAAATGGCCAACGGCACTTCACTGGATAATTTCAAGGATTTGGGAGAAGGAGAAACTACTGGAGGAGTGGATAAGAAGTGTGGTCTATCCCATCTACAAAAGGGGCGATCGGCTAGATTGCTGTAATTACCGAGGCATTACATCTAACCCCAGTAGCAAGAGAATTCATAGGGCAGTATCAGGTGGGTTTTATGGAGGCCCGTGCTACTACAGAACAAACTATCCTACAAATTCTCCAGAAATGTTGAAAGTACAACGCGCCCACGCATCATATTTTCGTGGATTTCAGGGCAGCATACGATATAGTTGAACGCGAACAGCTCTGGAAATTGCACGAGTACGGTTTTCCTGATAAACTGACGTGGCTGATGAAAGCCACCCTGGAGCGAGTGATGTGCTACGTGCGCGTTTCCAGCCCTTTTGAATCTTGCAGAGCGACCTTGTCCTGTATGTTATTCAGTATCGCTATTGAAGGTGTGATCCGGTGAGTGGGCATCGAAACGAGAGGAACGATCTTCAGCAGGAGTAGCCAACACCTAGCCTTCGCAGACGACCTCGACATCAACACTTGAAACCTTGGGACGGCGGAGGCAATTTACGCTAGACTAAAAACGGAGACTAGGAGGATTGTTGTAACCCATCAATGCGTCGAAAACTAAATATATGGTAGAAAGAAGCTCCAGAGACAACAAGGTGTGCCTCAAACGGAAAGTGACTATTGACGGCGATAAACTGGAAATGGTTGATGAGTTCCTATATTTCGGTCTCTGGTCACTGCCCACAATAATACGAGTCAGGAGATTCGACGACGCGACGCTTTCAAGCTAAAAATCGAGCCTACTTTTCCCTCCGCAAGATGCCGCACAAGGTTGACAGTGTATAAAACGCTAATCAGACCGGTAGTCCTCTACGGATTTGAGACAGTAACATTGCTTATGGAAGGACTTCACCAGATTCTAGGCAAGCTCCCTGGGTAGATAAATTGGTAACGCCTAAGCATGGTATGAGTTTCCTATTCTTTTATTCTATTTATCGACATTAAAATGTTTACTCCAAATCTCCCTTTCGTAGTATTCGAAGTTTTGGCAAAATACAATTGCTCTTTTCCTTTCATACCCAAAGTCACACCTTCAAACAGTACAATAAACTATTCTGTACAGATTGTACGGCGCAAGAAAGCTTAGATAGAAAAAAACCCTCTGCAAGTTCTATCGCCAGCTTCTTCGAACCTAGGATCGAACGGGGTTTTCGATGTTGGCATGTGCAAATGTGGAATAATAAAGGATCGGTACGGCAAACCGAGCGCGGCGGAACGAAACCCCTAAAGGGATTGTAAATTATACGCAACTTCGGATACAATTTACACTATAATTTGCGATAATAAATTTCGGTGTCGGAACTGGATGGCGGCGGGATGTCGAAGTCGACCGAACCTGACTGCCGAAGCCAATGAAAATGGTTGACTCCTTTTTCACTTGCCTCATTTCCACCATCACCATCACCACCACCGTGTGTGGGAGGATGCGAATGAAAAATCGGTTAATTTAAATTGTAGCTACTGATAGCGTTCAATATTTACGGCAGTGTGGTGCTGTGAAGTGTTCGTTTCGGCAATATTTATGACAAACCTATTAGTCCCCTTCTCTGGAAAAACACGCGAAACCAACTGTTTTCATCATCCCAATTTGTATCAAATGAATCCTTATAGCCATGTAGAGTTGTGTCAGAAATCAACTGCAAAATATAGTCAATCAGACGGTTTCTACTAATGATATGTTATGAAACCTACTACATTTTTCGTTCAGAACAAAATTAACGAATAAAGCCTTTTCGCAGGACCGTTTCTCAGTCTTAAAAGTTTTCAATTATTTTCAAAGTTGTAATTTGATCAAGTATGTTTATACTAAATTTGCGATCCACGAAGCGTAAATATAATAAAAATAATAAGACGTCATTTGTTTTTTTTTATTCAAATAAGATAAGTTATGCAAATGCTAAAGTTTCATAAAACGCTGATCAAATGACTGTAAGTACTTTGCAAAACAAGTTCATATTCTAAAAATGGAATTGGAAACATTAGACAAAGAAGTTCCCGTTAAGCTTATTTTTAACTTTGAAAATGGCATTTAATAATGACACGATTTTTAGTGAATTACGTAAAAAAACACTTTTCTTCTGGAGTGCACGTGATATCCTGACGTATTGTAAACTGGTGTAATCAAGTGAGTAACTTCGCCGTGAGATTGCACACCAACAGTCGCTACCATGGCATAGGTAACGGCTACACCAGCAGGAGCAGATACATAATAGGAAGCCTAACCGTCGTTCCCATTCATTCATCCAGTCCGGTTTGCGCACCACACTGGCACTACTGGCTGGCTGGTGGGAGAGCTTTCAAAATGAACTATGCCATTATACCCATCATCTCCGCTCATCAGCATCACAAAAGTGACGGGCTTTCAATCTTCTGGCCTACGCTCCGTCGGCTTTGTTGACAGGTTGATGGGTGCCTACTTTACGCGCGGTTCCGTGCAACTTTCCTCGGCATTATGGAAACGCACAATAGCAGGATGATCCATTTCGCACACAAACTGGACGCCGACTGTACTGTGAGGGAGGCTCAGGGAAAGTCAGTGGAAAAATTTCGTGAGTGAATTAGGCTGGTGTTGATCAGGTTGCAACCTTCGTGCACTTCGTGCCGAGGAGAAGATGACTTTTTATTTCGTTGTAAAAGGAAATTTTTCTAGTTTGGTGAAGCACAGGTGATTTATTTTACGATTTCATTAATTTGGATGCTTGAAGCAATCGTAGAAGTTTATTTTTTTAGCTGACCTGCATATTGTTTATTATTAATTTAAAACATTTTGTTATTTTTTCTAAAAATTCGGATACAGCTAATGGCAGCTATAATACATTGCATTGGATCACATGCTTGGATTTTAACAACAATACTTTGTTGAGGACCAGCACGGATTTATGCCAAAGCGTTCTACTGTGGGAAATCTTTCATTGTTTACTTCTTATGTAACAGACAGTTATATTCTGAGCAAACGGATGCAATTTATTTTGACCTGGCAGTGAAAATTGGTGATAATTATTCTGATGAAATATCTGATCCATCTGAAATTCCTTAAGGTAGCCACTTGGGACCGTTTTTATTCCTTCTATACATCAATGATGTAAATTTTAAACTAAAACGGAAAACTTTCAGTTTTGTCCTTCGCCGCATCTAACATTTGAAAAATTTCTATCAAATTAGCTCTATCGCCGATGTCCGACTCAGCAACAGTTAAACGCTTTGCAGGTTGGTGTTGCCCGAAACGAATGAGAGCTAATCCGAGCAAATGTGCCGTCATCACTGTTTCAAGAAAAAAAGAACCTATCTACAAGCTACAAGCTCTTGAGAACTAGCTTTGGAAGATAGAATTGGACTAGATAGAAAACTATCGTTCCAGCAGCATATTTCATATGAAATCTCCGCTATCTGTTTGTACTCTGCCAAAAATAATCCACAACATCTTTCGACTGCTTACCCGCCCAGTTAACTTTGGGGCACGATGTTGGTCTAACAAGCCAGTCGTCGTATAGTCGAAACTCGTCTGGGCAGTGCTATTATAGAGTCTGTAGGATTGTTGCACTATCCCTGTAATTGTCCTGTACTCTAATAACCGGCTGTGAAGTCTGTCACTAAAGAAGGGTCAAGTTCTAAAGAATGTTCTTACCCATAGCTTTGCTTTTTACCTTTCGTTCAAATATGGCAAGTGAACGTATGTCTTCCGTAAGCAAAGTTACTGTGTCAAATTCGTAGACTAGCGTTTTGTAAATCGGTAGCTTTGTGCAGCGGCGTAGGTTCCTTGAACGAAGCGTCTTGCGGTTGCTTGAATGCGTCGCAGAATCTCCTTGTTCGTATTATTGTCGGCTGTGGCTAGAGATCTCAAATATACGAACTCATCAATCACTTCCAGTCCATCGCCGTCAATAGTCACTGTTCGTGGGATGTAAACGTTGCTTTCTCTGTATCCTCTTATTACCAAACATTTGGTTTTCGTCGCATTGATTTGTAAGATTGCCACCGTCGTCCTAAGGTTTTCTCGTAATGACGATGAAGTTAGCGGGATGTCGAGGTCGTCTGCGAAGGCTAGGAGTTGACTACTTTTGCTGAAGATCGTTCCCCTCGTTTCGATAGCCGCTCGCTGGCTAGCTGACCCGACAAACTTCGTTTTGCCACAAATTAAACTGTGTTGTGCATAAATCGTGAATCTCGGATGACCTTTGTGACAATCTCGAGTTGTGCAAGTTTCTGAGGAGTTCATGGGTGGTTTAATATACAAATTTTCCTCACGGTAAAATAAAAAACAACTCCCCCCATTGCGTAGCTTGATAAAATGTAGCGGATAGCATTTAAATATTCGCCATCATTACAAACCATTTCGCCGAATACCATTTTGCGGAACACCAATTTTCGGTTAACCATAACGCGGAATATAGAGTTTCGCAGAATACCATTTCGCGAAAAACCTTACGCGGGATGTACCATTTCACGGAAAATCTTTTCGTAGAAAGTACCATTTCGCAGAGGTGACCCAACTGAAGGAAATTAATAGAGGTCAGTAGATCTAGGAAAATAAATAAACCTAGACAGAGGTGACCTCTACGGAGGGCAGTGGCTGGTGCTTCCGACGGCAGGTCGCCGGCAACACTCGCGGCCTGTGTCTGTCTTGCACTGAATCATCTAATGTTACTATTGATAGTTTCTGGTGGTCTTGTTATTGACTAATGTTTTATGGAAGAGTCTAAAATTTCTCGAGTTCGATTAGTTTTTGAGTTACGCAAAAATTTCTGTTTTATTTGTATGAGAGTCCTTATCCCTCTACCGCAGGGGTGAGGGGTCTCAAACCACCATAAAAAAATCCTTCCTCCAAAACCTCCCCACATGCCAAATTTGGTTCCATTTGCTTGATTAGTTTTCTACTTACGAGGATATTTGTATTTCATTTGTATAGGAGCCCCTCCCACTATTGAAGGGGAGAGGGGTCATAGTTCCCTTCCTAAAGAGAGGAGGGGTCTCAATTCACCATTGAAAAAAAAATTGCCTTTAAAAACACCCACATGCTAAATTTTGTTCCATTTGCTTGATTAGTTCTCGAGTTATGTAGAAATTTGTGTTTCATTTGTATGGGAGCCCCCCTCTCTAAGTGGGGGGAGGGGTCTCTAACCATTCTAAGAACCTTTCCTGAGCCCAAAAACCTCTACATGCAAATTTTCACGCCGATTGGATCAGAAGTTTTCGATTCTATAAGGAACATACCGACAGACAGACAGACAGAAATCCATTTGTATAGGTATAGATAAGATTAGTTCACTGGTTTTGAGGCTCCATCACAATGTGGCTTTCTGCTGCAACAAATTTAGACTTGATACTGGTAAACAAAGGAACTGAGGATACCGCTAGAGTAAACGCGACTACGACACGACTTCGCACACATTCGTCCAATTACTCAGGCCTTTTTCGCCGAAGCCGGGGATGCGTATTTAAACTAATGTGAGCGAAGTCGCGTCGCGTCATAGTCACTTTTACTCTATGCGGGCCCTTAGTCAAAATTTCTGTAAATTCAGTTTTTTGTTGTCTGTAAAAATCTAGATACAAAATTCACAGAGACAAAATATTGCAATTTTATGTTTTATAGTTGTCTCCATTTTGGGCCGTTAAACTTTCATTAGCCTTAAACATTTTTGTTTTTGAAATTCTCTTAAATTTGAATAAACTTCCGTGCTCATTTAGAATAATTAGAATTATATTTTTTTGATTAAGAATAAAATTCGCTTACATCTATTTAAAAAAAATTTGTTCTCCGACGCTTGGTTCAAGAGTAATTAATTTTTCAAATTAGCAATAGATTTTGTCACTCCCCGATTTTGTCACGTTTTTGACCCAATTTTGTCACCCCCAATTTTGTCACGTTTTTTACCCGATTTTGTCACGCTTTTGATTTATCAAAAGCTTAGTGTGTCAAATGTGTTAAAACACTGTGAAAAGAACTGTGTTCAACAAGTTGATTATCGTGGAGTTTCCACAAAAGTTGTTTCTTATCTCCTCAACTATAATAGCTAGAAGGTTACTTTCTTAGGCAAAGTTCTTTATAATAATCTTCTCAAAAGTTTTGTAGAACATTGTTTTGCTCTATCTCTTACTGCTTGAAAAAAAAATTTTCTATCTTACTTTTAGGGGGGTTAATCAAAGAATCGTTCATACTATGAGAAAGAGCTTCTTACGCTGTGAAATTTCTCTGAACATAATTAACCAGTATAATCAACCATTTCGGCGCAATTAAAAAACGCGTGTTTTCATACCTTTGGGAGTGCTGTGAAAAGGTGACAAATGTCCACAGAGAGGTAGAAGGAAGTGCGACATGTCCTAAAAGTGATCAGAATGAAGTATATGTAGTTCGTTCTAAGTTATCTGCAAAAAAATAAAAAATTGAAAAAATACCCCATTTTGTCACTGCCCCGTTTTTGTCACCCCTAAATTTATCATGGGGGTGTCAAAATCGGGTCATTACTGTATCCGAGAAAATCGTAAAATTTCCATTGTAGTTTTTTAAGAAAATTCGTTCATAATTCAAAGCCGCAAATGACGATTTTTTAGAAGTTATTAGCAAAAGATCAAAAGCTAAAGGTAGAATAAAACTTGTAATCTGGTATCGCACTGAGCTTTTTTCATTAACCCCGAGGCTGCAAGCAAGAATTTGCAACAAAAATAAGACTCAGGCTTTTATTCTACCAACCGATCGGGAGAAAAAAAATTCAACGCAAAACTTTTACATAATACCGCCTTCGGTATGCGTTTTGATCTGAGCTAAAGTAGGTACCTACTGCATCTCAAGAGGTTCTGTTTTGTGGTGATGTTAATGACGTCCACCACAAAGCAAATTCTTCGAATCACTCTTAGAAGTTTTTCGATTTGTACATATAAATAGCACGTGTATAAAATCGCGATGAATGGTAATGAATCAGGTTGATGATAGCAGTATCTCAGCTCTTAATTGATAAAGTTTAAAGCCACAAACAGGAAAAAAAAGTTTCTCAAAAGTTTTGCCTCGATGGCTAGGTACGAGTGGTTATGGCTTTTGGTTTGTGCAGCAGATTAAAATGAATGAAATAAATTATTTATCATTTATTGGATTTTCTGGATTTCATAATCGCATATGGCACTTCAAATATGTTTCGATACCTCATCCATACCAAATGAATATCAAATTCAGCTATTATTCTAAATTCGATATTCATCAATTATCGCATTTTTCAAAGAATAACTTATAAATATCTCGATAAGATATGCTACCTCGATATGCTATTAATAAGTTATTCTACACTTTTGTACTATACCAAATGAATTACTAAATTAGCTATGAAGCTACAAAGAATGATTTGTAAATGCCTCATTGAGGTATGAAACCTTAATTGACGTCCCGTGTAGCAAAAACATTTCATATTATTTAGATATTGGTATAACAAAACCAGTTATTATTTAAGTGTTTGTAGTACATTTTAAGCTATTATTTTAGCTATTTTACCTCTTATGTCAAGCTCGTCAATACCAAATCCAGATATGCAGTTATTCACCAAACAAATATCTGGATCAGGTATTGTTCAGTAATTTTCTCCTGCTCGGGAAATGGAGGAATGTTAACACATCAACTTTAACCCAGTCTTATCGAGATCAAACATAGTTCAATCACTCTGTTCCATTTCTCCTCCTGTAGAGCGTACATATGTAGTCATCACCGTTCTGATGTCTGGATGATGAATGTACCTCAATGCAAACTTTCATCGTCCAACGGGATCAAACTAGGTTTGAAGCCCATGCTAAGGTTCCTGTTAGCACATTTTACTGATCCGTATGTTGAGAGTATAATGAGAGCTTGCTGGGTGAACTATTATTACCGGGTGACCAATTTTGGGCTCGTTTTTTACAAATCACATAAAAAGTTACATTAAATGGGATGTAAATAAAATACGTGATCCGATTAAAGTCAATGCATCAAAACCAGTGCTTCCACAGTTAGAAAATACTTTCACCATGTGGTGAGCATTTAATTGACCTTTTACAATAATAAACCCCTCACACGTGCGTTCTCTCCCACCGCGCGGCACAGCACCCACCGGTTCAGTTCGGTATCGTCCGCTTTTGCCAGACCGGCTGCTCCGACGAGATACACTTCAAAATATTCTTCCGCCTCACTGCACTTAATCCTAATGCTGTGTGAATGGGGATGCGTTGCACCATCTGATGTAGAATGCAGAAATCCCTTGGCCCGTACCACCTCCATCACTACCCCCACCACCACCACTACCATTACCACCGGTCGTCTGCATCCGGATACCGTTATGAATTGAGCGAATCCTGTCGAAGGGTGGCTTTTCCCTACATCTATCAATAGAAAAGGAGGAAAAACATGGACCCATAGACTCTAGTAGCTGCTAGGACGTAGTACCATTGTTATCATCATCATCAGCATCATCATCAGCAGCGTCATCATTAACCAGTAGACTACAGTCAGCATAGCCGTCATTGTTATTTCGAGCTCAAGTGAGCGTCGCCTATTTATATGATCGTTATTATCCTATAAAATAATGTTATTTTCATTTTCCTTGTTTGGTGGTTCGTTTGGTTATTGCATAACTTGCTACATGATGAGAATGATAGGAGATTTTTTTATTGGAACGTTTTCGAATAACCTTCCTACGTCGAGTGGTGCTTGAACGACTACTATAGAGCAAAGTCTTAGAACAGGTATTCAATAAACATTCACGTATTAGTGATGGGGTTCGGTATAGTTAGCAAGTACAAGTAAATCTTGGGGGAAGATTGACTTGCTATCATGAGGAAGCAGATCCGATGGTTATAAGTAACGTTTGAACTTGCTGATCTGAGCGATAGCTAGGCAAATATACTGGTACAAGTAGCTCTGTTGAAGATAAACGCGTAAGAGATTGCTTGATAAGAAATATTCAAGAAGCATATCGGCGCGATACAGGAATTGACGGTAGGTGCTGCTAGTTAGGAAAAAAAAGTATGACTGGGGAATGAAATGCTAATAAATTTGCTGCCTCTGTGCCATACTTTATGATTGAGGTCTAACATCCGATCAGAATTTCCACCATATAAGGGTTTAAAGATAGTTTGCAGTTGATAGATTGGGAAATTTTAATATCAATCTTAATTCATTGAAGCTTTACTAGCTTAAAAATTGTTTCTGACTAATTGTAATTTAAATATGGCACAACTTAGCCTTTTCTATCACTGACATGAAATAAATTTTGAAAAACTCAACATTAACTAGTGTTGCCATGAGACCCTTCGTATCTATACCGAGTCATCTTGACATAATTCTATTCCAATGCTTTGGCCAGTCTATTATCAATGGCCGGAGGGGATCAAAACGTCGGTAGTGATCATCCTAATTAATTGTTAGCGTTATTGCGACACATAGATTAATAGATGAAAACTTAGGTCTTATATCGACAGGGAAAACGCGCAGTAACGAAAAATAGCCTTGGCAGCCTTGAGCGTCTGTTCCCGGAGGGGATTGGGGTGGCTCTTGGCGGTTTGTTGATTCCTCTCGGCACCAAAGCTAAGATAGCAGCCCCACTACGAGACTCGCTAGTATGATCTTAGTAATGCAACTTGTCAAAGTTAACAAAGTTACTACGAACAATCTAGAAAATTCGAATATTCCGAGTCGGCATGGAGAAAGTGCTTGGTAACGGGAACCGAGAATTGCAGATCGCTAAATTTTATAAGTAGCGACAGAGAGCTGCTCGAATGGTTAGATTCCCGAATGGTTAGATCCGTTCTGCGTCGTCGATGTCGCAAATGCGAGAAGGTGTGGAGGATCCGTTGTGGCAAGGCCCAATTTTACCAGAGCGGTGGAGCGTCCGACGTGCTGTGAACAAACTTTGTAGCGATGGGCGGAATGCAGGGTCGCGTGATTGATTGGATCAACGAAAGAATATGTATGAGGAGGATAAAAAGCTGTTTGTTGAACTAATGCATCATTAACGTCCACTGTCCGCTTGAAGGTAGATCCGAGAGTGAGAGGGAAGCTTCTCTTCAAGCTACGTATAGCTTAAGGCGACATACAACAGCTGTTCGCCACGGAACATCAAGATCACCATCGGAGATATGAACGCTCAAATCGGCAGGGGAGCGAAGCATAGACCACTGAAAGGGCCCTGTAGCCTGCACACCGATGTCGGCCAATATTGCATCAACTTTGCAACTTCCCGAGGCCTAGGGGTCAGAAGCAATTTCTTTATTGATACCCAAGATTACCCTGAGATCACCTGACCAACGAAGACTGAACCAAATCGACCATATTCCCATCGATGGCCGGTTTGTTTTACGAACATCACAAACGTACGCTCCCTACGGGGATATCGGACCATTACTTAGTAGCAGTACATGTGCGCTTAAAACTGTCGACGGTTTATACTTCGTGACAAGCCCACCCCCCGGTTAAATATTCGGCAATTAGAGAACCCGCGAGTTGCCGAGAACTACGCGCGCATACAGGACGAAGCTCAACCTTCCTCTGTGGCGTTATGTGCTTCGACCCTCGGAGACGGATGGAGCAGCATACGCTCAACCGTCAAGGAGACCGCAACTACGGTGCTAAGGTAATGAAATCGAGTGCACGAAATGATTGGTTTAAAGGGGAATGCCAATAATAGCGATGGAGAAGAAAAAGGAACATGGAAAACCTGTCTAAGCATTCCGATGAGAGAGAGTTTGGCCGTATCGACGAGCGCGGAATTAATTGATCACGATCTGGCGATATTCTGGCTAATGAAACGTGCAAGTTCTATGAACCAATCTCGTAAAGGAAACATACCGATGCCTGCTGTATGTAGAGACGAGGCGGGAAACCTGGTCACAATCGAGTGCGAGGTAATCGACAGGTGGAAGCAGTTCTTCGATGTGTTTCGCAACGACGATTTAGCAGAGGGAGACGCAACGGAAGTTAACCAAGGAGTGCCTACAAACAACAACAGCGTACCGGCTCCCGATGTCAAAGAGATCCGGCAAAAAATCGGTCAGCTGAAGAATAATAGAGCTGCCGGAAAGGACCGATTCCCGGCAGAATTCTACAAAAATGGCCAAGAACCGCTAGCAACGCCACTTCACTGGATAATTTCAAAGATTTTGGAGGATGAGAAACTACCGGAGGAGTGGATGGAAGGTGAAGTCGGACGCATCTATAAAAAGGGCGACCAGCTAGATTGCTGTAACTACCGCGGAATTTCAAAAATGTTGAGAGTACAACGTGCCCACACATTATATTTTCGTGGATTTCTGGGCAGCATACGATAGAGTTGAACGCGAACAACTATGGCAGATAATGCACGAGAACGGTTTTCCGGACAAACTCACGCGGCGGATCAAAGCTACCCTGGAGCGAGTGATGTGCTACGTGCGCATTTCTGGGACACCCTCGAGTCCATTTGAACCACACAGAAGGTTGCGGCAAGGGGATGTTACTCAATATCGCTATTGAAGCTGTGGTCAAGAGTAGCCAACTCCTAGCCTTCGCAGACGACCTCGACACCATTGCTAGAAAGCTTGGAGCGGTGAAGGCAATCTACGCCAGACTAAAAACGGAGGCTAGGAGGATAGGGTTACAAATCAATGCGTCGAAAGAGGTTCCAGAGAAAGCAACGTTTGTCTCCCACGGAGAGTGACTGTTGACGGCGATGAACTGTAAGTAGTTGATGAGTTCGTATATTTAGCATCTCTATATTTGAATAAAGTTGGGAGACTACGGTGGGCTGGCCATGTTGCAAGGATGTCGGGCGACTGTGCAGAGAAATCCGTTCTCTTCAAGAGGGACCGAATACAGTGGAGAGGAATTCTTGGTACGGCAAGAACCCACATCGGCTCCAAAATTTGATCCAAAATGTGGTCTGAATTTGATAAAAATGCGGTCCAAAATCTGATGCAGATTATGATGGAGGTCCAGTATTTGGTCCAGATCCAAAACATGGTGAATCTGATTTAAAATCTGATGTGGTCAAAAATCTGATTTAAACTTATTCTGATTCGAATTTAGAATTCTGGTTCAAAATTTGAATCTAATCCTAATCATGTCACTTTAGTTGATTTTTTCGGTGAAAATATTTCACCGTATTTTCATCGAAAAAATCAACTAAAGTGATATATAAAATTCACGGTGACGAACTAACAATATTCTAACAATTCTAATCCTAATCTGGTCCACGATATAGTCCAGATACAGAATCTGGCTCAAAACCTGATCCAAAAACTGATTGCTGGTTAGAAATCTGATTAAAAATGTGGCCCAAAATGTGGTCCAAAATCTGATCTAGAATCTGATGTAACTCGTAGATCTAGTTCAGGTCCAGAATCGGATCAAAAATGAGGTCCAAAATGTGGTACAAATCTGATACAAATGTGGTTTCAAACCTGGTCCAGAATCTGATGCAGGTCCAGAATGTGGTCCAGACCAGGTCCAGAATCTGCGTCCGAAATATGGTCAAAATCTGATCAAAAATGGGGCTTAATACTTGATCCAGAATCTAGTTCAAATCTGCTGAAAAATTTAATAATAAATGTGGTCCACGATACAGTCCAAGTCAAAAATATGGTCCAGGTCCAGGATCTGGTTCAATATCTGATCCAAAATCTAGCTGCTGGTTTAAAATATCATTAAAAATGTGGTCCAAAATCTCAAAAACAATGTTGGCCAGTCCAGAATCTAATCCAAATCTGTTCCAAAATTTAAAACAACATCTTATACAAAATATGGCCCAAATTTAGTGCAGCGGTGACACTGCGATTCTCGTTTCGGGTGATTTTGGTTCGTTTCGCCCATTCGTTTAACGTGGTCAAAACGAACCAAAATTACTCGAAACGGGAATCGCAATGTCACCCCAGGTTCAGAATTTGGTTTAAAATTATCTTATCAAAAATAATAAACTTGGCAGGAACACTGATTGAAGAAACGAGGGAGTGCCAAATCGGGTCTTCACCAAGGGTGCCATAATATCACGCTACGGCTCTGCTCGTTGTATATGGGGCTCCATAGCAGCATGGTTATCGAGTCTGCTTTGAAAAGCAACAGGCCGTGGGTTCGAATCTTAGTAGAATCAGGCCACTCAATGTCAAGCGACTTTAGCATGGGTTTGTTCTTAGGCCCGTCATTACCCTTCCTTCCTAAACGAAGGAATCCACTGGATGATTGCCAAGTAACAATTCTCTTTAAGTCACTTGGTTTACTTAAATTTTATAAAGGTTTTATTGCGGTATCAATCATTACTTCTTGTTTTATTGTGGTATTGCGCTATACCAAGAGGATACGAGTCCAATTACACTTATAGCTGCTAGAAAACTATAATAAAACAAATTTATTGTGGTTGCTTATATTACCACGTTAAAACCTGTTGGCAGCACCACGTCTCTTATAAACTTACCATAAGTGTGGTGTAGCCCTATAAAACGGCGCACCAATTAAAATTCATCTTATCGCGGTTGCTTGTCAAACCGCAAGAAATCTGTTAGTTTTATAGAGCTATTAAAACGGTAACACCCTGATCAAACAGTTGTTTTGCTGCTATTACGAAGAATATTAAAGTTCAACACCAAAATCGTTTTTTTATGCGAGGCCATATCGCCATATTCTAGTATTTTGTTTTAGCTTGCAAACAAAAATTCATCTAAGCGAAGTGTTTTTCAGAAAGAAAAATAAAGTTATTATCAATCGGTTTTCCTATCACAAGAAGCAACTACAATGATTTTGCTAGAAATTGAGATTGACTGACTGAATATATTTATTTTGTTATAACAACCAGTATTCGAAAATTACAAAATTTCAATGATGATCTAAATGATCTGACAGTAAAACTAACTTTTCTGTTCACGGATGTATTTCCAAATTGACAAAGCTGGCGAATTGACTTAATTTTTACCAGAGCGAAAAGCGAAAAGCTTCATTAAATTATAGCGGTGGCTGTCAAGCAGCGAAAGCTAAATCGGTTTTATTGCTGCTTTCAGCAGAGCGTGATACGACAACTTGAGCTTATAGCCTGATTCTTATAGAGGTTATGAAAACATTCTGAGGAGTGGGCCACTTGGTCAGAAAGCAGTTTTATAGCGGTCATCAGAAAGTTCTGGTGGAGCTCATTGTTTTATTAGCAGTTCTATGAAATTGGTCATGAAAACGGCTATACGAACGTAATAAAACTTGAATTGTTACTTGGGTTTTCAGGATCTAGGCGGAAGAAAGAATGCTCGAGGCGTGGCTGGAATGACTCATTTGTCCTACTTTGTAAAAAGGACATCGTCTTCAGTGCAACAGCTATCGAGGCATAACACTGCTCAATTCTGTAAGTCTAGTCTCCCGTATCCTGTTTTGTACACTGTGACCGTTAGCGATGTCCTTCATCGGCAAGTACCAAGTTGATTTTTCAATAAGTTCGCTCCATGGCGGATCAAATATTATTAAACAAACAAACAAGTATTAAAAGATGTGGCTTTTCGGTCTCGGGTTTCTTACGAAAACTTTATTTTACGTTTCTAGCTGACGTTTCGAAGGTCTATGCCTTCATCCTCGGACCAACTATTGTTATAAAACATTACAATTATTTAAACAATCTTCGTCATTACACATACAATTACTTACAACGTTAACAAAGGTTTTCTTAGTCATGTGTTTGCATTTAAACGTGAAAATGTTGATTTTGTTTAACCCTCTATACTGAAAGCATAACAAAATGAACGGAAACGGACTTTTAACAACTAACTATTGTATAAGATAATTTATAATTCTAACTTACACTATAACCTTCCACCAAATATATTATATTAACAATATAGTTCACTCTTCTACAATCCTGAAGACACGACTACTAGCGCCATAGCGGCATAAAAGGTTACCAATGTACACCGTAAATTCGACACGTCTATCGGAAACAACTCAACTTTCAGTATAGAGTTTAGCCAATTCTAGATAGAATTAACAAAAGGGCGAAAGCCGGAAATGTAAACAAAACGGGAGAGGGATCAGCTTAACAAAATCAGCTCTCGCTCGGTTTGTTCGCGCTTGCGACATTCGCCGTTTTGTTGGTTCTATCTTCAATTCACGATTAAGAAGCTCCATCGCTTTTGCATTCATGAAATAGACCAAATCATTATGCCGTCAATTGACAGAAACCGGCGTGACGCCTTTGTTTACATTTTGGAATATTTTCTTTTTCATTTATATCGAATGTAGCGTGTGTGTTGCACGTTTTACAGGTATAACGGCTTTTCTAATTCAGTTACGCTGCTGTTTAAACAACAAACATGCCGTTTAAACACCTGAATCTTTGCTGGATTCTGTCATTTGTTATGTAAACAAAGGAACCAGCATGGTATGGATAGTAACACAATTAATTTTTATACCTAACGGTACAATCTACAAGAATGACGTCATAGCGTTAAAAATAGCACATTTTGTCTACCGCACCTTTTCTTATGTATTGGTTGCACGCTTAAAAATTTTTATTACAAAAAGCTTTTAGTCACCATTTTGTCCCGAAGAGGGTGTTACCTTTGCGTCTTTTCAGATATATATGGGATTTTGCGAAGTGAACCATATTGTTAATATAATATATTTGCTTCCACGCACATCACAACCGATCGATCGGTTGCTGGCAGGGCTCGTGCGGGTCCAAATGTCATTGACATGTGATAACTATGTATTTAAACTGCAAAGTAAAACGCTGAATTGCAGCCGCAAATCGGACTTTCTACAGATTAAATAGCCTGCGGAAGTCGCGCAATTTGAAAATTCGCAAAAAAGGCACAAAGGGTACCAATGCGCACCTTCTACGGATGATAACCGTTAACGGCGACGTTCTAGTACTAGTTGTAGATGGGTTCGTGTATTTGGGATCGCTGGTAATCGCGGACAACAACACTAGTAAGGAAATCCAGCGACATATTCAGCCCTTCGCAAAACTCTATGATCAAGAAGCATACGACGCCGTACCAAACTAACGATTTACAAAACCCCTATTGGAAGTTCTTTATGGACTTGAAGACTTTGCTCACGGAGGACATACGCGCCCTTGTCATGTTTGAGCGGAAGGTGCTACGAATGGTATTTGGCGGAACACCAACTGAAAGCGAAAAGTGGCAGAGATTATATTAATCACGAGGGGCACTGTTTGGAGCTACAAGTAATAGTTCCCATCGTACATCTGGTAAGTCGGTAGGCTACGGTGGGCCGGACCCGTCGTAAGGATGCCGGACGACAGTGCGACAAAAATTCTTCAACATCCCCACCGGCACCCGGAACAAAGAAGCCCAACCTGCGAATTGGTTTGACCAGGTCGGAAGCGACTTGTGACTTCTGAGATGCCTAAGAAATTGACGACGTTTGGTCCAAGATCGAATTAAATGAAGACGACTGCTTGAAAGAGCTCTAGCTAGCCCAGCTCTATTATTTGGTAAATTGTTCCTGTAGTAGGATGATTTATGTATTTTGGACAAGCGTTACGCGTAATCTATTTTGGACATTTCCATTCGATTTTGCCGTAAATGTCCAAAATAGAGTACGCGTAACGCCTGCCCAAAATATATAAATCACCCTATATAACAAATTTATTTAGAGGCAAATTATTTCGAAATTACATTAATTTGCACTTGTTTCAACAATAATTTGTGAATAGAGAATTTCGTGAAAAGTTCCTAGAACGTAGCGTTTTTCTGAGCGCAAAGCGGGACACTTTTCGGGACGCTTGGTAATCCGGGACAAGCCAACCAAATCCGTGACGTTTGGTCAGCCTAGGTCAGGTGCATCCCTTTTGATCTCAGTTAAACACGAGGCGATGCACGCGGACTACAGCTAGTAGACAATAAATTGCTATAATAAATTAATTATAATACATTGTTATAGTTTATTCAATTCATTATTAAAAACACAAAATTATTTTAATTTTAACAATTTTATCCGCTACCTTCTATAGAGCATTCTAAAAAAGAGACCCTTAAGTAATACACAGAAAATGATGTCATTGTTCTAACGAAGCATGTGGAAAATCGTTTTCAAATTTTCGGCAAACTCTCTCCTATCTAATCGAAAAAGAACAAAAATGGACCACTACCCAAGGCATTTTTTCGTTTGTCTCTTTAATTGTGAAGTTACAGCTCATAATATTCCGATTAATTGGAGGCTTTAAATACTTTCTACTACTATCGATTATCGATTGCGTGAGCAGCCGTACCAGAACATCCGAGCAAGAGAGACAGATTACCATTTTATGACATTATGAAATCATGGACAGATCCAATGGGTTATAATTAGCATCTGTTTACCCGAAGGTCGACTTACGTATGAAATTCGATTAACCATTTATTGATTTTCAATTTGCACTGCATACGTAATGGGCAAATTTACACGACACAGGTGTTAAGTGCATTCCAGTGATTCTATGTAAGTATAGTTGATTACTATACCTTTCTGTAGATCATGAATGTGATCTTCGAGTTTACAAATGAAAGGGCGAAGAACAATTACTCATCGAAATTGAAATTTATATTTGCGGTTGAATCTAGAAAATATTTCCAATCTGTCAACTCTCCCGTATACAGTTCTCTGGGTATCAAGTTAAGGTCAATTATTCATATGCTTTTGATACAGATCTTCAAATGCAAATGTTCAATTAGAGTTCAACCTTACAGTCAAATCGCTACGAAATGGCGTGCAATAAATGCATCGTCGTATCCCACAATCGCAGTAAGTCCAGTTCCATACGCTTTATGCTAACATCAAACAATAATCTCGACAGTAACTCCACATCATTTCAATGTAATCCGATAATTTCGATTGACTCGAAATTTATGACCGTAACTCTCTGCTGCAGTCAGCCAGCCAGCCAGCCAGCCAGCCATTGAATGAAAGCTTTCCTTCCAACCGGGAGGCAGCAGTCAGCAAATTCCTTTAATCTACGGTATTTTCAGATTTATGATTTTCGTTTTTCATCTTCCATCCTGATTTGTTTTCCCGTGCGAGGAGTACTTCGGTACCTTTGCGCTTGCCAGTGCCAGTACCAGCTCAATCGAACCGGTCCCGCAATTACCGTTTTCTCAGTGGCTGAGTTCCAGCTGCCAAGGTCCGACCCCTCCGGTACTTGAATCTTCCGGCAGCATCCGTCCGCCACCGCCGCCGCCGCGACTAGCTTCACCTTCAAAGTAAAGGTAAAGCAATCAGTGTTCGATTTGCTTGCTCTTTTTTCAAGTTTTTCACGGGACTTTCATTTTTGCTTCCAATATACCCTACATTATTACGTTTCATCCGTTTCGTCGCATCGCGTCGCGGGACTACCGCCAGCCGATCCGCCCGGTGCAAGGATCGGTTCAAAGGACCGAGCAAACCAATAGCTTACGGTGCGGAATCAAATCACGAGAAAGCAAAGTACGCACACGCAAAAACTATTGGAGACGAAATCGCTTTTTTTAGAAAATCAAACGTCGTAATAAAAATACCCCACGATATTGTACTTTAAGTAACAACTGGACATTAAATAACTTGAACCCAAGAATCCTAAAGTGGGGGATATTTCCAATATTGTCTTCAAATATCATAATTACCATTAAAAAACTAGTTCCGAGAGGTTCGAAGTTTGTTGCTCAGACATCCACGGAACGTTTCAATATTTATGATTATTTATTGTAACGAGGAAAGCGTAAAGTTAACTTATAGTTCCAGAACTAATTGGAAGGTCAGAAATCATGACATTTTAACTTTAGCTGAGGTACTTAAAGGGAGTTCATTGTATTGTAGCGTTAATCAGACCCAGACTTGTTTTCCAAAAGAACAACTTTCCCGTGTTTTTTTTATTACACAGCGGATTCGCGAAACAAATCATTCGCTCTCAACTTGTAACATATTTCCGAGTTTTAGTTTCGTGTATTTAAGTTCGTCGGTTTCCATTCGCTCGGCAATCGGTACCGGAAGTCAAACTTTTGGCTTAACCAAAGGGACAGCGAACACAACACCCCTTTTGCACCGTAACTCGATGGAGCGAGCTGAAATTCAAATTGAACTTTCTCTTCGACAAAATTAGTTTTCCCCAATCGAGGCAGTGCGGTGGTGGTTGTTTTCCGATTGCAGCAGCATCATGCGTTTTGGGTCGACTATGACAGCAATGGAAAGTTGAAGTTCACCATCATCCAGGATTTATCAGCAATAGCAGCAACTGGTGGATGAAAATTGCTTGGCAGGAGCGTTGTTTATTCTGCTCCGAAAATGAGTTTTAGTTGGGACGTGAAGAGAAAGTTACTTTCCTTATGAATTCCGATTCTAATGAAGTGTTTTTCTTTGATCGCAAAATGCCGGGTATGCGATAGAGCTAACTATTGAGGGAGGTTGCCGCTCGGAAATAAGGCGTAGACGCATAAAACTTTTGAAGATATCAACGACTAATGGCTCAAAGCCCTCAATCGTTTCGTCGCTATCGGAACGACCATTGATAGACTATCAAATGATTGGTTGCATTTGAGCGCAATAAAATAGCGATTGCAGCACGTGTGATATCTATAGTTATATAATAAAAAGCGATGACTTTTGTGCATTCACTGCAAAATTTCAGGAATAGTACAGCTGAGCTGTTTTAGTAATCGGAATCTCACATTAATACCAACCGTGAAAAGCATCCCAAAATGACAACCCAAAATGTGACATTGATCCAGGTAGTATCGGTAAATTTTCCCCGTGAATAAAACTTGTTTAATTGTTTCGATTGATAAGACATTTAACGCGCTGGAGATGTTAATTTATTAGTTTATTTCCCATCCCGAATCCATTCCGCGAAAAGCGGTCCTTTCCGGGGCATCATTTTGCCTTCGTCAGACTCGCGCGAAGGAACATTGACAGCCGGATTATGTACCTAGGGGAAGGGCGGTAAAGACGGACACCTTAAGGTCAAGAGTCAATATCTACTCAAATATAACTGTATTGATTGCAATTTTCATACAAACTGAAACTTTAAGTCTCTGTCTAATAAAGTTACAGCGTGTACTAGAAAATTTCTTCCAAAATTTATACTTTTTTTAATATTATAAACATTATGTATAAATCAGAGTTTCTGCGCATGGGCGGGAAAGACGGACACTTGATATGGGAAAGACGGACACTCGCGAAAAGGTGTCACGCGCCGACGAATTATCAGTATTAAGAATGATTAACATATTTTATCATGTATTTAGGAAAGAATTGGCTTGGGAAAACCCCCTACCCAATTCCCCCTTTGAGCGAGGAAATAAAATGGTTCCCTTTTATAATCTTCAATATTTTAATTGGTGATGAATTAATCGTTTCTAAAAGTTGGCCTATTCCAACTGTTAAATGGTTTCTGGATACTTTTACATGTATTATATGCAAGTATTTGCAATTTAAATCGTTGTTAGGCAAAATGAATACGAAATCTTTGTGTCCGTCTTTCCCTACCTTCGGGTGTCCGTCTTTCCCGACTTGGATACCATTTTTTCAAACTTTAATAACTTTTTACTGATTATTCAAAAATTCACTAGATTTCCAATGGACATTCAGTGAAGGGTCAAACTAACGTAATGTCGTCGATATAGCACGAAAGTATTGCTTTTTAACGATTTACCAGCTATTTTCTTCACACACAAAATTACATCGGTTAGCGTATGCAGGCATTTTTTCTTTGTTTTGCTTATAAATTTGACAGCTGCGCTGCTAGAAATCGGCAGTTTAATTCAAAAGTGTTTATTCAGTCTATAGAAACATTTCCCATCATTGGTTTGCTTCAAAAAATTATTGTTTATGAAATATGATAAGTGTCCGTCTTTCCCGCAGTGTCCGTCTTTACTGCCCTTCCCCTACAGAAACTTTCCACCGCCGCCGTAGTTGCGAACCAGATACCTGGCTGTCGAGCTCACTGCTCGCCTGAACGTAGTTGTAATTTTTAATGTGCCGGTGTCGTTGTCCCGTCAGAAAGTTGTGTGTCGTCTCCTGCTCAGTGTCAGTCTCGGTTAGAAAATGTGATTCTATTAGAACTTTTAACGTCACAAAGCTAGCTGCGAGCGTATTCACAGTGACAAGGGTTTAGCTAAAAATGGGACAACCACGATGCAATTTGTTCAATTTTTAATTTGATTACTTCAACCTCTTCACAAATTTGAACCAAACGATAATGGCGATTGGACATTAAAAAAGGCAATATGATCGAAATGGAGCTTTAAATGGCGGTAGAATAATTTAATATTATTATCGATGGGTAAAACTCTAATACAAACCATTACAACGCGGTAAATTGGCTTAGACTATTCGGAAACATATTTTAAATAGTAATTCAAGTTTTGTTGGGTAAAAATCGGCTACTCAGGAGTATAAAAAGATTTCAGTTTAGTCGGATTTCAGATATTGACCTCCAATCCCAATAGTAGGCCTTTTATAAAGGGTGTCCCACATCAATCCTGATCGATTTGGTTATAGCGACCATAATAAAATATCTCAAAGAATAGTTAAAAAATTTTCAGCAGTTTCTGTTGGTTTGCAACATACGCGCATTAAATTTTATCGTGCATATTAATATGATAGGTGGATAAAATCAACGCGCCATCGAAATATTGAGGTTTTCGAAAACTGGCTGTTTTTAATTGGCTCCGTACCACTCCAGTACATTTTTTGAATAGTGGCACGAAGCAAAACCCGGCCAGAAGATGGTAGGGCTTCCGTGTTGCTTCAACAGAAGAATTAGACGCTTCTGTAGACACTCCTTGAGGTATATCTGCCCGTTTACAGTCCCGGTAGTCACAACCGGCGCATTTTGTTTGCATGAGCAGATCGCTTGCCAAATCATGTATTTCTTGGTAAACATTAAAAGTTTCTGTATCCGTACTTCCTCCAGAACACCAAAATTGTGCTGGGCGGTGAAGTACAGGAGCCCCGGAACTTAGGAAGATGGGAATCTCTCCAAGCAGTGCCATTAGCTCGTGATTCCTACGTCTCCACTACTCTTCGCTTTCAGTTTGTACTCCGCCAAATATTGTCTGCAACACTTTCTCGAAACCTTTTTCGAGCTAGATCACGACAATGGCCAGTATATCCTCCCGGTGAGCAGCGTCCCGGCTTCAACTCCGTAAATTGCAACTAAAGAGTTATTAAGACCTATTTACCTATGAAAATGTTAGTAAATAGGTCTTAATAACTCTTTAGTTGCAATTTTTCAAATGTAGTACAGTAGATTCGCTAGGATAAATGATTGTTTGTCTTACATTATCGATAATCTTTAATATGCAACTCAATTAAATCGACAAAAATGTTTTTCTGACGAGAAAACTGCTTATGAGCACATGCACTTCAAAATTATCTCAGTATAAAACATAAAGGATAAAACACACACACAACACTAACCTCATCGCGTATCGCATTTTACTTGAATATTTTAAACAAAACTGGCCATTCATTTCACTTGAAATTCAGGATCTAAAAACATTTAATTGTAGCACATCAATATCTGGCTCACTTTCCGTCAATATATCTTCGCAGTTGGCAGAAATTCACAAAATATGAAAGCCCACCAGCACCTAATCTACAAAACTACAGGGCATACAAAAGACACTCTGCATGCACTATGAAAAATCAGTACGTACAACTGGCGTAAAAACTTGCGCAGTTTTCATCCACCTTTTCACTTAAAATTTTTGTTTCTGCGACTTTTTCTCATATAAGTCATTTCATCTAAAAATCTGGTAAGTTTTAATTATTTTATTCTTAAAATAAAACGAAATGCTCGCCAGCCTGAGTACGAAAATCGCACTGCCGCATGAAATAGATGCACTCTGAAAAATCGATACGTTCATTTACCGGAATAATTGTGGAAACATCTGGTTTGCACTGCCCATGGATGCATAGTTGACGTAAAAACCAAAATGACCAAAATGTACTTTTTCGGGCCTACGCACTTCTAACTATGTTGTTCACATGCCCAATACTCAAACAACATATGTTTGTTCGAAAATATTCGAGAAATTTAAGAAAATTGAGCTCCTATGCTCTTGGTTTCACGTAATGCTAATGGTTGACGTAATTCCACGCATAATCAATCAGCACAGTAACCTGTTTATTTTTGTCGCTTTACGCCAAGTTATGGGAATAATCGTTCAAAAAACAGTCTGTTTATTCGCATAAACTGGCGTTCGCATTTTTTAAACACAATAAATGAGGAATGAATCATAAAACCCCATCAGTACTGTTTTGATTAATAAACTCTTCTAAATTGACAGATTATTCGATTGAAAAGTTTATAGCAAAGATTATATGGCTTTAAACGTTTTGCCTTTCTACTATATAAATATATAGTATAAAGGTATAGAAATCACTTGGAAAACCGGAAATGGAAAGAAGGTCCTGCGGGCCGAATGTTACATACCATTCGACTCAGTTTCGAAAACTGAGCATTTTCTGTGTGTGTGTATGTATGTGTGTGTGTGTGTGTGTGTGTGTGTGTATGTGTGTGTGTGTGTGTGTATGTGACGCTTTTAATCTCACTCACTTTTCTCGGAGATGGCTGGACCGATATTAATGTTCTTAGTGTCAAATGAAAGGTCTAGGTGTCGCATTGGTCGCTATTGAATTTCATACTGATCGGACTTTTAGTTCAAAAGTTATGTATAAAAATACGAAAAATATGGGACTTCATTATCTCATAGGTCTCTTAACCGATTTGAACAAAATTGATTGCATATGAAAGAGGAGCCTTGCAAACCCTTAACTTCCAAATTTTATGACGATTGGACTTGTAGTTTGAAAGTTACATCAAGAAATGTGAAAAAATAGTATTTAAAACATATTTATGTAACATATAAGCATTAATTTAATAAAAAAAATCACACATTTTATGATTATTTGAAAATTACTGCTGAGATCTATCAAACGAAACCGAGTTATTTAAAATCGGACGGTTCATTCAAAAGTTATTCAAACTTTAACACTTAAGCACCATATATTAAACCGTTAAAACGTGTGAAATCAAAACATATCAATCAAATGTTGATTGTATTCAATGTATGAGATGTGTGTGATGTATGTGTGTATGTATGTATGTATGTATGTATGAATGTATGTATGTATGTGTGTATGTATGTATGTATGTATGTGATGACAATTTGCAATTTTAAAATTTGCAATGAAATTCAAGAAAAGTGAGAATCATGTCAATTGTCTGAAGTTTTTGAAGCCTCTTAGTGAAATACGAACTCTGAAATTAAAGAAAAGAAAAAACTTTTACCGACTAAATTCTACTATTTAATATTTATTCGCGACAGATACGTATACGCTTTGAAATAAGACACTGATGAAGCCTGCACGTCGTTGGTGAACTACGTATCTGTTGCAAATAAATATTAAATAGTGGGATTCAATCGAAAAGTTTTTTCTTTTCTTTGATTTCAGATTTCAATTGTCATTTTCTTCACTTGCTGTTACTCACAATTGTACAAGAAAAGCAAAAAGCGAAGAAAAGCAGTTTATTTAAGCATGTAGGTATAGTGGTGTATAGAATCAAAAATACTAGTGAGTTGATTTTTCCAAATAAATTTGTATAAACTCCAAACAAATTCTGCGCATCAATAGATGCTCTTTTCAATCAATAGATACTAGAGTTTAGAAATGTTATATGAAAAATAGGAAGTAAACGTTGCACGGTACAAATTTTGTAAGATTTGTTTTCGTTAGTGATATTTTAAAGGACAGATGTCTTATGTCATGTATCATGTTTTAATAAATAAATCAAAAAAGACAAGCACTGGGAATCATATCGATCGTATTTCCCATTCTCAAGCATGTTTATGGCGCAGCTTTGGCACTATTTTTCGACCTCATCTTGTTTTCCTAACCCTCTAACATTGTAAAAACGATGCGATCAAGCTAATGACTATCTTTTCATGAAAGTACATTCAAAAGAAGCTTAAGTTTTGATTTTCGTGCAAAAATAATTATCTGAAGGAGCGCTAGCTAAGAAATAGTTCCATTTCTCGTTTTCATATCTAATGCTCTATTCAATAATGTTTTTCTAATTCAGATATATTGCAAAATTGAAGCCAAGCAAACCAATAGTAAAATTTTGAGATCAATCATTTTGTTGTAGATATCCTTTTTCTTCAAAAGTGAAATATAATAATAATTTTTCTGAACTCTTGTTTTTCAAAGATGCTAACTTTCGAATGCATGGTATTAATATCAAAATATCAAAAAATCTGCTATGAACAAATACTTCATATTGTCAATTCAAAACAAGTTTCGTATGTGGCTCTGAAGCCCGAAAGTTAAGGCCGTCTGTAGGCCCGTTAGAGGGTTAATTTATAATTTTCTATACATATTCATTCAAGTCTGTAAAAATTATCTTTTGTGTTTACATTATTTTTCTATAAATATTATAAAACTAAATAAGTTGTTCATCAAGTAACATAAATGACGCTTACATGTATTTACGCACCCAAGGAAAGAAAATATAATTATTCTACACAATACGTTGTGAATTTTTCTGGCAAATAAGGATTTTGAGGAAAACGAAACGGATATTTAAAAATATAGTCTAATATAACATCTATACATCTACAATTAAGTTCCTGAGAAATTAAATAATGATTATTGTGGCAGTAGAAAGGCTAGGTCACGCCGCTAGGTGGATTAATTCGGGTTTTTCACGATAAAAATGCGTTTTCTCAACAATCATGCTGTTGGTCGTTACGTCGACTATGCATCCATGGGCAGTGCAAACCAGATGTTTCCAAAATTATTCCGGTAAATGAACGTATCGATTTTTCAGAGTGCATCTATTTCATGCGGCAGTGCGATTTTCGTACTCATTCTTTTACCGCTTGCTCGTAGTAAGCCAGTGGTGGCATACAAAATACTAAGATTGTTGCTTTTTCGTCATGTAACGAAGAAATCTAACGGATGATATGGCAACATAATGTTTGGTAAAGAATACCAGCGAATTTTGTATTAAGCTTTCGCGTGACTTTTGCTGAAATGTTCATCATATGTTATACAATACTCCCGTTTTCTAATAACATTGCTCATCAAACTGCATGTACACACACAATGCGTATGGTTCTTTGTCGCTTACAGTTTCTATTATATTTGCAAAACAATACAAATATAAAATGATGATAGATCATAGATCTCCGGCCGTCATTCCTAGGCATCAGGCATTCAATTTATCCTCTCAAACGCGCGATAATCTATGAATTTTGCCTACTACGAATAAAAACTGAACAAAAGTGAAACGAGAATGTTTTATACCCATTTATTGTCGTTCGTGAGCATGGGCTACCTGGATTTCCATTATCCCAAGGAATACACGATCATGATTTGTTTATTCTCAAAATTTTCGTAACACGAGTTTATCCTCTCTTTGTGTGAGAGGATAAAGCTGTATCAGCCGTCTTTCAGAGACGAAAATGCACAGGTTACTATTGAATTTACCAAACAACCAGTCAACAAGAGAGTGAAATAAAACAACCGAGTTTATGTATTTGAGTATAACCATGGTTTCCTGTTATATACCTATTATTGCATTAGATTTTCACGCCAAGTCTACCTGCGATATTTATTTATCATGCCTTCAGTGAGAGATGATAAATGTTTTTCAGCGAAAAATGAAACGAAATATTATCAACTCTCTTTTTTTAGCGGGAAAATGTTTTTCTTCCGCTTTATACGAACAGATAACTACAAAATCTAGTTGTCATGTGAGAAGAATGGGTGAGCGAAATACGTTTATCCTACATATGAGTGAAAATTTTAATCCCTGCTAGGCATTGATTCTGAAGCGGTTAGAGTGTAGGCATTCCAAATAACAATTTTAAGTTTTATTACGTTTCACTAGCAGTTTTCATGACCAATTTTATATAACCGCTAAAAAAACTATAGACTCCACCACAACTTTCTGATGACCGTTATAAAACTGCTTTCCTGGCCCACACTTTAGAAAATTTTTATAACCTCTATAAGCTTAACTTGTCTTATCACACTCTGTAGAAAATGGTAATAAAACCGGTTATACTTTTAGATGCTTGATAGCTACCACCATAATTTAATTAAGCTTTTCGCTACAAAGCTGTAAAGCATAAAGCTTGCTCTGGTAAAAAGCTAAATCAGACCTCCAGCTTTGCTAACTTGAAAATACATCCGTGAGCAGAAAAGTTAAAGTTTGACTGTCAGATAATCCTGATCGATTTGGTTGTAGCGACCATAATAAAATATCCTATTGAATAATTAATAAATTTTCAGCAGTCTTTGTTAGTTTGCAGCATATGCGCATTAAATTTTATCGTGCATATTAATATGATAGGCGGATAACATCAACGCGCCATCGAAATATTGCGATTTGCAAAATATTGCGAAAACTGTTTTAACGAAATAAATATATTCAGTTAGTCAATATATGAGTAGATCGGGAGTGCTGATCGAGCCACGATAGTGAATAACGGGTGACAACTAAAATTTTGGAATTTTTTGAGGCCCCTCCACAACAAACGAGCTCAGAAAGAAATAAGAGTATGTATGTGTTAGCTCTCTCTCTCCTCTTTTTGTCAATATTTTTTGTTTTGTTTATGCTGCCTTGTTTTGCTTAAAATGACGTCGAAACAACAAGCATTTCGAAAGCGCGTTGTACATTTCTACGCACTGCCACAGAAATCTTGGCATAAAGTATACAGTACAACATTTAAAAAGCGAATATGTTGCGGCTTCGACTGTTTACCATATCCCAAGATGCCCAACAACAATTCGCAAGCAAGGTAATGGAAGACCTGCCAAAATTATGGACGCAAAAGGACATCGTTCTCTTTCTCATTTCTTCAACAACAAGTCCTCTGTTTTGGCTATCAATTAAGATGCACCAGACGAATGTTTGAAGAAAATTTTGATACCGTTTCTACAAGAACATCATGCAGATGGACAATATGTGTTTTGGCCGGATAGAGCATCATCGCATTACGCCAAAAAACACAATCGTTCCTGAATATCCATTCGATCCCATTTTTACCCAAAAACCACGACCAGAAAAATCTGTCTTAATGCGCCCAATCGCAGATTTCTTCGGGATTTTGAGTTCCTTGGGGTATAAATATAACTGGAGAACCACAAATTGCAAAAGGTTGATTGGTAGACTCAAGAGATGCATTCGCAAAGTTGACATGACGGCCGTACAACGCTCCTGTTTCGACGTCAAACGAAACCTTCGCCGAACAATCGATCACGGACCGTTTTAAAATGTACACTATTTTTTTTCAACAATGGATACTTACTTACTTAATTGGCCTAACGTCTTACGACAAGGTCTGCGCAGTATAATTTCTCCATCTGTTTCGGTCCATGGCAACTGATCTCCAGTTCCGCGGGCACCTAGTGCTCGCCAGATCTCGCTCCACCCGGTCTTGCCGCCTCGCTTGTTGTGCCCCTCTTCGTCTTGTTCCTACCGGATTTAATGCGAAAACCATTTTTGCAGGATAGTTGACCGGCATTCTAGCAACATGTCCTGCCCAACATATCCGTCCAGCTTTAACCACTTTCTGAATACTTGGTTCGTCGTAGAGACGCGCGAGCTCGTGGTTCATTCTTCGCCTCCATACGCTGTTCTCTTGCACGCCGCCAAAGATGGTTCTTAGCACCCGCCGTTCGAAAACTCCGAGTGCTCGTAGGTCCTCTTCTAGCAGTGTCCACGTTTCGTGCCCGTAGAGTACAACTGGTCTAATTAGCGTTTTGTACAGTATGTACTTTGTACGGGAGCTCAAATTGTTCGACCTCAAGTGTTTGTGGAGTCCGTAGTAGGCCCGACTTCCGTTGATAATACTTCATTTAATCTCACGGCTAGTATTGTTGTCCTCTGTTGCCAGTGCGCGCAAGCGGGCCCTGTCGCGCTCGGTACCGCCCGCCAGCATATACTTCGTTTTAGACGTATTTATCTTCAATCCAATCTTCTCTGCTTCGCGTTTTAGTCTGGTGTACTGATCTTCCACCACCTCAAATGTTCTGCCGACAACATCCACGTCGTCAGCAAAGCAGATAAATTGACTGGATTTATTGAAAATCGTGCCCCGCATTTCGATCGCCGCTCGTCTTATAACACCTTCAAGCGCAATGTTGAATAGCAGGCAGGAAAGACCACCTCCTTGTCGAAGTCCCCTGCGAGATTCGAATGGGTCCGACAATCCACCCGAGATTCTCACACAGCACTGGATCCCATCCATCGTAGTCATGATAAGTCTAGTAAGCTTACCCGGAAAGCCGTTTTCGTCTAAAATTTACCATAGCTCTTGTCGGTTTACGCTATCATATGCGGCTTTGAAATCGATGAACAGGTGGTGCGTGCGGACTCGGAATTCACGGTACTTCTGGAGGATCTGCCGCAGGGTGAAGATTTGGTCGGTTGTAGACCGACCCTGCATGAAGCCGGCCTGGTAACTTCCTACAAATCCATTGGCTATTGACGATAGTCGATGAAAGATGAGTTGGGACAGCACTTTGTAGGCGGCATTCAGGATAGTGACAATCAACAATGGATAATGTATCTTTAATTTCGGTAGACCGGATCTTCATGTCTTCTTTTGACAGCTTGAGAAAAAAATTCCGAAATTTTACTTGCCATCTGTTAAAAGAACCTAAAAAACCAAAGACTTAGGAGTATTATTAGACTCAGAACTCTCATTTAAGTACTATTATTCGCATATCATAGCACACGCGTATAAAAACCTCGGTTTTATCATGAGAATTTCTAGAGAATTCATTGACCCATTTGCGTTCGTTATACGTTCCACTTGTCCGCTCCATTTTGCAGATCACAGCTGTAATATGGAGTCCCTATATTGAAATTTGGGCCAACCGCATTGAAGCAGTACAAGCTAGAGTTTTACGTCACGCCCTCAGGTCTCTGCCTTGGTGTAATCCAAGCCAATTGCCAGCCAGCCAGTATTGTAGTTGTATGGCCAGTATCATGTATTATTAGTTAATTGCAAACTGTAAATTGTAAATAAGTAAATTATAAACTAAGTCCAAATGGGATTTTTACGCGCACTCAACTCGCGGGTCAACTTAGAGTAAACTTTTCCCCACCCTCGAATTTCATTAAGATCTTTAAAGGTCAGTTGAAAAATTTAAATAAACAAAATATCCGGGGCGACATTGTGCCAAAAAAGCATATGTTTTCGTTCTTTAGCTCAGTATACACACAATTTAGGAACTAAGTTGATTTCAAACCTGTCAATATATACTAAATTGTTCAATTAACAACTACCGTAGAGATGGTTTAGTAACAATGAAACCTAATTTTACTGGAAGTGCATGAACTTTGGCACAATCTCACCCCTTCTAGGGGGTGACATTGTGCCAAAAACATAAAGTTAAGGTAAATACCTAAACAGTGAACATTAGCATGTTTATAAACAATACACATAAATATCAGTACAAAGTAGTTCATATGAGACCGTCCATGAACTAAGTGGACTATTAGGGGCAGGGGGTCAGCCAAAAACAACGCATCATACAAAAAGTATGAACGAAAATAACCCGGGGAAGTCTGAAATAACTAAAAATGAATTCAAAAGATAGCCTTTATATAGCCAGTAGCGTTTTTAGGGTAAACAGGGAGGAAATACCCCCATATATCGCGTGTATCCTAAGGGGGCATACCTATTTGATGCTTTAACAAAAGTAACCATTACTTCGTTCGAGAACCCGCGGCCGCAGAACATGTGGCCCATCCCACCCCCTCCTCTCCTTAAAACTGGCAGTTTATACACGGTATAATATATTCGTCTTATATTAGAGTGTTTATTCAAAGCATTGGAAATTTCCAGAGAAAAAGTAAAAATTAGTTTAAATTATTTAGAGACCTATGATGCTGTTTGCTCGAAAATGGATGATGCAGTCTAATCTGTCAAAATATTGTGCTCAATAGTAAAGAATGTGAGTGTGCTGGTGTATACTGACGTATTTTTGTTGTGTATGTGAAATCCACAAATTGGATCGATCATTATGGCTTGGCACAATCTCACCCCCATGAAGCTCGAAAAGTACAAAGTTTCGAAAAATATTATTTTCGGAAGCAAAACTTATCCAACGCATAATAACCTTTCAATACATTGTAAATGATTAGTTTATATTGCGCTCTTCACACTCAATTGGACTGCACAGTTATTAAGTGCAACCTTCAAAACTGTGATGAAAAGTGTGCTACTGATAATATCGCTAGAAATCTTATATCGATAATACCATCAAACTTTATCGTCATGGAAGAATATCAAAAATTGGAGGGTTTAAAGTGAAATCTTCTTCTTGATTTGTTATTATTTTAACATTTTTGTTCTATTTCTTACGTATTTTTGCTTATATTGCCATATTATCGTTATTAATTATTAACGATAACAAAACTTTATCAATAATCGTTATAGATTTTGGCCGACATTTCCCATCATTACAACTCTCCCATCTGAGCTGACATTTGATTGAGCAGTGGCGCCAGTACCAGTTGTAGGAAAAGCAAATAGTATTTAATTTTTCATTTATTTCATATATGCTGCATATTTGTTAAAATTATGAATTATGCGCGGAATTATGTATTTAGAAACTATTTTTATATTATTCGTAGCGTCGATAACAACTCTACTTAAGCATTAGAATTCAAATAGGAATCAACCAAGATTCATGGACCAAATCCGGTTATAATCTCTGATTACAGCTTGGTTCGACCCATGCACCTTCCAGCATTGGACAAAAGATAGGAGTCACAACGACAACTTGTTAACCATAGCTACCTATTACCCCCATCCTTTCCACCCTTCCCCTTCATTCCCGAAAAAATCCTTCTTCATTACTTTCCCTTACCGTCCTTTCATCAATTGTAGAATCATCGTTTCAAAAAAAAAAAAAAATATTAAGATTCATGGGATTTTACCACGAAATTTTGGCAACTTTTCTCACCTACAAAATGTGTGACTGAACAAGTGTGCTCAAAATCCAACTTTCAATGCAAAGGGCAATATACCTTCAAAATAGCAAGTGATGTGATTTCTTGTTTGGGTTGGTTTATGCGGGACATTTTTTACAAGCGTTATTTCCGAGTATTTTTGATCGCAAAGTTTGAAAACCTGTTTAGGGTAAATAGTTTGCTAATATTATCTGTGTTCCATTCTAAGTTATGAATAAATATGTTATGTTTATCATCACTTTGAATTTAGGTCACCAGTTTCTATAGATATAATAAATTTTCACAAATAAACATTTTTGGTTTTTGGCACAATCTCACCCCCGTGGCACAATCTCACCCCGGATGGCGGTACAGAAAATATGGTGGAAATATTTTACCATAATTTGGTTGAGAATAAGCATATAAGCATACGATACCGCGATACTGCGATTCTGTTGAGAATAAAACATAACTACACTGGACGAAAACTGAAAATCTTAAATCATATGGGTCTCAAAATTCGACAAAGTCGAATAACCGTATGTACTGCATCAACCAGTTTTCGTCCTGATTTATAAAACAGAACCAAACGATATTGATTCGTTTATCGCTGACTTACGTTTATGAAAGGCGAGAAAAAATATTTTGATGCAAAAACCTAAATGACATACTCACAAAAAAACAATAATACAGAAGAAGCTATGGCATAACTTTATAACTTTGTAGTCAACATATCTTCATGTAAATTCTTCTAATAAAAGCATAACCTTCATAATCTCTTAACTATGCGGTTTCCACAAACCCAGATTTTAAACGGGCGATAATTGACATCGAAACTGGTTATAAGATTTGCCAGCTTTCGACCGCACAGATTAATAAAAGACGCACAACTTTACTAAATGATAAATCTAACGTGAAAACCCCATCTACGATTCAAAAGCAAATAAGTGCAATAAAATTTATGTCATGGATATACATTTAAAATAACACTAAAGTGCCACATAGATAATAAAAAAAAACAATCCTCTTTCTGACATGATAAAGTGTTTCGATAATATCATGCAATTTAAAAAATCTTAGCATTTGAAACTTAGTCTAACTAAAAATACACAGCGCAAAAATGTTCGCACTGAAGTTAAAATTTTCGGTCAATATTTCAAAGCGCCTCAAACCAAGTAAAATTTAAACGCCTTAGATCTCCTGTTTATCTGTTCCACTACCATTTTTTTTTGGAAATGAAAAACTTTTCCACAATCCATCACTTGTTTGGATTCAGTTTGTACCACTCCCATTTAGTCATTTCGTACCATGGTTTCCTCCTCCCAGTACACAATATGAGAAATTTGTCATTTCTACTAGATTAGAGTAATCACGTTGACAAATGGCGTGTCTCCAACGATACAAACAGCAGCATCGCTTATACTTACTCGTGTCCCCGTGTCTTTCCGATTTTGTCAGCGGGTATGATGATGCTTATGCTCGACCAACGAACGATACAGCAACACGTGTGCGGTAGGATGTAATTTCGGTACCGTTTTTACTTCCAGGAGATTTGCCCGCAGAAGCTTCGACTCGACAGGACTCTTGCTAAGATGACTTCTGTCGTTCCACTTACAACACTTTACGTGGTCACAATTTACAGTGCTTTCTAGCGTTTTTTCTTCTTCTTCTTCTCCTCTATTCACTTGTCTGGGCGGACAGAAAACACGAACAACGATGGAGCTTTTAGCAGTTTATGTTTTTCCGTTAAAAATAAACACTTCCTCCGCTTCGCTTCGCTTTGGAAATTGTCCAAATTCGGCCGATGGGATTTTTACTAACTCTCCCCGTTATTGCCTATTTATAAAACTTTCGTTTGTCTTTGCTTTTTATTCTGTGTCGAAATGAAACCTCGATTTCCCAGGAACCGTTCGATGGGTTGTTCAGAGGAAAATGATTGCTTCCGATGTACTCCTTTCGCAATGATAAAATCCAGGGTGGTCTTTATCGATCGACTGATACCAATATTAAATGATTCAGTTACAGAGTTTTGCTTCTAGTTGTTCTTTTACTGCGGTGATAACAATACTAATACAAGTTTTAGTCCACTGATTATATATGAGACAAGATTTAATTTTTGCTATAAAATATGTCAACTACTACACTTAACTACTAAGACACACAGATAGGTGCTTCTGAATTACTTAAGATAAGTTCACTTCACTAAGATACTGATATCCGACTAATTTGTGTAAATAATGATTATATTAACGTGATATTCCGCTAAACACAGAGCTGCAAACGGTGCTGGGTTTCCGAGTGCAAGGGATGCTTTCAATCACTACGTAACAGGCTAGTCACCCTGCGGCAACGCGTATTGATAAAAAATTCACAACCCCCCAACAGTCGAGCACACGATTCAGCCGGTTCTTCAAGATATACTGACTGAAGAGAACGACAGCGAGGATCGGATGATGTGATAACGTGCGAGTGTTTGACGACTGAGGAGATAGCAAACGAAAATCAATTACCAATTCGGTTTACTCGATGTGCCAATAATAATTGGACCTTTGATGAGGCTGCTACCACTGCCACCGAATAAGCTCCCTCCAGGTTTGAGCAGGACTAAACTGAATGCCGCTGGCTGGTTCAGGTAATTAGATTTCGTTCCTTCCGATGGGGTTGTTCTTTCTTAGCACGAACGCGGATGGAAAACCGTACTCGAAACGCACGCAAAAACCGTCTTACTTTTCCTTCGTGGGGGTTTCCCGTAGGGTAACGAGGACTGTAACGAGGGGCGATTCGTGTGTTTTGGAAAGTTGAATGGCGGAACAAGAAAATTTGTTTCGAAAAGCGTTTCAGCACGCTGCCGTACAGGTCAAAATTGCACAGAAGACTGACTGAGGCAGGAAATCTGCTTCAAATCGGATGCGAGCCGTGGGAACAACATAAACTCAGCCAGCAAGAGTCGTGTAATGGAACATTTCTTCCATACCGTTCCCACCCCCAAGCAGGCAGACGGCCGGTTGCACCGACAGCATCCTCAGGTCAGTGCTGTGCTCACCTGTATGTTGGCTGCTGTTCGTCTCGCAGGATACCGGTTTTTCTGCCTGTTAACTTCGTTTGGCGCACAAACACTCTTCGACAGCGAACCGAATGATTGGCGAAAAAACAACACCAAACCACCCACATGATGGGTAAAGCTTCTGTCCGGAAAGCTCCCGCCGCACCCGAACGTACCCGAAGTCAAGAGCAGCATTCGATGAAAGCTCCGAGATTGGGAGGAAAACTGCATTCGGCAAAAGAATGAAAGAGACCACCACTGAACCGAAGCCGGCATCAGGAAACGCGCATCCTGTAAAATATCAGTGCAACTGAGAGTATGCAATCAGTTTTCTCTCGCGTCGCTTTCGCGTCGCATATCACGGTGAAAGGAATGCACATCCTCTGACAGGCAGCATGTTTAGGTGACAACGAACAGGTGTGACGAACCTCCGACGATGAGAGAAACGATGTAATTTACAACCTTTTTTGAGCTCGTACCAGATGCTGGCATCGCACGCACTGAGAGTGCATTGTTGCGCAATGCTATCTTCCTATATTATATGCAAAAATGTACAGCAAACAACGATTTTTACCCTTGTAATAAAAAACTAAGTTTCTACAGTATTGCAAGAATCCGAACTATTAATTTGGTGAACACACTTGAATACATTTTTTGTTGACAACAACAAAATGCGAATCTATAACAATTTTACGAGAATCTTCCTAAATATGCTACATACAAATGATGCACCCCTAGAAAGGGTAATAAATAAATAGTAATATAAATGTATTGACTTTAAAATATTTATATTCAATACGGATGGAAAATGCTCGCTCGTAGGATCACCCCCGCAAGAGTGATGTTGATGCAAGAGTGTATTTAGTTGACTAATTGGACTGTGAAAACTATTCAGCGATCACCGTTCTCAATGCCGCCTACAAAGCGCTGTCCCATAGCGTTTTCCGACTATCACTAAATGCGAACAAGTTAGTGGCTTCATCGAGGGTCGATCTACAATGGGACAAATATTTACACTGCGACAGATCTTCCAAAAGGGCCGTGAATACAGAATTCCCACGCACCATTTGTTCGTTGACTTCAAAGCCGCATATGATACCATCGACCGAAAAGAGCTATGGAAAATCATGGACAAGAACAGCTTCCTCAGGAAGCTCATCTAATTCAACCTACGATATATGGTACACAGTGTCGTGCTCGGATTTCGGGTAGATTGCAAAGTTCATTCGAATCACACAGAGAGCTTCGTCAAGGTGATGGTCTCTCATCCCAAGTAACAATTTGGGTTTTATTACACTCTTATGATGGAATTTAAGACCAAAATTGGTCATGAAGACCACCATAAGAGTACAATAAAACTCACATTGTTGCTTGGGATGCCTGCTGTTCAACATAGCGCTACAAGATGTTATGAGCCGAGTGGATATCAACACGCGGGGCACGATCTTCAACAAACCAAGTCAATTCGTCTGCTTTGCAGATGATATGGATATTATCGGCAGAACATCTGTGGCTGAACTGAATTAAACAGTAGTTTAAAACGCGAAGCAGAGAAGATTAAAGGTTAAAGGTAAATGCGTCTAAAACAAAGTACATGCTGGCCGGTGGACCCGAGGCCGACCAACGCCGCTTGGGCGGTAGTATATTGATCGCCGGTGATGAGTTTGCAACGTGCAACGGAGGCGTATTATCAGCGGAAGTCGTGCTTACTATTGGCTACATAAGCAATTGCGGTCGAACAGACTAAGCCTCAGTATGAACGCTTATTAGACCGGTTCTCAACAAACATTTTATTTGAACAGTAGATTATTCAACCGTTATATAACCAATGTTAAAGAATCAAGCGCTTAATAAGCAATTAGACAGCATAAATGTTTGCTGGGTTGTTCTCTAGGGGCATAAAACATGGACAATGCTCGGGGAGAACCTGCGAGTGCTTGAAGTTTTCGAGCGACGAGAGCTAAGAACGACCTTCGGCGGTGTACAGAAGAACGGAATATGAAGGCGGAGAATGAACCATGCATTCGCACAGCTCTATGACGAACCCAGTATTCAAATGGTGGGAAAGATGGTGTTCGTTTCAAATGCAGTACGATCGAACGACCAGGGGTGCAACGAACAAGATTGTTAGACGTTAGACCAGAACGAGTGTACTCGGTGTCCAAGGAATTGGAGAGCAGGAGCCCACAACCGAGTAAATTGAAGAAACTTTGTACAGCAGGCTTTGTCTCAGGACGGCAAGCTAATTAAGTAAGTAAGTAAGTAAGTAAGTAAATATTTAATGTAAGTCATCACCTTGCGTCCATCCTCGCCGTGTCTCATCATTCGATCTAAAGTAGTTCTGATTAGTCGCATCAATTTGTTCGGAAAATCAAGCTCGTGCATTATCTATCATAGCTGGTCTCGACCAACTGTATCGTATGCTGCTTTGAAATCTGTTCTATTTTTGACATTTCTGCAAGATCTGTCGAATCTCCCATAAAGTCCGATTGATAATTCCCTACGAAAACAATGGTAATCGGCGTAACAGGATCTGGAGATTCTTTGAAGATAGCGTTTATCAGCAATAGCATTACCAACTCCGCCTGCAAATGATGGATCTCTATAGAGGCATGTTCGAACGAACCTGAAGCTACTGAGAACCAGAGCAGAGGGTCCAAAGCCCCTAGAAGGAGGATGGTTTTAATAGCTGTTAGTCATGGACCTGTATGAATAAACTTCTAACCCAAGGTATGACGCGACCCGTGCCGACGGATGAATAGTGGAGGGGATTCTATAAATATTCAGCCGCAAACGTAGCCTCTGGAGTACCACCGCCTAAAGTAATTTGCCCTTGCTGCATTAAGCCGGTCACTGATGCAGTGGACCATTTCTTACCGAGCAGCCTCTCTCTCTGCCGGAAAACAAAGGCACGAGGTGATGAGTATAGGGGAGGAACAGGACCTGAACGATGCACTAGCACAGGTTCAGTCCTGTTCCTCGTCTATCCCTAACACGCCGACTCGTTGTGAGTCGACAGACGAGGATGTGGCTCTAGCTCTCCATTCACGGGTCCAGATTCACTCTACCGAATCTCTGACTGTGTACTGAAGGGTGAGCTGAAACAATGGGAGAGCCGAATAGTCATGGCCAATTGGATGGCCGTACAATCGCTCAAACAATAAAAAAAATATTACGCAGAGCATTAAGGTTACTCAAAAGTTGCTGAGTCTCAAAAAGAGAGATCTCTGCACGTTTACCGATCTTGCGGCAGGACATTGTCCGAGTAAATATCATCTTGGGAATCTCGGTTTCGTATAAGATGATATTTGGCGCCTGTGTAATGCCGAGAGTGAAACCTCAGAACACTTGCTTTGCAATTGTGGAGCACTAATAGGACCTAGACTGCAGTATCTCAAAAAGGACCTTCTAGAGCCTAGGAAGATCTAGTCTGCGTCGCTGATTAGGGTAACAATAACAAGGTTCATGAACCAAGTCATCCCCGATCGGCATCTGTCTCGCTCCAGCTACCGGGCTATCACACCCTCAAAAGTGATAGGTAAGCTTGAAGCGTACAGTAAAAGAAATAAATGGGGCATACCACATTGGTTCAATATACTGGACGCAGTGACAAGAGGACCAAACAGAAGAGGAGATGATCAGTATTATGCCGCGATAGTTACGTCAATTGTATCCATCACCCTTTTTGTTGATGAAACAACCAATTTCTTTTGTTCATTCTTCCGCCAGTTTCTCCAACTACCCCATTTCTTGGAAATAATCCAGTGTAGAACCGTTTCAAAAATTTTTCAACCATGCTTGTAAAGCACTGCTACTAGTTGGTCCTCTCCAATGACTTTGGTGGTCTTTAGCAACCCGATTTCTCGTTCGTGTAGCTTCTTAGAAATCAAGTGCTGAGACACAACTACCTTCCATGAGTATTCCTAGATGCCTATTTCTGCAACTTCGCCATTCAGGTGTTCTTCGAAGAATTGCTTCTGCCTGTCGACCACCTAGCGGTCTTTGTGATCAAATTATCTTTCTCAGCTCTGCACATGTCAGGTTTCGGCGTGCAGCTCTTTCGAGATTGGTTCACCTTCTCGTATAAATTGCGCGTATCATAACCCCAGAGCACTCCTTCTAATTCTTCACAAACTTTGTCCTTCTTCTGAAGTTTGTTACTCTAAACTCACTGGTTATGTAGCTTGTGCGAATTGGATAAATTGTTTTGTTGGTATTGTTTGCTATTCAAGGGCAGCACTGGTAGAGGTATCTGGTCAAAGTCCGGTTTTGCAGGACTACTTTTGTTGATTTAATTCTTTACTACCGCTATTTCTGTCTTTGAAAGAAGCTGCAGACTTGTTTAAAGGGTGTCCCACAGTAAATTGCACACCGAAGAAACGCTGTAGAAAGTTACCTAATTGGCCGATCCTTTTCAAATCTTAGTCAATAAAATATAACCCATTAGTAAGCTTTTAGCATATTTACTTCATTCAACTTTAATGCCATAACCGTATGCTCGCACTTTACGCTTAACTCCACTCAAAAAGTTTTGTACAACATCTGGCTGCAGCTTCTCCTGTACGGAAATCCACTTTTTCTTCGCGTATTCCTTAGATTTGACCTCCTTGGAATGCTTCCGTAGTACTTGCTTCATAATAGCCCAGTATTTTTCGATGGGCCTTAGTTCCGGTGCGTTGGGGGTCGGGGGGTTCATGTCTTTGGGTACGAAAGTAACTCCGTTGGATTCGTACCACTCCTTGGCATCCTTTAAATAGTGGCACGAAGCTAGATCCAGCCAGAAGATCATAGGACCTTCGTGTTGCTTCAACAGATGAAGCAGACGCTTCTGTAGACATTTCTTGAGATAGATCTGTCCGTTTACAGTCCCAGTAGTCACGAGCGGCGCGCTCTGAGCAACTCAACTGAGCAGATCGCTTGCCAAATCATATATTTCTAGGCAAAAATTGAAAGTTTCTGCATTTTTACTTCCTCCAGAACATCAAATTTGTGCTGGGCGGTGAAGTACAGTAGCCCCGGAAGGTGCTGAAAGTCCGCCTTGACGTAAGTCTCATCATCCATGATGAATTTTTCAGGTGCTTGCGCAAATAAATTTGCGACGTTACTTTTCGGGTGACGCCATTTTGTTCAATTTGCGAAAAACTGACCGCGATAAAAATACAATATAAACAATACACTCTAAACTACTTCTACCCACATTTTCAAGAGAAAATATCCAATGGGTAATTTTCTACAGCGTTTCTTCCGTGATACAATTTGATGTGGGACACCCTTTATGCTAACGATTTTAAAATATAATTGACGATTCGTTGCATCATACCTGTGTATCGCGATCGCTGTCGTTTCCTTGGTCCAAATACATTAGAACGACTTTGAACTTCGTAAACCTTTGCATAAATTTAAGCGAATCATTACAAGCTCTAGTTTATTATAGCCCGATATTCTTTTGTCGAAACTATTTTCAGCAGAGAATCATGAAGAGGTCATGGATTCCAAGGTAAACCCCGCACCAGCTGAATATGCGCAGTCGAGGATAATGCACACTCATCTGGTGTCCGAGAGCATTGGAGCCCAGGCAGCCCAGAACTGTATGTGAGGACCATAATTCATTCGGAGCAGAATCAATGATCAATTGATCGTCAAAACTGAAGTAAAGTAAATATGCTTAAAAATTATGCGTGCGTATAATTGGCTTTACCCCTTTTTTCAAAGCTTACTCCTTTAGACGATAACCCACTCAGCTAACATTTTCTTCATACATATATAAAAGATAAACATCAGCGTTACATTCAAATATGCATGCTACCAAATTGAATTTCACGCACAAAACTGGCATATCCGTATTCCGTATTTTAGAGGCGATATACGTGATTAGGAATAATTATAAGCGTTCCGACTATATATGTATTTATATACGATAATATCCGATTAAGCGCCAGTCGCTCTGTAATGTTATACCTTTTTGTGCTGAAAATCGTATGTAAGTCAGTTATTATCATTATATACCTACGTTCCAATTTATCAAGCTTCAGTTACGATTCCAAATTTGTTAAGAGAAATTTACGATAATTTTCGTACATTGATATACTGCCGCTACTCGCGTAACAGTCCCATTTATATAACTTCAAAGAAACTTCATAGAAAATGGGACTGTTATGCGAGTTGCGGCAGTATAGGAACTGGTAATAGCTGGACACTTCGTTCCTTTCACCGGTACATTTAATTATACTTTCTGCATTTGACTTTCTGCATTGTCAAAGATGTTTTATCGAGGTAATACAGAATTCAGCATGATGGAAAAGTAATTGGGGGCTTGAGAATAAACTCATGCTAAAATCACTTTGACATCGAATGTTCCGATTCTACTTAGATTCTAACCCATCACGATTACTTGTTAGTCAAAGCAAACTCGGTAACCCTGCGGCTACGACTTTGGTTGGTTGGATGGTTGGTTATCTGATTGGCGCTAAGGTGGTTCGTATTCCGGTTACTTTCACGAGGAGGAGGTGAAGATAGGGATTGCTGGATAAGAGGTTGAGATCCGTATCAACCGTATGTGTTGGCAATAGTTCAAGTGGCTGCCCGATCAAATGAAAATAACAAATTTATAACAATATGAGTTCTGAATAACAAGCTTTTTATAACCAAATCTCCTTTGCGTTTTATTATAAGCTTGGTCTCGTTAGTAGTTCAAAAATCGTAATTAAATCCGCTCTAGGCATATTATAATTATATTAAATAATGATATAATTTAATCAAGTTTATTTCAAGGTGAGTTACAAAAACGAGCATTCTGCCCTGCTTTATAACCAAAATGTAACAAATAGTGTTATAAGTACCAGACTGAGATAGATTCTTGGTAAAACATTTCCTGTATCGTAAGTTTCGCTATCACATTTATTATACAGTAATGACCCGATTTTGTCACCCCCATGATGAATTTAGGGGTGACAAAAACGGGACAGTGACAAAATCGGGTATTTTTTCAATTTTATATTTTTTTGCAGATAACTTAGAACGAACTACAAATATTTCATTCTGATCACTTTTAGGACCTTTCGCACTTCCTTCTACCTATCTGTGGACATTTGTCACCTGTGCTGTGAGGTCCCACAGGTATGAAAACACGCGTTTATTAATTGCGCCGAAATGGTAGATTATACTGGTTGACTATGTTCAGAGAAATGTCACAGCGTAAAAAGCTCTTTCTTATGGTATGAACGATTCTTTGATTAACCCCCCTAAAAGTAAGATTTATTTTTCAAGCAGTAAGAGGTAGAGCAAAACAATGTTCTACAAAATTTTTGAGAAGATTATTATAAAGAACTTTGCCAAAGAAAGTGACCTTCTAGCTATTATAGTTGTGGAGATAAGAAACAACTTTTGTGGAAACTCCACGAAAATCAACACAGTTCTTTTCACAGTGTTTTAACACATTTGACATGTTTGAAAATGATTTTCAAACTAAGCTTTTGATAAATCAAAAGCGTGACAAAATCGGGTAAAAAACGTGACAAAATCGGGGGTGACAAAATCGGGTCAAAAACGTGACAAAATCGGGGGTGACAAAATCGGGGAGTGACAAAATCGGGGAGTGACAAAATCGGGTTACCACTGTATAGGGTACGGGAGGGTATTCCCATTACGCTACTAATTTCGGCATACATTACCTTTTTTGGCTACACTTTCCCAAATAAAAACTTTGCCGCTATATAACAATACTGAAACGAATGTATCACTCATAGGCTTTAATGTGTTATAACTATTTTCATAAAAATGTAAGTAATTTGCTAAATTTTATTCAATAAACATCAAAACCGCTGTTTTTACACCGGCACGTAACCAGGCTGAAAAAATCAGCAGCAATCGCTTACGCGTATTCGCTCTTGATGATGGTTTGAAAAACACACAATTATGACCACGTTTACTTATTCTAGAAACTAAACAGCTGTGAATATGCTCTCACAGAACAATTCTACTTCTTTTTATCACGGAAGAACACAAAAATTCCCCTCTGACATGAAAATACAAATCAGTTTTCATTCACTAGCCATTAGTAGCATTTTATTTTTAATTCCAGCATATGGTGCGTTATTTACACTACTACCAACATGTGAGGCCTGAAACGCCTGAAACGCTTCTATCATGTTGAAATTACTAGTATTTGAGTGACAACCGGCGCTAATGATCTGTTTTTGAAAAGCATCTAATTCCTGTGCAGGCTATTTCGACCGGTCGGATTAAAAAAACACAGACACCACTATAGAAAATGGGCCCAATTTCGCCGCAGCGAGTTCATCATTTCTCGCGACTATAACTCAAATTCAGTAGCGTTTTATAAAGACAAAAATACACGCCGATATTCAGTAAATATTATTCTATCAACTGGTATAAAAATCTTGTCTCGAATAAATATAGTTTCAACGTAATTCCTGAATATTGTTCAGGCTACCGCTTAATGGGCGGGAAATACCCTCCCGTACCCTACTTTGATAGGAATACCAACGGGAGCTACAATTCTGTAATATTTTAGAATTATCTGATCGGGAGCTGACTTCACACGTACTTCACTCAGTACCCTTCTTCCGGATAATGTTAATGAATCTATACATAATTTCTTGTTGACCAAATTTACTCCAAATTTCTCTTTGAATCAAATGGTATTATATACGGTTGCCATTTGTATTTTAATTTTGGTCGCTTCCTCCGACAACTTTGACATTATCTACATGACGTCTACCTTTATATCCGACAGGGTACAAAAAGCGCAAAGTGACATAATCTATACTGATCTGAAAGCAGCGTTCGATCGTATTGAACGTAAAATAATACTACAGAAATTCCGCGACTCGATTCATCTCGGAGTTTCACGGAATGACTCAGTTCCTATCTATGCTGCAGAGTTCTGCATGTGCAGTTTGATTCCTGTTTCTCTTCCCGGTTTACTAACTTGTCGGGTGTACCTCATGGCAGCAAAATGGGAACCCTCCTGTTTGTGTTATTTTTCAACGATATTACCTCGCTGCTTGGAGCTGGATGCAAGCTAATGTATGCTGATGACTTGAAATTATCATCCCGAACCCGAAGTGCCAAATAACAACTTGCTACCGCAAAGCTAGTCTGATCTTCTTCAAATATCGAATAAATGAACTTGTTATTTAGAGAGTTCTGCAAATTAGTGATCTCGGAGTACTGCTTGATACCAAACTAACCTTCTATTTAAATCGCACCACGGTAATATTGAAAGCTTGTCGAAAGCTAGGCGTCATCGCTAAGATTGCTCTTGTTTTCAGTGACTGTCTCTCTGTTTGAAGGCGCTATATTGGTCCCTAGTACGTACACTGATCGAAAATGCCTGCACAGTTTGGTGTTCTTAACAGCTGGCATGGAATCTGCGTGTGGAACTGGTGCAAAAATGTTTTGTCCGTCTTACGCGCGTTATCGTTATCTATTACCGTATCCCGATCGTTGTCGACTTCTGGGTCTACAAATACTCGAGCGGCGTAGAAAAGTTCAGCGAGCTGTAGAGTAAGGAGGGGTAAAAGTGCGATTCAATGATTTATCGGTGCAGATTCCGAGTTAATTTTCTATATTGGCATGCATGGGTGACTACTTTGACAGCTTGAATCTAACGTTAACTTTGGTTGCTTACGAAGCATAGTTGCTGAGTTATGTGCAAATGTTATTTTAGGGTGGTTTTGATGTAATTTTTCGTTATACGGCAAATACGATATCAACAGGAGGATATTACTTGTTGAACATTTGTAGCAGCGTTTTACATCACTCACATATCTGTATTAAAAATACGGCGAAAATAATTTACAAAATATATTTCGCTTTTCCGTAATATAATCTATTCCCGTCAAGCGCCTAGCGGGGTAAAAGTTCGATTCACGGACGGGGCAAAAGTGCGATTCTTGGACAAGACAAAAATGTATAGCTAATTATATACAGCTTTAGGCACTATATTACAGATACTAGAAATGAAAGATCTGCAGAAAACTATGTGCTCTACAGATGTTGGCCTAAGAAAAACAATGTGTTTCCGCTGATGAAACAAAAAACAAACGTTTGAAAAAGTTTCGATCTAACAGAGGCTGCAATACAACAGCGCAAAATAGAAAAGGTGCAAATTGAGAATATTCCTTGCCGAAACATAACGCAGATTAAAGATAATATGGTTTTTTAGCTTCTGCTGGGCTAATTTCATGGATTCTAGCTTCGAACTTTTGCCCCGCGGTATTCGCACATTTGCCCCGCTAGTGGGGTAAAAGTGCGAATCTGCACTTGATCAGAAGAAAGAAGAATTTATTTTGCAAAACACTATTACCGCAGATGATTTGTAGTTGAATGTGAAGACATTGAGTTACTGCATCACTATAAAATATATTATGTTGTCATTCTTCTTTATATCTCACGAAAATTGATGACAACTTCAAACATCGCACTTATGCCCCGCCCTACTCTATGTGTAGCAAAGATCCTAAATGGCGAGATCTACTCACCGACAATTCTATCTGTTTTATTAAATTTTCATGTGTCGCAACGCATCCTCCGATCAACCAGTCTATTGCAGCCGATTTTCCGTCGAACAACCTTTGAATCCAACGAACCATAACTACCTGCATTAGAACTTTCTGCGCAGTTGAAAGCCTCTATGAGTTTGGCGAACGGTCACATAAGTTTGCTTATAAATTGGTTAGTACTAGATTTTTATAAGCATGACAAATATACAATAAGACAATTATGTTAGTTGAATCATACAATCAAATAAACAAATAAATATTTTTTAGATTTCTACCAAAGGCGCGTGAGGATGCTTTTCGAAATGTCGAATAATTCTTTGACCAGCACAGTGTTTATCGGGAAGTCAAATGAGATGGGCACATTACAGCGGTGAAATGTTATACCCCACATATTAAGCAATAATTATTATTGTGAGCTTGTTTCTGTTGTACCAGTAAGTAAAGGTGTCCAACAGTGCTTGCAATCGGTTGCAATCACTGTTTAAATTTTACAAAGCGATGGATCTTTAGATCGTCGATATATAACAGTGCGCATCCGGGACCAAGTAGTCAAGGAATCTCATTGAAGTACAATGCGATAAGCAAAGGCCTCAGGTTACTGTCTTGTGGGACACCAAAAGTATTACTGAATGCACGAGAAACTGTGGAATCCAGCTTGACATGTAAAGTGCGGTCTGGAAGATATGAGCTGTATAAAGTCAGTGGAAGCGGCCTTAATATCTTTGTACACATCGTCAATTGAAGTTCCAGCTTTCATCTTTGCGAAGCAGGTACTAGTGAAACCCATCAAGTTAGTCACCACCGATCGACCCAGTATAAAACCATGCTGGTTTACTGATAAATAGGTGTTTGTTGCTGCTTAGAATAACACTACTATCGATGATTTCAAAAAGCTTTAAAATCTTGTAGAAAAGCTGGTAATGCCTCAGTAGTTCGTTACATCTCGCTTTTCTCCGTTTTAAGAGACAGGATCCATGGGAAGTTGTTTCCACAGCGTTGGAAACGTCCGTTGCACCATTGGTTGCTTATTGATTTGGTAAAAATCCTGCGTATAGTAAACAATCGCCGGAAAACTATCTGGACCAGGTGAATAAGAGCTCTTCAATTTCTTGACTCCAGCGATGACCATATCGAGAGTTATATCCATATCAATAGAACCATCGGGTACACCCGATGCAGCTATTTATGGTACAGCCACTGGAAAACGCAGAAAAAAAATGATCAGCAAACAATTCACAAGATTCGGCCACAATTGATGATTGCTTTGCGCCCAAGATCACACTAGAAGAAATGTAAGAGCCTTTGCCTTTTCTCTTAGAGTTTATAAATGTCTAAAAGCTTTTTAGATTAGTTTGCTAACCAAATTGCGCCCGCAGTACGTAAGATTGGTAGAGATGCAAACGACTGCTCAAACCAGCTTACCTATTTAGGGCAACAACTGCAACTGTTGTTATTGAAGCATTGCTAAAATCTGCCGTCAGTGTTTGTCAAGAGTCAAGAAACCAAAATCCCCAAACGAATTTCGGTTGACAAATTTTTTCCATCGGCTGCCCTATGTAGCCTATATTTGAGAAAAAAGTCACTTTACATCGCATCGCCTCGATGTGACGTCAACTTTATCCTCCGATGGCTTCAATGAAGCGAAAGAAGGGCAAACGGGAAGACAACAAAACACTCCGTTAGGTGCAGCAATTTGCATATGCTATTTTCCGGGCCAGAAATATATCCGAAAAGACGCAAGTAAGAAAATTGGAGCCAAAATTTATCTGTAAAATAGTTCAGGATTGTTTTCTATGCAGTAATACAATGTTCGATACTTTGAAATAGGTCCGGTATTTCTCAATTAGTTGATTTATTTTTAAGCTCGGCTTTGATGTTCTGTTTATGCAGTTTTTAACGCCACATCCACAGGCAATTACATACTGCTATGTACCACTAGACTACTCAAGCCAAAAGCCATAAAATTAAAACTCGTTCTATTTGATTTTACACTCCAAGTTAAATCTTGTACTAAAACAATAATGTTAACCTGAAGCGCAAAAATCCAATATCAATCAGATCGAAAATAACATTCTAGCAGTAAAAGTACTTCTCTCGAATCGGGTTTCGTCGAGGCAACAGCGCGGTAAAACTGAAGCTATTTGCAAAACAATTTTATTGATATTTAATGCATTGAAAATGCTTCGCGCTCTGGTCTCGGGCTCGGTCGTCCTTTGAATGGAGGCATAAGCTGTCATGGGTGTGAACGCGTGCGAAAAAAATGTATAAAACTGCCAGGTTACAAACGAATTCAACGTGGCATGAAAAAAGGGTCTTGTGTAGTGAATGATTACTGACTGCCGCCCGGGATGGGAAAACCGATGGAAATGAATTTTTCTTGCCATAAAAGTCCTCCCACTCTCGATTGTGGACTGACGGGTGGGAACCTACGTGTCGCCTGAACTGAAACGATTGATTTGTTTTCATCAGTAGAGCTTACAAAATGGCAATATAGATTTATACTAAATTTGCTTACTTTGACATATTTGTTTAGTTAGAAAGTTCTTACTGATGATACTTACGTAAAACGATTTTCTGTATTCGAGCATGATTTCCTTCTTTTCCGGGAGATGTACTATTTACGTAGTTCTTTACTGCAAATCTTCACAATTATAAAAGTAAATTATGAATGAATATAAATGAGGTTAGAAAAATCTATGTCAGTTTGTGCACAATTATAGTCTATCTATCACTTCACAGTTACTGTAATAAATTAAGAACGAAAAAAACACCGCCACCGTCGATCATCACATTTTCCCGTTGACAGCCACCGAATGTTTCCAGCAGTAACAGAACCTTCATCAAATATGCATTATTTTGACGACTTGCTGGAGCTTCTCTTACTGACACGGTTTCACTCGAACGTGTCAACTTTATTTCACGAAGAGTAGGACTGTCAGTAATTTCGCCAACTAAACCTGACACGGTCGGACGGACGTTGGTTGGTATTCCAGCAAGAAAATTAAGTTGAATTGCATGTTTCTACGTGACAGCCTTCTCACAGTTCCGGTGACGGGTGTCATTCAGGTAGTTTAGACCACGGACGGCCGGTGCTGAGTCAATGTTTGGGTTGCTATACCTAGTTGCACTTAAAGCTCGCTCCAAGCCGGCGAGCAGACAAATGCATTAGTGACATTGATCGCTAGGAGGAGGATTGCCTTGCCGCCCATATTATGTATTTGATACAGATTGTTGCTTCCAGTTTGTGAGGTTTTCAACATTTGCCCGCTACCTACTATCGTTTGGTTTGGAAAAGTTTAAAGGCAAAATTAAATCAAAATTTCAAAACAATAGTGCAATTTTATTATAAAAAATATGGCTTATTCAAGGATTAATCAACTATGCAATTTACCTCTTCTGTTTTTGCTGTTTGTGAACAATATTACATAGCTTGCTTAGTTGAAAGCAAGCTGATGTATGGCTTAAAGTTATATTCAGTAGTTCGTACCGTAGACGATTGTATCCAGCTTCAAAGGCTCTTGGATGCATTTGTTGGTTGGTGTACGAAAAACTGGCTTGTTATCAGCATCGCAAAATGTCAAATGACGACTTTCAACAGGATCGCCAGTCCGGTTGCTTCCCACTACCAATTAAATGAGCATTTGCAAGAGCCGATCAATCTCAATGACCTAGGGGTCATTTTTTGCTTGACACCAAATTCACGTACAACCTATATCATACCAAGGCAATGTCGAAAGTCTTCAGGTAGATTTCGTCGCCAAAATTGCACGTGATTTCAGTGATCTTCACTGCTTGGAGGCGCTGTACTGTTCGTTAGTACACCCGTTAATTCAAAATGCTTGCTAGGTTCGGAATCTGCGTATCGAACGGATGAAAATGGCGCGATCCAATGATCCACCACGATGCACCGCTTGCCGATCCCGTTTATTGGATATTCAGACATTTAAAAAGCATAGAAAGGTTCAGCAAGCAGTGTGTGTGGCAAAGGTCTTAAATGACGAAATCAATTCACCGTCCGATCATCCCATAATATACAGAGAAATACCTACAGAGAGTAGAAGTTGCAGCCAACCTAAATCTTCCGGGAGAAAAGGCGCTGCCTGGAATAGCAGAAGTATAGCAGCTGTGTTGTTCTCATAAAACGCGAAACTTGTGTCAAAAACTAAACGCATCCCGGAAAAGCATTGCCACGCGAACCAAAAAGCTGCAAAATCTTGACGGAAGGTCGTGAGTTGACCGAAATATGGAAGCAGAACTTCGATAAACGGCCAAACAGAGTGTCAAGGCGACTTGAAAAGGAATGTCGCCAGTCTAGTATCAAGGAGATGCCGACGCTAACGATAGGCGAAGTTAAAAGAGGCCATCAAGAAGATTACTTACTTTACGCGATCCAGCGCCGAACAAATTATGGTCCTGTCGGTCCTAGGCTACCGTTTTCTAATCCCCTCGAACACCAGTTGACCGAGCATCATCCTCGACAGCGCACATCGATCGGGTGCAGAGTCTACCCCGAAGTCTGCGGCGTCTTTCTAGTTCTCTGCTGAAAATAGTGTTGGTTATTCTTTCGTCGGGCATTCTGGCCACGTGTCCAGCCCACCGCAGCCCACCACATGCTATTACCTTCATTATATCAGCATATTTGTATACTTGATACAGCCCGTAATTCATGCGTTTGCCCTACACTACGTTTTCCATTTTGTCAGCAATTAACCCAAAGCACTCGTCCATCCGCTTCCTTTAGTGTCCATGTTTCAGAAAGCCCGATTCGCGGGTGCAATTCGTTGATTCACTTCACGGCTTATATCATTGTACCAGTCGGAATACGAACAACTTTTGTGAAGGCCGTATACCGACTCATGCTGCTGCTGAGTGTTGGAAGAGTTCTTTCGTCCCGTTATTGGTAGAGAAAGCCTCCATCCTACCACAAGATCCGTGCCCGGTTGTCCAACGTATTCAAATCGAAACCAACGAGGAAGGTACGACTGAACATTCGGCGGTTATCAGCAGACGGAGTTGCTGCAGAGTACTCTTGGAAGACTGATGAGCGCATCGGTGAACAACTCGAAGAGAACCTGAACGAACAGTGCAGGTACATCTGCGACGCGATCTGTACTACAGTGCGAGAAGTGTTGGGTACTACTGCTGCAGCCACTTCCAGTGAGTGGATTGGTGCCAGCGCGTGACTGATGAGAAGAATCGAGCCAGAAGTTACATATTGGCTGCAACTGTGACACGCCAGAGCAGAGAGAGGTTCCGAGATTCTAGGGCTGCCGAAAACAGACTTCACCGTCGTAAGAAACGCCAGCACTGGGATCGCGTTCTTGCGGAGGCGGAGAATTGCTTCGTGAGGCACGATACCAGAAGCTTCTTTAATACGATCAACGGAATCAGGAACCGGACCGTGCCAACTACTGTTATGTGCAACCTGAAGGAGGGGAATCCGAAAGATCGGAAGTGGCTAGGCGTTGGAAACAACATTTCGATGCATTGTTGAATGGTGAACAAGATGGAGCGATTAACAGAAATAGGATAACGATTGAGGATGATGGACAAGCTGTGGATCCACCAACTTTGGACGAGGTTAGAAAAACAGCGAAAGAGCTGAAAAACGGCAAAGCAGCTGAAAAGGACGGCATACCCGCCGAACTTTTGAAAGTCGGGAGTGGATACCTGTATTGTGCAATCCATCAGGTTATGCTAAAGGTATGGACTGAAGAGGAATTACCTACAGATTGGTTGGAAGGTCTCATATGTCCTGTTTACCAAAAGGGCCGTAGACTCGAATGCACAGTGGTCCAAACAGCGAAATACGTGATCGTGTGATATTGCGCCGTAACGTGAAAATTTTCGCATGTTCGCTTAGGAACATTTCTTGGTATAACAAGCCCCTTCTTGTGAGAAAAATCTTTGGGTGATTAATTCTCTTAAAAGTGAGATACGAAATTTATTTTCACGTATATTCGAGATACAGGTTTGGTACTTTCGACAAAGTTGTAGTAAATATAAAAAAACAACTTTGTCAAAGACACCATACTTGTATCTCTTCTTGGAAATTATCTATGAAGCGTTATTCGTGGACAAACCCTTTAAAACAGTTTTTAAACCCTGACTTATTCTGGTCAACTTTTACGTATACATAGTGTTGAAGAAAGTTGTTTATCTTACTAAAATCAACGTTTTTGTAGAACATATTTGAAGCTATTAAGCAGAATAAGTCAGGGTTTAAAAACTATTTTAAAGGATTTGTCCACGAATAACGCTTCATAGATCATTTCCATGTAGAGATACAAGTATGGTGTCTTTGACAAAGCTATTTGTATTGATATTTACTACAACTTTGTCGAAAGTACCAACCCTGTATCTCGACTATACGTGAAAATAAATTTCGTATCTCACTTTTAAGGGAATTAATCACCTAAAGATTTCTCTCATAAGAACGGGCTTGTTATACCAAAAAATGTTCCTAAAGACACTACATGCGAAAAACTTCACGTTTCGGCTCAATATCATACGATCATGTTTTTCGCTGTTTGGACCACTGTGGAATGCAGCAAGTAACGTGGCATTACTCTCCTCAACTTCGCATACAAAATTCTCACCCGCATCCTGTTTCTCAGACTGAGGTCGTTTCAGGAAACCTTTGTTGGCGAGTACTAGTGCGGTTTTCGAGAGAGGCGCTTCACGACGAACCAAATGTTCACCTTGCGACAGATCCTCGAGAAATTCTGGGGATTCAACTTGCAGACTCACCATTTGTTTACAAACTTCAAGGCGACGTACGATTCAGTTGAACGAAATGAACTGTGCCAGATTATGCTTGAACATGGTTATTCAACAAAACTGATTATGCTGATTCGTGCCACCCTTGATGGTCCAAAATCAAGCGTCAGGATAGCGAGTGAGACATCGGATTCGTTTGTGACGTTAGATGGTTTGAAGCAAGGGGACGGACTATCAAATTTGCTGTACCATCATCACGAAATCTCATATGCTCGTAGGGTTCACAGACGACATCGACATCATTGGTGTTAACTGTAGAGCTGTGCCAGAAGCGTGCACGCATTTTAAGGAGAAAACTGCGAGGATAGGCTTATTATAAATTCTACCAACACAAAGTATACGGTGGCAGGTAGAGAGCGTGGTGGCTCGTCGGGCTTTGGAACTACGGTGGTGATAGATGGAGATACTTTTGAAGTGATCGACGAATTTGTTTATCTTGGTACTTTAGTAACAAGTGACAACGATGTGAGCCGTGAAATAAAAAGGCGGATAGCGGCTGCCAACAGGGCCTTCTACGGATTACGTAGGGGTACTGGGGTACTTTACGGCCACGAAGCGTGGTTCGAAGTATGATCTAATAAGCCAGTCGTCGTATGTTCGAATCTCGACTGGAAGAGACTGTTAGAGTCAATAGGATCGTAGCAACTGGCCCTGCAATTGTTCTGCACTCTAACAGCTGCCTGTGAAGTCTGTCGTATAAAAACAGAAGGTCAAGTTTCGCTAACGGAATGTAGCACCTAGGCTTTGCTTTGCTTTGCTATACAAAGTAGCGGATATTGTGGTGCGATTAAAATACGGCAGGCTACAATGGGCTGGCCACGCAGTAAGGATGCCGGATGAGAGACCAGCGAAAACAATATTTAGCAGAGAATCCGACAGAAGCCGACGACTTTGAGGCAGACCCCGTACTCGTTGAACGAGTGCTGTTGACGAGGCTGCTAGAGCCGCAGGTGTTAGGAGCGACTGGAGACGACTGAATTCGGGATGGATTCGATAAGCGGATTGTCGCCGAAAAAGTAAAGTAAGTACTTGATTAGTTCTCCGGTTATGAGAAAATTTGTATTTCATTTATATGGGAGCTCTTCTTTCGGAAGGGGGAGGGGTCTAAACCCACAATAGAAAAAAAATCTGCTTTCAGAAACTCCGATATGCCAACTTTGGTTCCATTTGCTTGTTTAGTTCTCGAGTTATGCAAAAATTTGTGTTTCATTTCCCCCCCTGTTAGAGGGGAAGGGTCTTTAACCATCATAAGAACCTGTCCCGGCCGTGAAAAACCCTGCATATAAATTTTCACATCGATCGGTTTAGTAGTTTCCGAGTCTCTAAGGAACATACAGACAGAAAGAAAATCATTTTTATATATAGGAGGTACTAGCTTAGGCTGGACATATTACTAAAATTGGAACGATACGCAGAAGACTAGCATATATAGGGTCAAGGACCCCAACGCCGGACTTCTGACTTTCACAGTTCAAATGGTACGCCTTAGTAGCTAATATGATAAAATCAATAAAAACCCAAATTAATCCACCTAGCGGTGTGACTTAGCCTTTCTACTGCAACAATAATTATTTTTTATATTCTCAGGAACATGTATTATTAAGTGGACTCTATTTTTAAGTATCATTTCCTTAGCCCTCAAAATCCTTATTTAACAGTAAAGTTCACATTGCCGCCATTAAGCACACGAAAAGGTGGATAAAACTACCGGTCATAATGGTGTTCATAATGTAAATTAAATGACGCTTACAAGTATTTGCGCACCCTAGAAAAGGACATATTACTTACTTACTTAGGTGGCTTGCCGTCCTAAGACAAAGCCTGTTGAACAAAATTTCTCCATGTAACTCGGTTGAGGGCTACCGCTCTCCAATTCCTCGGACACCGAGTACTCTCCGCCAGATCTCGCTCCACCTGGTCTAACCTCGCTGCGTCTTGCTCGCTGCGCTCCTGGTCGTCTTGTTCCTACCGGATTTGAGGCGAACACCATCTTTGCAGGGTAGTTGTCCGGCATTCTTGCAACGTGCCCTGCCCATCGTATCCGTCCAGCTTTAGCCACCTTCTGGATACTGGGTTCGCCATAGAGCTGTGCGAGTTCATGGTTCATCCTCCGCCTCCATACTCCGTTCTCCTGTACGCCGCCGAAGATCGTTCTTAGCACTCGTCGTTCGAAAACTCCGAGCACTCGCAGGTCCTCCTCGAGCATTGTCCATGTTTCATGCCCGTAGAGAACAACCGGTCTAATAAGCGTCTTGTACAGGGTGCACTTTGTACGGGGACTTAGTCTGCTCGACCGCAATTGCTTGTGGAGCCCATAGTAAGCACGACTTCCGCTGATAATACGCCTCCGAATCTCACGGCTGGTATCATTGTCCGCCGTTACCAGTGAGCCAAGGTAGACAAATTCATCGACTACCTCAAACTCATCGCCGTCGATCAATATACTACTGCCCAAGCGGTGTCGTTCGGCCTCGGTTCCGCTGGCCAGCATGTACTTTGTTTTAGACGTATTTACCTTTAACCCAATCTTTTCTGCTTCGCGCTTTAGTCTGGTGTACTGTTCAGCCACCGCCACAGATGTTCTGCCGATAATATCCATGTCATCGGCAAAGCAGACGAATTGACTAGATTTGTTGAATATCGTGCCCCGCGTGTTGATATCCGCTCGGTTCATTACACCTTGTAGCGCTATGTTGAACAGCAGGCATGAAAGACCATCACCTTGACGAAGCCCTCTGTGTGATTCGAATGAACTTGACAATCCACCCGAAATCCGAACACAGCACTGCGTACCATCCATCGTAGATTTAATCAGTTTGATGAGCTTCCTGGGGAAGCTGTTCTCGTCCATGATTTTCCATAGCTCTTTCCGGTCGATGGTATCATATGCGGCTTTGAAATCAACGAATAAATGATGAGAAAAGGACATATAATGTTGGTAATTTTATTGGTAAATAAGAATTTGATGGAATAAGAAACTGATAGTTAAAAATATCATTATAGATGTACCTGAGAAATTAAAAAATAATTATTGTGGCAGTAGAAAGACTAGGTCACATCGCTAGGTAGATTAATTTGGGTTTCTTAAGTATAAAATATCTTTCATTAAATATTTTCTAAGCTCCATAGTTTATTTATCCACGAACATATTAAATTCGTTAAATAATTTAAATTGTACTTTATTGGAAAATAGTCTTCTAAATTACTGTTTCAATGAACGTACGATTCGATCATCTTTTTTTGTATGCACCATATCCTAATAGAGATAGATAACCAAAATGTAGCTGTTTATGTTCAGTAACATCTTTATTTCAAAATGACAGCCTCTTGGCAGCCCACTCAAGAGATAACTGCCTGATAATTCGTTTTGTGCAAACCGTAACACTCATAGACACGCCAGGACGAGATTTCGTTTCCGAAAATTTCTGGGAACTTGACACTGATATCAGTAAGATGGATAATTTTCAGACACAGCACGTGACGTGCCTTCACATCATTACTATCGGCTGCCGGTTCTCCTCGAGATATACTCTCGTAGATACATCTGTTTCCCTACTCGTTTCTGGTAGGTAGCAAGCACATTGTTCATTTTGTTTCGTCGGTTCCGCTTAGGCTCCCACGTGGATAATGTAGGTGTTTCCTTTGGTCTCGTGCGGTTCGATTTTCACTCTACCGTGTATTGCCATGTGGGCCATTATCAAATTAATTTCGGCATGCGACGTTTATCAAAAGAACGAAGCGAAAAGTTAGATTAATCGGTAGCAACGAGGCGAGATGAGGTTTTTGGACGGATAACGAAGGACAGCCAGAGATGAGCGCTATCCCCACAAACTACCTACAAGCGAGTGGCGGCTGGAGGGCTATCGCCGTGGTTTGACATTTATTGAAGCGGAAATTATTTTCAATCCGTGAAATGGGTAAAACGTCAGGGATGAACGGTTCTATCCCAAACGAAGCAGACACGATGCTTAACCAAACGCACTTTTGGCGGTACGCACTTGTCTAGCATCGTCTAATATATTTAGATGATACAGAATGTATCCTGATCAATTGCTACAACGGACGAATCTAAATTCTAAACAGTCTATCCGGATAAATAATATGGGTAAAATTCAAATAACTGCCCTAAGTTTCATTTGCCTCTATTTCCATCATAAGCAAAGCCGACTAATATTGACCGAGTTGCATACTGCATCCGAAAGCTGCTATTGCACTCATTTTTGTTTTCATATTCTAATAGAATATCTTCAGAATCTGGCCCTTATCATTGTCGGTGTAGGGCCATTCATTAACATTCTTTATTCCCTGTTTGCCAACCTGCCGGCCGGCCGTCTCTTCTTGGTCAAACCAACCATGAACTTTGGTGGTTGTGTTTGAAATTTCCGTCCGTTTGGCATACGGTCCCGGCACGGTAGCCTCAGTGTCAGCAGAGAAAGTCAGAGAATAAGTTATTGCTTTCACTAATTTCAGCTCCTTTGTTATTGTAATTCACTTCCGGAACCCGTTCTTCGATGCACTGCAAACCCAGAAGGTCTGGCTTCCTTTCGAACAGCAACCATGGCTGGCTTGCGTTATGCATGTAGTTCACGGAGTAATAAGTTTTTCTAGTTTTAATTGGTTCCGCTTGTTGGTAGGCTCGTTTATCTCGAAACGATAGGTGAAATTACATAACAAGAGAACCCGGAAACTTTTTGCGGTGATGGAGTTTCGAATGCGAGAGCAAAACTTTTCGAATATTCTGAACACCAGATACCAGCTATCTAACCGAGCAGTTTTTATTCCTCCGACAACAGATTCGACTTATCCAAAGAGATTGCCGTAGGTCAGGCATGCAAATAAATTTCATTAAAATGATGTCTGCGGTCCTTATTCCTAGGTCCTGATTACCAACCATTTGGTAACCCAGTAAGAATCAATCAATCAATAATTAGAATAGAGCTTACCGAAATTTCATTGTTGTAAATCCAGAAAATCTGATTCGCAAAATGCTCCTAAAATCCTTGTGGGTTTAGTGAGTTCCATCCAGGCGTACCAGTTCAGAAAGAAGCGCAACTCAAGGTTTACGCTGCAGGTAGAATAATTGCAGTTAGTTACCAAACACTTGCCAATTTGCGCTATATAGCTAGAAAAATGTTCAACATATCGGTCGTAGTTTTTCAGAGTAGTTCTACTTGGTGTTTTTGTGTTTTAAAGAATAAGTTATAAAAGGATACAGCAAGGAAATCCAGTAAAATAAACAACAATAAATCTCCCACACTTCTTTGAAATGATATGATAATCATACAAATTTCGCATTTAGAAAATATAACTGTTCACCCAGTCCGGCATAAACAAACGAGTATGGGGTTACCATCAGAACAGCATATTGTTTGCCCGTTGTTGCCGACAGAGGACAGCACACGATTGTTGTAGTACCTACAACTTTCATGAGTCAACACCTTTGCATTTCCATATTCATTAACTCGCCTTTGGAGTCAGGTACGAGTGAACCGGTGACAAAAGCTGTCAACCGGAGGCTGTAGGTACTGCGAAACACACTTGTGAGAGAATTTTCTTCGCAAGCAAGAACTACGCCATGCAGGTGAAAAAGCGTTCTGCATAATATTTGCATTGCATAACCAACTTCAATCTGTTATCAACATTTGTCATCGTTTCAAACTACTGGATCGTTGTTGCAAAACTTTCTCTATAATTGCGGCCTTTTGCCATACTCTGGGTGTGCCATAACATGCAATCAAATGTTAAGCACTGGTAGAATAAAATATACAGGATAATATAGAGCGGCGATTACCCTGCCTAATTCAAATACTGGCGAATTTAGCTTGGACAACTGCACAAATCATAGCTGCTCATTTGCGATTAGTCTGAGCTAGTAAATTTGCACAGCGAACCATTTAGAACGAATGTTTTAATAGTATTTACTAACCAAAACATGCAATTCAACAACATTTTGAATACTTTAATAACGACACAAATATACGTGTCTGCAAGTAGTTAGTAATTTAATGCCATAACATGCAAAACCGTACTGTTGCAGGGACAAGAGTCTTGTGGTTCTGGATTTTGAGTATTCTATTCACAGTAATACCATTCTCAGCTAGCATTTTCATATGTATAAAAAAGATAAAAATCAGCATTATGTACAAATATAAATGCTAATATATCGTATTTGATGCGCAAAATCGGCATATCCGTACTATTTTGGAGGCGATATACGTGATTACGAATAATTTTTAGCGTTACGACTGTATAAGTATTTATATACGATAATATCCGATTAAGCGCGAGTCGCTCCGTACTACTCTACGATTTTGTGCTGAAAATCGTATGTATGTCAGTTATTATCATTATATACGATAGAAAATCAACTTGGTCCCACTTTATCCAGTTTTAGTTACGATTTCGAATTTGTTAGGAGATATTTACGATAATTTTCGTACATTATATACGAGTTGGCGCTAGCTGGGTTCAGTTCATTATATACTTTATTCTAAAGGGTGTTTACGGTAAAATTGCAACGCACAAAATTAATTCGCAAAATTCGAGTTTTTATTCGATTGCTATCAAACTTTCAGGGCATCAAATAACACAATTATTTTTAGCATCTTTATTTTATTAAATTTGGCCTCCGTATCCAAATGCCCGTACTTTGGCCTTAGCCGCACCCATAAAACTGCTTTCTTCATTTCATCAACTGTTTTGAACTTTTTCGGATGTTTCAGAAGATTCTGCTTTATAAGAGCCCAGTATTTCTGGAGTAGCCGCAGCATTAGTGTATTTGAGGGGTTATGATCTTTTGGTACAAAATCGACATTACTTGCCTTATGCCACTCCATCACGGCCTTTACGTAATGGCATGATGCCAAATTCTACTAGGAGATCGTTGGACGCTTCTGAGTCGCTTTTGGAGACACTTTTTCAAATACACCGTTCCATTAATGAATAATCGTTTCTAATGTGGTCACAAAAGGTATAGTCCGTTGTCCACACGAACAAATTACTTGCCAAATCAAGAAATTCTTGGCAAAGCGCGACATCTTCCGTTTTCGGAGGTTCTTTGGATTATCAAACTTATCACTTGCAGTGAAATACTGGTTCCTCGGATTCAGGTTGGAGTCCGCTTTCCCGTAGGTGTCGTCATCCATAACGCCGCAAAGAGATTCCGTCAGCTTTTGATGGTATAATTTCTGTGCACGGCTTTTCGCGACCGTATGCTTTGGGGCCTTCCAAAACTTTAACGTACGTAATTCAGCTCAAGCTTTGGCTCTCTGCATGAAACATTTGTTCAGATTCAATTGTTTTGCTACCTCTAGAACGGAGGAGTTAAGTTTCTCGTCGAAGTCCTCACCTGCGCGGCCGCGATCCTTAACAGCGTACGGACGCCTTTTTTCTACGCATGTTGACTTACGATCGGCAGTCAGATATTTTTCGAACAGTTTTACGACACGAGAATTCGGGATTCCCAACTTTTTACCGATGGCACAATGTCATAGATTAATATTTTCGATGTACTTGTGCAGATTTTTTTTGCAAACGAGCTTTCGGCGCCATTTTTGAAATCTTTGTGCACCTGATACAAAGATTCATACAGTATAAACAATCCAGCTCTTTACGAGCCTAATGGCGGACGTGTTCGAGATATTTTAACAGAATTTTTGTCATTTCCCTAATACATCGCACGTTTTCTTTCTGTACATTCCTTTAGTTTTACCGTGAACGCGCGGAAAGAAAACGTGCGATGTGTTAGAGTAATGTCAAAAATGATGTTCAAATATTACGAACACGTCCGCCATTATGGCTCATAAACTGGATACACTTTGAGTTTTTTCCATGAAAAGTTTCAGTTAATTTTACCCAACGATTCAAAAGTTAGAATTATGTGAGTGTGTTACAATTTTACAATTGGACACCCTTTACTATGATGATACTTTATTTTCGTGAAATCTATTATTGATTTTTTTTGTCTCTTAGGTAATAGTAATATACAAACTTTACTTGCCGAAATTTCTTCAACAATCTAATTTTGGTATCAATTGGATAATCCATAACCATCCAACTAGGATAAATATGTAGTCAAACCAGAATGTGTGTAAAGTGATTAAATGTTCTATTAAAGAAAACAAATTGTTTGTTTAAGACCAATTAGAATAAAATACAGAAATAATATTCAACCAAGCTTCCGGTTGATAAAATCTGAAATGCCGGGTTGGAACAACTCGTCCACTTTGTTCGCCAAAAAGCTCCAGTTTGCCCTACACTGTATTCCGCTTTCAGCAGTTTTTTGGGCATTCTTAAGGTTTCGCTTAACGATCGCCCCATTCTTTTCGATTGGGTGAAGCTATGGAATTTTAGAAAGTTTCTTGTCTTCTGCACGTTTATGTTGGTAGCACCTCACTCCATCCATGGTTGATAAACGGCTGGATAATGCAGAATATAGACCCCATAGTGGTCGTTTGCCTCTTATCCAGCAACTCCGGTCCCGACCTCCTCGTGGTACCAGCCGGGATACGAGCAACCTTAGCGGTGATCGGGTAACCAACCCCGGTGGAAACTAAGGTCGTATACTAACCGGGAAGGAGGTATAGTGAGTCTCGGCACTATAAGATGGCAGCCCCATCGCGAGACTCGGTAGTGTTGCCCCAGTACGGCAACACACCTAAATTAAATTACAACTAACAACATTCAAGCATATTCGGAGCGGAATATTCGGCATCGACCTAGGCGACGGAACAAGGACGACGAATGGAGACTCGGTACTTGGAACTATCGCTGGATCGTTAAATTTCGCAGGTTGCGAGCGGGTGCTGATTGAACAGCTTGAACCCCGCAAACTCGGCATCGTAGCTCTGCAGGAAATCTCTCGCAAAGGAGAGAAGGTATGGAAGATCCGTGGCGGAAAGGCCTAGTTTTACCAGAGCGGTGGCGCTACCAACGAACTGGGAACAGGCTTTGTAGTGCTGGGCGGAATGCAGGATCGCTTGATAGATTGGAAGGCGATCATCGAGAGAATGTGTGTATTGAGGATAAAGGGCCGTTTCTTCAATTATAGCATCATTAACGTGCACTGCCCGCACGAAGGTAGACCCGACGATGAGAAAGAAGCGTTCTACGCGAGGCTGGAGGCAGCGTACGACAGCTGCTCGTCACGGGACATCAAGAGCGTCATCGGGGATATGAACGCTCAGGTCGGTGGGGAAGAAATGTATAGACCGGTAGTAGGACCCCATAACCTGCACATCGACACAAACGATAACGGCCAACAATGTATAAACTTCGCAGCTTCCCGAAGCCTAGTGATCCGAAGCACCTTTTTCCCGCGCAAGGATATCCACAAAGCCACCTGAAGATCACCTGACTAACGTACAACGAACCAAATTGACCACGTTCTCATAGAGGGCCGGTTTTTCTCTAACATCACGAACGTACGCTCCTGTCGGGATGTGGATAATGATTCTGACCATTACCTAGTAGCAGTACATGTGCGCTCAAAGTTGTCCACCGTACAAGTCAAAGCCGGCCTCCTCGGCTGAACATCAGGCAGCTAGATAACCTGCAAGCTGCCGAGAACTACGCGCGAGTACTGAATGAGGCACTGCCTTCTTCCGAGGAGTTAGGTGCTTCAAACGCGAAGACGGTTGGGGCAGAATACGCTCGGTCATCGGTGAGCACTAGGTATTGAGCCTCAGAGTACACAAAATGATTGGTTTGATGGGGAATGCCAACAAGCGGTGGAGGAGAAAAAAAATGCTTGGAAAAATAAGTATTGCCACTAGAGAGAACCTGGCCAAATACCGACGAGCTAGGAACCAGTTGACCACGATCCTGAGTAGAAAAAAGCGCCAAAAAGGAGGACACAGATCGTGAAGAACTAGAGCAACTATTCCGAGCTAATGACACGCGCAAGTTTTATGAGAAGGTGAACCAAATTCGGAAGGGCTACACACCGAAACCTGACATGTGTAGGGACGAGGGAGGGAATCTGATCACAAACGAGCGCGAGGTGGTCGACAGATGGAAGCAGTTCTTCGATGAACACCTCAATGGCGAAGTCGCAGAAGGAGGCGGAACGGAAATTAACCTGGGAGCGCCCATGGAAGATAGTTTTGTCCTAGCACCTGATCTCCAAGAAGTCAAACGAGAAATCGGGCTGCTGAAGACCAATAAAGCCGCTGGGAAGGACCGCCTACCAGCAGAGCTGGGTTATTTCGAGGATTTGGGAAGAGGAAAAGCCATCGGAGGAATGGATGCAAGGAGTGGCTTGTCCTATCTACAATCGGCTAGACTGCTGCAACTATCGCGGTATTACGCTGGTAAACGCCGCCTACTCTCCCAGATCCTGTCACGCCGGCTGTCACCGATAGCACTAGGTTTCGTAGGGAATTATCAGACGAGTTTCATGGGGGCTCGCGCAACTACGGACCAAATTTTTACTATCCGACAGATCTTGGAGAAATGTCGGGAGTACAACGTGCCCACGCATCACATCTTTATTGATTTCAAAGCAGCATACGATACAGTCGATCGAGACAAGCTATGGCAGATAATGCACGAATACGGTTTTCCGGACAAACTGACGCGACTGATCAGAGCTACATTGGATCGAGTGATGTGTTTCGTACGCATCTCTGGGACACTCTCGAGTCCCTGCGAGACGCGACGTGGGTTGAAACAAGGTGACGGTTTATCCTGCATGCTGTTCAACATCGCTCTTGAGGGGGTGATCCGACGAGCGGGCATCGAAACGAGAGGCACGATTTTTACCAAGAGTAGCCAACTTCTAGGCTTTGCAGATGAACTCGATAGCATTGCCAGGAACTTTCCGACGGCGGAGGCAATTTACGCCAGACTGAAAGCGGAGTCTAGGAGAATTGGGCTAAAAATAAGTGCGTCGAAGACCAAATACATGAAAGAAAGTGGCTCAAAGGAAACAAACGCGTACCTCCCACGGACGGTAACCGTTGACGGCGACGAACTAGAAGTGGTAGAGGAGTTCGTGTATTTGGGATCGCTGGTGACCGGACAACAACACTAGTAAGGAGATCCAGCGGCACATCCAAGCGGGAAATCGGGCCTACTTTGCCCTTCGTAAAACGCTACGATCAGGAAGCATACGCCGTCGCACGAAGCTGACAATGTACAAAACCCTTATTAGAGCGGTAGTTCTTTATGGAATTGAAGCCGTGATGCTGCTCACGGAGGACATACATGCCCTTGCCGTGTTCGAGCGGAAAGTGTTGCGGACGATATTTGGCGGAGTACAAACTGAAAGCGGAGAGTGGCGGAGGCGTATGAATCACGAGCTACAGGCACTGCTTGAAGAGACTCCTATCGTGCATCTAGCGAAAGTTAACAGGCTACGGTGGGCCGGACACGTCGTAAGGATGCCGGACGACAGTGCGACAAAAATAGTCCTCTTCAACAACCCCACCGGCACCAGGAACAGGGGGCCCAACGTGCACGATGGCTCGACCAGGTCGAAAGCGACTTCTGAGGCATGTTGTGAGAATGCCGGACATCAATCCCGTAAAAATGATGATCACCTGGTGAACCAGACGCAGAGGTGCGGTGCGGTGTGGGACATTCGAAAATTTGGAGAGGGACAGCGAAGGACCGAGTTTGTTGGCGGAACATTGTTATGTAAGTGAAATTCTGAAGGCCATCGCACTAGGATAACTAAGCAAGTAACAAATTTGTGTGAAAAGGTCAAAACGCTACACTACGTAATGTTGACCACATTTTTCGCAAAAGATCTTGAAGTTGTCTAGGTCTGTGTGTAATCTGCAGCAATTAATACTGATCTTCACTGGATAAAAATGTGCTCATCATTACCGTACACCAGTACGAACGGTTTATTGATGTAAACAATAAAAAACAGCATCCCAAGTAGCTACCTTGTGAAATACTAAAGTTTATGGTTCCTACAAGTTTGGAATTGGATCACAGTTACGCTTTTCTACTGATCTAGCACAGTATATTGTCAAACTGTTTCGTAGTTAGTTCTTGTTCTTCTGAAGTGCCATAATCTTGAATGCAATTTTTTCATCGCTTGCATGATAGGGTTAGCTACAGACAGACACAAACTACTCTTGTTGATTTTTTCGGTGAGAAATAAGAACATAAAATGATTGCATGTACGTTCGTAATGAAAAAAAAGTGTTTTTGAGTTGTTATTTCCAAATTACTTTTATGTGATGATTCTAAGACTACTAGACGCAACGAACGACATGGAAAGATAAATGCTACAGCTATAAAATCGTTCTGCTAGTGTTTTGTTTATCTATAGCTTGGAATTTAAGCTTCTGGTTCCCGAATAATCTGGTTACAGCGAAGCCTTTGATTCAATAGCGATAAAAGCAAATTTTAAGCAATAAACGTAATGGAAAATCCAACCATTGTTCACGACACTTGCTTTGAATTTGGCTTTCAGTAAATAGCACACATGGACAACCACCTACCCACACTTTATCTGGTTACATTCCATTTCCCTATACATAGCTAGGTATGTGGGGAGTTGCAATATTACCGGTGAATAACTCACATTAATCTCAACTTGGGGTAAAATGTTAAGGGCTAAACGTTTTACTCTAACAATATTGTTTGGACTCTATTGTTCAAATGACATCTTCGTCCTCCAATCTAACTAATGCATTAGCACTGAAGCTTATAACCAACGAGTGCAGTCGCGTTCGGATTAACCTGTACTTACAGGTTCTGAACTGTACTTACAGGTCCCAGCTATAGCTTCATACTCGATTAGATTCAATTTATTTCAACGATAGTGACACCGTAGACAGCTTAAAAGCGTTACCTGCTTTTATAATGTAAAGCAGTCTCTGCCCACTATTAGTTTACAATACGATGATTACTTCTCGTAAGCAGTAAGCATCAAAATTCAAGCAACACAGCAAACTATGCAATCACAGTTAAGTTATTTACGTTCTTTTGAAAGTATAGCAAAACCACCAAAAATCTTTATTGACGTGATCGAAATGACATGTCGTAAAAATTGCATTTCTAAATGGTTATTTTACGAACCTTGTTTTACCTGAGCGACACTGTATGTGTTAATAGTGGAAAATCAATATGCCAAAATCTCAACTTGCGATCCATGTTTCGTATTGCACCGAGTGTGGCATTCCTATATGGTAATAGAGGATATTGCTGTAAACCTGTGGCTTGTGGTTTTCGAAACCAGTGCCACATAGCAGCATTCATTTTGTAAGACACATGAACATAGAGAAAAGCATTGCAACAATTCAGAAGTTGGAGAAGAGAGGTACAGGGTAGAATATGATTTGGGTTTGATTGGAATGGCAGGAAAAATGATAAAATAAAAAATGATGCAATTAAATCTGTCAGTTGAATATAAAATTCGTGATGGTTGTCCGTTTACTGCTACGCTATCAGTCCTTCAATCAGCTAGTCGTTTGTGGTTGATATTTCAATTTGAGATTTACGTTAGTTTTAAAATAAATAATTAGTTTTAGTTGAAGAAATATCTTATGGGAAGGAGGCGTTTTGCCTTTATATCCTGCTTGAAAAGGTAAAATTGTTGAAGAGCACAGCCTCTATCATCCTGCTTCCATGATTATCTGCAAGTTGTCTATTTTTCGTTACTATTCTCAACCACGTAGCACAACTTGGGTTTTTAGTGATGTTGAATATTGCTTCTATAAAATGCTTTCGATTTCACTCAAATCTCAAAACCTCCTTCTGATCGATACGTCAAATCTGGCCTGTCAATGTTTTTTTCTATAAATCATTCGTCATACTCATCAACGCAATTAATAGCTAGTTCGTATTGTTTAATTTATGTACATATGAGCTTTCGATTGAAATAATATTGAAATGCGGTTGTTCGGACGTAGCTAGGTAGGGTAGATGCTCCAGTAGTTGTGGTAGTACCAGTAGTGGTGGAAACTCGAAATATATCATAATTTTGGCGGATTTCGAGATAATTTCAGTTTTCTGTTGTTAAATATTTATTTGTTAACAGTTTTATCTAAGATACACAGTTAAAATGCAAGAGCCTGGTGCAAAAATTACAAATTTCTTTTCTGCAGTCCAATAGAGTGCAATTTCTTAAGAAATTCGTAACAATCCATAGCATTTTAACAAGCCTACGTTGTTATCCACATGCTGCCATGCTCATTGCAAGCGTTGCTAAGGCGGTAAACAACATTCCACTATTATAGGCAAATTTTCCACTATTATAGGAACATTACCACTACTTTAGGAGCACATACTAATGTCAGGAAAATCAATATTTTAGATATATTAACCAGCAGAATGGTATAATTTTGGTATGTATTTAAAGCCAACACTATGGTGCATCATATTATCATGTAGTTCAATTGAAAACTGATAAATTGAGCGTTTAAATTGTCTTTACACACTACCCCCCGACATAATCCCTCCATTACTGGAGCATCTACCCTATATAATGTGTTTATATAGCCATCTACGATGTGTGCAACCTCATGTGCTAATGTGCTAATGTGAGCTTTCGATTGAAATATGCTTTTGTACAAACGGTGAATTGGAATATTATTATTCTACAGTAGACGGAGGAAGAGGCACAATTTGTGTCTAATAACCCAACCCATGTCGCTGGCTTAATAAGGGGGGTTGCGCAGTCTCCTTTTGTCCAGTGCCTCTATGGTTCAAAGCAAGGTTCAAAGGTACAAGTACCAGCGAGCCACATGCCCTGGCGGATGTTGTGGGTTCGAATCCGGTTATAATCTCTTGGTCCGACCCATGCACCTTCCAGCATTGGACAAAAGGTAGGAGTCACAAAGACAACTTATTAGGCGTAGATACCAATAATCCCCCCTCACTTTTCCACTTTTTCCACTCCATTCAAAAAATTCTTCATTACTTTCCCCTACCGTCCCTTCATCAATTGCAGAACCACCGTTTCAAAAAAAATTATATTAAGCGATAAAATTTTCAGTTCGCAATGTTGCCAACTTTAACAACTTTTCATTTGACATTGTATAAATTTACGCCCATTGGGCTAGGGCTAGCAGTAGAAAACCTACCCACGGCGTTTTTGACATTAATCGTGACTGTGGCACAACATCTGTATCCCCACCTCTTTTGCCTGATTGGTTTCGCGGCCCTCTCTATGCCGGACTTGATGGCGTCGACGGTGGACTGCCCTTTGCGGAATCCAAACTGCGTCTTTGTCAGCCTGGTTTCGTTAAAATCGTCAGAATAGACCAGTTTGCAGCCTCTTTCAAGGGCAGAGGTAGTGACGTTGAAGAATAAGATGAACAAAAGTGGTCCCAAGTTACTGCCTTGCGGCACCCCAGATTAATTCATGAACGGGGACGATACCTTCGAGGCTATTTTCACTTGTAACACCATGTCGCAGAAATAGGAGCGTGTGCAAACCATGTGACAAACTGTTGCGAAATATTCAGTCGTAATATTTTATCAATTCGATCGATTGCAGCTTTCGAATCAGTTTATATCACGTCTGATTGCAGGTTGTGCTCCATTTCAGTAATGCAATTAGAAGTGAAGTCAAGTAGGTTCGTCGTCACGTAACGGCCAGCCGCGAATCCATGTTGGTTAGAAGAAATGCAATATTTAGTGCTACAAATTAAAGCATCGCTCACAATTATTTCAAGTAACTTGGGGGCACGGACAGACTGATAATACCACGTTACCGTAACAGGTAAACACTAGCTTCCCTATTTCGTAGCCGAACTGAATAAGTATCGCCTGAATCATATAACTGATAAATAATAAATGGACTAGAAGCATCAGAGGCGAGTATGGAAAAGCTTAACTGTGAGGGGCAAGAATAATTTTACTGCTTTCTTCGTATCTATTAGGTAAATATACCGAAAAAGATCCGTGGCACGAAGCAATTCATGAAAATTTAAAATGTTTTGCTATATTTCTGAAAAACAACTGACTGCCAACCTTTAGGGCAAAAGTTTTCCAGCTTTTGTTGCACTCTCATGATTGGATCATCATTCACGAACTCACGAACTAGAATGTCTGCAAAATCCATCAAGTTGTATTAAATTCAATAGCCCAAATAATCCACCCGGCTGCAGATTTTTCTTCGGCTTGTCCTTATTCCTTACATGCTCGACTGACAATCTGCTCACTTGCCCATAATTAGATTGCGAACGACAACAAAGAAATTCACAGCCAGAACAAGTTGATTTCATGCGGTTTGCAACTTCGTGCAGGTTCGTGATAGCACGTCAAATCCAATTTGAACTGTTTTCCACTTGCGAATCATGTAATTGCACGTTTGGGAGGAGCAAAGTTGCGACCGGTTTGTTACTTTGAATGTTTCCCTAACCAATTTGAGCGATGGTTTTTTTTCTCATTACGAAAATGGATTTAAGGATTATTTGTTGCTCTTCTGCTGTAAACCGGTTGATGGAATCGCCGATTCGCTCAGGTGCCGAAAATATTAGCAAAGTGTCAAACACAGATAAAGCCAGCCGAGAAACGTAAAATTGCTATCCGGCACTCTCATCGATATCGCGAGGGTGCCAGGCACTCTGTTATGCGATTAATTATTCTAACGTCGATTAAACTTTCACTTCGGCAAACTTCCGCTGTGACGAAATTGGATTAACTATTTAATTGATTTTGTGAAAGTACGAGATACCGGATGTGGTGTACTTTTTCTGCCACTATGCTAGCAAAGTGAATAATTTTGGCCTCACAATCTTCGCTTCCTTTAAAGGATGAAAGAAGTGCATGCTTGATGCATTCCAGTTAGTAGCAATTATTTCTAAATACTATCACATCAATTATATGCTGATAGCAATTAGACTACCTCATAATGCATACCGTTAGATACTTTTCTTTGAAACTCTATCCTCGGCGCTTATATACATCATGTATCATCATCCCGCTGATGGAATTAGAACGGTACTGCTTTTTCAGCTCGGTATCCCTATGGCAGTGTAGTGACCAGCAGCTGGAGAATATCAGTCAGTCAGCACAAACGGGAAGTCGAAAAATATGGATATTTAATGTACGTGCGCTTAGCAAATTCCGGTTCAACTTTTAGTTAAAAATAATAATGCTTTTAAGTTTCGTGTTCGGAAAACTTCGAAAACAATCGATAACAAACGGCACAATTATTTGGTGTTTTCATTAATTAGCTTTATTTTCTAGTTCAACATAGGATCAGTCACCTTAAATCAGTCTCCATCACACGGTCGTGTAAAAGGACTATAATGCAATTATTTTGCTTATTAAATTATGAGCGAGAGAGTAAATTGAATTTCCTGTCACATCCATTTAAAGTTCGCAAAAGAACACTGAGGGAGCAGGACGTGATGTTTTCAAAGAGGCTTTGAGTCTTGGCTCAAAGTGGCTGTGATTCTCGGCCGCAATTTCCTGTCTGCATGTGGGTCCGTAGCAGCATTCATAGATAGTAGCTCACTAACCGTACCTGGTACTCGGTTTCAAATCGCGTATGCAAACGGGATGCAGCTGAAAGTGATACACGGCATATCGTGCATCGTCTGTTGCTATGTACCACGGCATTTAAATGATGGTAGATCTGTAGTATTGCGGTTAATTTAGTGCATTCCAAGTGGCTAATAATAGTTGTCATCGAGCGGCAATTTGTAATTTGCTTATTAATCCGGAAAAAATTGAGTGGATACTTACTCCATGGAGAAGCTATCCATCCTGTTAATAATCGCATCATTGAGTGATCATTGTGCCTTATTATCAATTACTAATGCACGTAGCGATACGTCGTAGGAATTTTTTGTTTTTTTCCTGTTCTTTATTTTAACTCCACTTTATATTGCCTAAGATAGTTTTCAAGCCGGTAAACATTTTTAAGACATAAGTTTTTAAAATTACATTTTAAACATTTTACGATTTACAATTTTTTCTTAAATTAGACGCTATTAAAAATTTACTACCAATATTGTTAAAAAACATATTTGATTATAGAAAATAACCTTTAATTGCGTATGGATAATATCACTGCCATCAGAATTCTGTTATGATATTGTCCAGGTGTTTTTCTGTATTCCGCACTTGGTTCTTCGCCCTATAACGGTAATCGTGATAGTCATTTGCCGAAACTAAAAAGGGCGATTTAGACTAACGAATACACGTAGAACATCTGTAAAAAGTAATATACAGATTTCTATTTCCCGTTGAATGGCCAAGTAATTAATTCATTGTTAAGCATTGGACGTAACCGACGATTCAAACCCCCTTAAGGCACATTTGTAAACGGCGTCGCCACAGTCAAACTTGTTTCGCTTGTCTTTTTCAAATATTAGCAATCCATATCATAAATGTAACAACATTAAGCCCTAGCCCTAGCCCTAGCCCTAGCCCTAGCCCTAGCCCTAGCCCTAGCCCTAGCCCTAACCCTAGCCCTAGCCCTAGCCCTAGCCGTAGCCCTAGCCCTAGCCCTAGCCCTAGCCCTAGCCCTAGCCCTAGCCCTAGCCCTAGCCCTAGCCCTAGCCCTAGCCCTAGCCCTAGCCCTAGCCCTAGCCCTAGCCCTAGCCCTAGCCCTAGCCCTAGCCCTAGCCCTAGCCCTAGCCCTAGCCCTAGCCCTAGCCCTAGCCCTAGCCCTAGCCCTAGCCCTAGCCCTAGCCCTAGCCCTAGCCCTAGCCCTAGCCCTAGCCCTAGCCCTAGCCCTAGCCCTAGCCCTAGCCCTAGCCCTAGCCCTAGCCCTAGCCCTAGCCCTAGCCCTAGCCCTAGCCCTAGCCCTAGCCCTAGCCCTAGCCCTAGCCCTAGCCCTAGCCCTAGCCCTAGCCCTAGCCCTAGCCCTAGCCCTAGCCCTAGCCCTAGCCCTAGCCCTAGCCCTAGCCCTAGCCCTAGCCCTAGCCCTAGCCCTAGCCCTAGCCCTAGCCCTAGCCCTAGCCCTAGCCCTAGCCCTAGCCCTAGCCCTAGCCCTAGCCCTAGCCCTAGCCCTAGCCCTAGCCCTAGCCCTAGCCCTAGCCCTAGCCCTAGCCCTAGCCCTAGCCCTAGCCCTAGCCCTAGCCCTAGCCCTAGCCCTAGCCCTAGCCCTAGCCCTAGCCCTAGCCCTAGCCCTAGCCCTAGCCCTAGCCCTAGCCCTAGCCCTAGCCCTAGCCCTAGCCCTAGCCCTAGCCCTAGCCCTAGCCCTAGCCCTAGCCCTAGCCCTAGCCCTAGCCCTAGCCCTAGCCCTAGCCCTAGCCCTAGCCCTAGCCCTAGCCCTAGCCCTAGCCCTAGCCCTAGCCCTAGCCCTAGCCCTAGCCCTAGCCCTAGCCCTAGCCCTAGCCCTAGCCCTAGCCCTAGCCCTAGCCCTAGCCCTAGCCCTAGCCCTAGCCCTAGCCCTAGCCCTAGCCCTAGCCCTAGCCCTAGCCCTAGCCCTAGCCCTAGCCCTAGCCCTAGCCCTAGCCCTAGCCCTAGCCCTAGCCCTAGCCCTAGCCCTAGCCCTAGCCCTAGCCCTAGCCCTAGCCCTAGCCCTAGCCCTAGCCCTAGCCCCACTGAGACACACCACGTTTCGTAGGCGTGTAGCAATACGAATTCCAGATTTTAGTTGAAATTTCGTATGTAGAGTAATCTGGTTTCAGAGTCAGATGTTTCGTAGACCTGCAAAGGCACCCATGGCCTATCCGATCCGTGTGGCTATATTAGCCTTGATACCACCATCGGGTGTTGTCTGGCTACCAAGATATTGAAAGGTTTTCACCTGCTCAACATGTTGTCCCGTCATCTAACTTGTTCTTCATTGTACGAGTAAGGCAATGTAGTCAGCTAGATCAAGACAATTTAGCTGTTTCATCGTTAAAAGATTCCAAGGTATTCCTCGATTTGGTCTAGTGTCAATAGCCACAACTATTATCCGATCCGTAACGATAAGAAACAGCAATTGTGATAATAACTAGAGCCCTGACTCACACCAGCAGACCCCTATAGGGTCGAACATGACGCCGTTGTACAACACGTTGCACGAGAACATTTTATACTGGACCTCAATGAGATGTACCAGCTTATCTGGAGCTTTTCGCCTCTACGCCTAAACGCGCTTTAAATGTTTTCGTGATTGAGTCGGTCAAACACTTGCTCTAAGTCAACGAACATCTTCAGAAGAGAGTCCTTGAATTCGTTGATCTGTTCAAATATAACACGGAGCATTGTAATATATTCTACACATTATCGGCCAGCGAGGAATCCATCTTGCTACCACCGGTATCAGGTATCAGCATCTTTGGCTCGAGCAGCACGTTCCTCACAATCATGTTTAAGATTTGTGCCTTGCCCATCTTGCCCGTGACATCATTTACCTGATGAGGACGGGAAGGAAAACAGAAGGAATAGGAAGGGGTGGATGAGGAATTTATACAAATACAAACATATATATATCGAGAGATTTTTGTACCCCCGAGGGGATACTGCAATCCTTGGTAGTTAACTTATCAAAAGTACACCCCCTGGGGGGTATACTCACGATAAATAAGAGCTTATAGCTCAATACCGCTTTCGGTAAGAAACATCAAAATGGCTCGTAATTTTAGTTTCCTAAAATCCGATTCATTTAAGACGTAGGATCCAAAGATCCTATGACGCAATTGTGCTACTGCAGGACAGTTGCAAATTACGTGATATGGTGTACCGTAGTCGGATTCACATAAATTACAATGAAACGATTCAGCTCTCTGAATCGTAGCCATGTGATAATTTAGTCTGCAGTGACCAGTCAGTGATTTGACAAGAATACTGCAATTTACCTTTGAGTGTTGCAAAACAAATTTCGCAACCTTCTCACAAGGCTTAACAATGAAACTTTTCGTTTGACGTTTTGACAACAAGTTTCAAGATTTTCCCAATAACGTACATGTTCAGATGAAAACCAACACACTTAAAAAACTCAGCAAAATTTGCCGAGATTTGGACAGCCGAGCGTTCGGTAAAAATTTCAGTTTTGCAATTCGACGTTTACGGATCTTTACTAACGTTTGGCATCATAAAAAATTTTACCGAACGCTCAATTGTCCAAATCTCGGCAAAATTTTGCTGACTTCGGCACTTTTTTTTAAGTGTGAAGATCGAATCTTTTGTTTAATCCAACATGCCGCAATTGGTAAAGCAGGTTCCGGTCCGAAAACCGACTTTTCTGCTCCAGATCTTGCTAGTTCATCAGCCCATTCATTTCCGGTTATACCAGAATGGCCAGGAACCCAAACCAGACGAACGGCATTTAGAATGCTTAGTCTAATTGGGTGTGGCAGGCGATGACTGTTTTAGATTTAGAATTAGCCGCACAAAGGGCTTTTATAGCAGCTTGACTGTCAGAACAGAAGTAGATAATCTTGCCTATCAGTTCTTTCTGAAGTGCAAACTGAGCTCCGCACATAATTGCAAAGATTTCAGCTTCAAAAACGGTGCAGTAACTACCCAACGAATAGGATTCCTCCAATTCCAGCTCACGGCAGTAAACACCAGCACCCGCGCGACCTTCGTACAAGGAACCATCGGTATAACAGACCACATAGTCGGAAATTTTCCTTTCTATGTAGCCTGACATCCAATCCTCTCTAGGAGGAAAGTCACTTGAGAAAGTCCAAAGGCCAATCGCGTGTAGTCGATAAGCACATATTAGTGCCTCTTGCTTCAGGTGGAAGTGTAGAGGTTTAATATTGAAAATAGCTTCTAGGGCGGCAGTAGGAGTTGTAGTAAATGCACCATTGCCATTAAACACATCCTTTGAAGATGGTTTAGCTTTGTCTGGACAGTCACAACTTCCCCTCTCTGCCACCATACAAGACAACCATACGCCAGTATTGGTCTGACAACGACCGTGTATAACCAGTGTATGTATTTGGGTTTAAGCCCCCAAGAGTTGCCAATTGCTCGTCTACATTGCCCGTCTACCACCGGAGAGTGTCGATCTTCTCCTGGATCCGGTTGAGGATTACCTTACATAATACTTTAAGAGTAATACAGCGCAACGTGATGCCATACCAGCTACCGCATTGTGTTAGGTCTTCTTTCATTAGGGACTTTGACCAATATGCCCAGGACCCAGTCCACCGGATATGTTGCGGTTTCTTATGTATTGCTGAATAGTTGATGCATCATCCGGGCTAACAAAGATGCGTCAGTTTGAAGCACATCCACTGAAATCCTAGATATCATACTGTTCCGTGATCGTCGTAAGGGGGGCCGATTACCAACGGGACTGTGATATTATTATGCAATAGATGACGAACAAGTGTTGCTATATGCACACCACCGCCAGCGGCGGTGGCTGCGAACTGACTGAACTACTAGACTCACGTTTATTACCCTATTTATAGGTACATCGTTTGATAATAGCTTATTGTTCCTACATCTAGCCAGAACAACAATAGCGCTTTGTCTCATATTCGACCGAGTACACTGATTGTTGTTCTACTAGATGTGAAGGTCAACGCGGTCATATTGCGGCTTTGTGCTAGCTACTTGAATTTCATCCAGCGATGGCGCCTCAGAGTTGATGCGATTTATACGACGATCTAATGGCATCATGCGCTACTGGTTAAGTTGGTCTCAGATATTTGAAACTCGGAAGAGTTGCTCAATTTGCCCAGTTCATCGCTTAAGCAGTTCTGTACGGTCAGTCAGTAATTGTCCTTTAGCGACATCTTTAGTGTTCATCCTGGCACCACTATAGCGATGAGAAATATCAAACAACAAACGGATATAACCATTGGCGCTGACGTTTTTCTGCTTTTTTGGCTAGGAAGTTACCTTGTCCCGCCAACAAGCTTGTCTAACAAGAACAACCCTTTTCCAGTTCGGTTCCTCCAAGTTTTATCCGAAATTCTCCGCCCGCTGCGTACTTTGCTAAGGACTTCGTCACTGATCATGTCCATTACTCTCCGACAGTTCCACGATGTAGCTACCCTGAAGCTCGGAACTCAAATTGGTCGACATTGGCCCTTTTCTCCTTAGGGGTCTCTAAGCGTCGCGTAAGCGATAACAAGATGGTGACCGAATGCCATATCGGCGCTGCGGTTGTTGCATATATCAAGAAGGCTTCTTCTACACTTTTTACTAATGCAGATGTGGTCAATTTGGATTTCTCTTCGGCCGTCGCAGGAAACCCACGTAACCTTAAGTGCTGGTCTATGGGGAAAGAGCGATCCACCAATGACCATGTTGTTATTACCACAATACTCTGTAAACAGATGCCCGTTTTCACGCACCTCTTCATGGCGTCTAGTGACGCGTTCAACCTCCGCTCTGTTTGAGTCAATCTTCGCGTTGAAGTCGCTCAAGTAGATTTGAATGTCCACCTTCGGAATTTTCAACTGCACTGTTTAGAAACTCCACTGTAAAAACTCTCTTTCTCCTGCAGGTCGTCCAGTATCTGTTGACGCATAGGCCTGGATTGCAACAATGTTTCTAATGCATGTTCTTAATCTGGCTACGGTTATGCTTTCGACATACATTTACTTGTCGTATTTGAATTAAAGAAGAAGTACCGATCAGAATATGGTGGGAGGCTTTCGGGATTACGCCATGGTGGATGTCGCAGAGCAAACCGGATGAATTTTGTTTGTACTCCTTCGATGCGCAGGTTGCACGTTAACTACTGAGGACACCATACAATGCTACAATTTCAATCCGGGGACGATCCACAGCATAATACAGGGGTTCAAGGCAATGGGAATCACTAAACATACGTGATATATGTCAATTGTTAGTTTGGTACCGAGTAAAATACCAAGGTCACTGACGTGATCTACCCTACACAGCTCGGTTCCGTCGATCAGGTAGTTGAAAAGAATCAGGCTCTTCATATGGTAAAAATGCACAACCTTACATTTTGCCACACTCAACGTTCACCAATCGACAAATGCATCGAGTAAAGCTTGCCGGTGGCGACAGTCGTCCAGTTTCTCAACAGCCCGAAACAGTTTCAGATTATCAGCGTACACAAGTCAACACAAGAAGAGTGAAAACAGCAATGGTCCCATAATGCTTCCTTGTGGGACACCAGAAATAGAAGAACCAAGTACCAGTTCAGCCATTGCACTAATTGTTGAGATTCACCGAGATGGAAAAGCTTACGCAGTAGAATTATATGATTAAAAGCGGCTCCAAATTGTATTCCTTTGTCACCAGATTACGGTTAGCAACTGAATGACTGTATTTCTTTAGTCTACGGTGAAAAGGTGCAGTGATGGAAATCTAAGAACAAGGGTTTATTTCTAATTCCCGTCGTAGTAAGTAAAGCCATTCTAATTTTCATCATTTGTTGGATGGATTTAATGAATACTCCTAAAGTCCTTGTGCTGATTTGACTAAAACACACTTACCTTCCGTTCCGTGAACTTTGAAATCACTGAAAAGTGATTATTAAAGCATATTATTGAAATTACGCAACTGACTTTATTTCTTAAATTCGTCGTACCGTTTTAAAATTCGTCCATCAAAATTTTTCATCGTCCGAACTATAAATCACAACAATGTTTACGAAGCTAACGCGCATGTATTTGTGTAGGACGGCATGACAAATGTTATTCTGCAAAATTTCTGAAGGTCGGGCAAGTTTTCCTGGCTGTAGAATAACGACAATGCCTTGCCTGAGTTATTTTCATTTATGAATGACGGAAATTGAAACGATTAGTCGACATTTTCTTCTTCGTCGCACAAGAAAACGTAGGAAATTTGGCTGGTAGGACTTCTTTAATGATAAAAAGCATTTAAATAGATTTCAGCTCACTCTGATTGATCGCGTATGATAGACAACAAACTAAAATATTAGGGAATAACTAGTTTTGCATTGTGTGTCATAAAAATGCTGATATTTTTAATAATTTGTGTTGGATAGAACGGGAATACGCAATTACGACGGAACAGCAACATACCCTGCAAGTGAAGGAATATACAAAAGCTTATTCATCGCGACAAGAACTTTTTTTTGAGACCATCAGCAATTGGATGGTAGAGCAAGGTTGCGTCTCGGCGATTAATTCGTAAGCAGCGCTGTCTTGCTCTTTGTGCTCAAATTGTACTTATTTTTATTTATTTGGTCGTACCACCTTAGCCAAGCTAAATTTGAAAAAGTTTTGCAAAGGGCATTTATAGAACTTATTACTATCTACAAAATTGTTTAATTAAATATGGCTCTATCTTTTATATTTATGGTGCACCTGGTAGGTTTACACTGAGTGCTACACAAGGAGCGTTCTGGATACCGGTAGTTAAATTTACCATCTTCAACGCTTCTCGTAGTTTCATTTATGGTTGATAAAATAAAAAAGAGTGATGCACTTACTGTTGGTTAAGAAACACGAAACATAAATCTGGATTTTACTCACCAATTCATTAAGTCCGCCATAATTCCATTGACTTCCGCTTAGCAGATGCCACTCTAATGGATAATCTTTACTTGAGTATCGTACTCTTGGTTACTGAGACACTCGCTGTCTCGCGCTTTGTCATTGTGTCGAGAAAATCGAAGAAGAAACTCCGAATAAAGAAGATTGAAGATGTGACCATAAAAGCATCTTGTCACTTTTCTATACAGGAGGCAAATGTACAATGTTCGTCGCTTTTAGTCACTACCGGAGACTACTGCTGTGTACCCATCACACAAAGACTCCGGTTTCCTTCTGCTAGGAAACGGAAACGGAAGCGCGACGGCCACATTTGGGAAAGTATCGCTCGCTCCGGAGTAGGAGCATTACAGCCATAACAAAATATGACAACTTGTCCAAACTGTCAACCGGCGGCAAATTCAAACTGACGCTGAGATGAATTTTCCACGAAACGGAAAATTTACTTGTTAAGTTCTTTTTGGCGTCTTGCCGGTAATTTGTAAAAAGAAGTCGGGAGAAGGTTTTTGTAGGCAATTGAACAGGCGGCAGATAGAGCACCGAACGGACAGAAAAACATTAGGATAACAACATAGTACAGCACCGCACAAATATGGAGCAATGGACTTTCTCATACAAAGGTAATTGTAATCGATACCTGTTTGAGCACAAACAGAATCAAGCGCATAATAGTTTCAGTCTGCATTCTACTACCTGTTATTTTTCGATAAAATCAGTTTCAATTAGTTGAACGCTAAAAAATAATTGCACGATAACAAACTTTTAAATGATGAAATTTTACAACACCGGCTGACAACTGCGTAGCAGGAAATAATTAGAGTAGGGTGTGCAAAGGACTAGTAGATGGAATAAACAAAGAGCAAAATAAAGTTATTTTCAAGGTTTTCGGTACCTTTGCAAACAGTACTATTGCGTTTTGGAGCCATGTTACAATTTAGTTATAAAAACTTCTGAAAAACTACTGGGTATTCGCTTTCGAGTTAAGCCTGGAAACGACCGAGTTATCCCGCAACATTATTTATCCTCCTATTGATAGAAGTTCCCGTTCGCAATAATAGCGAAAACTCATCGTCACACCTTTAGCCGTTCAAAATCACCGGTTAGCTTTCTCCCGCGCCGGAATGGAACGTGAATTAATATAAACTTTTAATGATCATGCATGGCTGCGCGTTGGTAAAATTTAATTTGACACTTTACCGCTCGCACCTCGCATCCCCGGTTTCCTCGAAACGAAGAATGACAGCTCGATATAATTGTAATTAGAATAAGTCAGCTTGCGGTGAGAATAAGTTTGTAACGTGAAAAAGCTGCTCAGAAAACCTAAGTATCGACGATTTATTCGTAGCAAAGTTTTTAGTAATACATCAGTACAAACGAAACCCAGGTAGTAAAATGTGTTTTACTAGGGGTTTCCCAGCCCTACAGTAATATAAAAATCACTAAAGAAAATATTGAAGTTGAGCCGAAAAACCCCGTAATAAAATTATTATTTGACGCATTCTAATAACGATAAAAGTGTCCCTATACAAACAAATTTAGCGATGATACGGATTTGGAAACAGCAGATAACTATCTTGCATTGTTACAACTGCGTATTGGCCGGTGGAACGAGCGCAACGTGAGAGGAAAGCAAACTTGGCAGGACTAACTATGTACTGCTGGTATCTGCAGCAACTCTAATTAATTTAAGCTAGCAGTAGTAATAAGCAAACAGTTCAGTACCTACTTTTTGTCCAAATTTGAACATAACTTTTTTCGATATTGCTTCTAATTATCTAAAGTGTGAAACCGACAGTTAAAACTATGAGTTAAACAGAGTCATGGAAAATTGGATTCGATAGCCTTGCAAAGAAGGAAAAGCTAGCATGAACTACGGCAATACCTTTTGCTAAGAGTAATGATGAGATACTTTTACTGTAGTATGCAAATTTTTTGGCGCAGTATGATTATTCGGTGGTACTAACAATGCATCGAACGCTTTGGTAAACCTTTTCTGAATTAACCGTATATGCAATTCAAAACTGTCTACTTATCCTGAATAATGACCAAGCAGAGAGATTTCGTAACAAACCTCACAGTTTTCTAACTAAAATTCACGTTAAATTGTTTAAAAAAATAAATTTCGAAATGAAGCTAAGCAACACACTCGTCGTTTTATACGTGCTTAGTGCTTAGACTGAAAAAACATACGATCACAGTTTCAGGAGTCGTTTACTATGGTAAGAACTCATTTAACCGATGTTTTGATAGAAAATAACGACATTCTGCCTGCGACATCATCGGTTCGAACGATTATTTTTTGCCTTTCTAAATATATAGGAGTATAAAGGTATAGGAATCACTCGAAAAACCGGAAATGGAAAGAAGGTCCTGCGGGCCGAGATACCATTCGACTCAGTTTTGAAAACTGAGCATTCTCTCTCTCTGTGTGTGTGTGTGTGCGCGCGTGTGTGTGTGCGTGTTTGTGCGTGTGTGTGTGCGTGTGTGTGCGCGCGCGTGTGTGTGGGCGTGTGTGTGCATGTGTGTGCGTGCGTGTGCATGTGTGTGCGTGTGTGTGCGTGTGTGTGCGTGTGTGTGCGTGTGTGTGCGTGTGTGTGCGTGTGTGTGTGCGAGCGTGTGTGAGCGTGTGCGAGCGTGTACGCGTATGTCACGCTTTTCAATCTCCCTAACTTTTCTCGGAGATGGCTGAACTGATTTTGATGATCTTAGTATCAAATGCAAGGTGTAGTTGCCTCATAGGTCGCTATTAAATTTCATATTGATCGGACTCTTAGTTCAATAATTATGTATAAAAATACGAAAAAAATGACACTTTATTTTCTTAGCGGTCCCTCAACCGATTTGTACAAAATGGTTTGCAAATGAAAGGAGACCTTTTAAAAGATATAACCTCCAATTTTCATAATGATTGGGCTGGTGATTTAAAAGTTACACAAAGAAATGTGAAAAAAACTCGAATTAATCCACCTAACGGTGTGACCTAGCCTTTCTACTGCATTTAAAACATATTTTTGTAACATATCTGCATTAATTAAATGACAAACATCCCAGAAATTATTATTATTTGTAAACTAGCATTCACATCTTTCAAACGAAACCAAGTTATGGAAAATCGGACGATACATTCAAAAGATATTCAAACTATTAACATTTAAACACCGTATGTTAAACCACTCAAAACGTGTAAAACCAAAATATATCAATCAAAGTACGATTGTGTTCAACGTATGTGTGATGTATGTGCGTATGTATACGTGTGTGTATGTGTGTGTATACAATTTTGCAATTTGCATGGAAATACAAGATAAGTGAGAAACATTTCATTTGTAATTTTCATTACTAGCTGTAATTTACGATCGGACTAGAAAGCAGAAAAGCGAAGAAAACCGTTTGTTTTTGACATATACATAGGTACAGTAGGATTTCGAATTTGGCAACAAATGCGTGTTGCCTATGTTGCCAAAATCGAAACCGTTCCAAAATCGAGACCCTTTTTCGATATGAAAAATTTAATGCAAATGCTTTAGAAATTGACTAAATTTCATTAATCAATGATTGCAACCATTTTAGGTTTAAAAAGGCCGCCAAGAGCTATCCGTCCGGTGCAAATAAGTTATTGACATTCTGCGGTAAAACGTAGTCCTACGGCAATAAACATATTATTGTTCGAAACCACATAACTTTTTTTCATGAACATACTGAGGACATCATTTTTTCGTCATTTAAAGTATGTATGCAGAAACTGATTGATATTTAAGTAAATTTTTGGAAGTGAAATAGCTTGCTTGCCAAAAACGAATGCTTTTGTTGCCAACATCGAGCCATGTTAAATTCGAACCATGCCAAAATCTAACCAAACCAAATTCGAAATCCAACTGTATATTGGTGTATAGAACTGAAAATGCTAAAAAATGGATTTTCCCATATAAATTTATACAAATTTCAAACAAATTTTGCGCATATCGGATCGCTAGTGCCATCAAAACAGACTAGCGCTGGAAAAACCATTATTTTTGCCATTCTCAAGCATATTTATGGCGCTACTTTTGAACTGTTTCTTTGATCTCATCTAGTTTGCTTAACTCTCTAACGGACAACATCGTACAAACGATGCGATCAAAGCAGTGACTTTTTTCATGAAAGTATTCAAAAGAAGCTCCAGTCTTGATTTTCATGCAAAAACAATTAACAAAAGGAGCGCAAACTAAGAAAAAGTCCAATTCCTCTTTCTAATATTCCATATCTAATATGCTCTACCCAGTTATTCTTGCAATTCAGATATATTACAAAATTGAAATCAAGCATGTAAATTAATCATAGAAAAATTTTAAGGTCAATCGTTTTGTTCTAGATGCCCATTTTCATTGAAAGTAAAAATGGAAATATTCACGCTATTTTTTTTTCAAAATTTTCCTCAATTCCTTTTCAAAGATGATAACTCTGACGCATAGTCATAATGTTGTGACATTAATATCAAAATATCAAGGAATCGGTTCTGAACACATTTCTCTACAGCAAGCATTCACTAATTGGTGGTTCGTTAATTTGGCGGTTCGTTAATTGGACGTTCGTTAGTTGGGCGGAAATGTCAAAATTCACTGTCAAAATGAATCATGTGAGGGGTCTAGACATGCGATTCAAGATCATATTCATTGTTGTTCATGGGATAATCTGCTAGATTCAACATCACGGATAACGTCTAACTTTTTAGCTAGAGGTAATTTGGTATGTTTGCGTTTTGTCGCTGTTCTTTCCGATGATACGGCCATTGTCTGTTTAAAAACAAACTAGTTATACCAACAGTCGATTATTAAGCATTATACTTGAATGAAAGACAGCAGACCGAAATGTTTACTTACTCCAATTTTAAACGTAACCAGGTGTTCAATATGTATTCCGAGTCTCGAAAGTTTGCAAAATCAGAGACAAAAATAATTTGCGTACCCCTCATGAAACTGTCAGTCAGCCCAATTAACGAACATGACTCGATAGTCGTGGCCCAATTACCGAATTCTGGCTATATTCGTTCAAGTCTGCAAAAATTATCGTTTGTCTTTACATATATTTCTAGGAATCACTTAACTATAATAAAACTGAATAAGGTGTTAATGTGAACTAAATGACCCTTACCAATATTTACGCATGCTAGGAGAGAAAATATTGTACGCAGTACGTTTTTATGAATTTTACTGTTAAATAAGGATTTTGAAGAATAAGGAACAGTTATTTAAAAATATAGTCAACTTAATTATATATGTGTAAATGTTGTACAGAAATAAAAAATAATTATTGTTGCAGTAGAAAGGCCAAGTCACACCGCTAGGTGGATTAATTCGGGTTTTTTTTTTAGAAACCCAGTCCTGTCGTTCGAGAACTTCACTTCACCGCTCGTATAGGTGTAGCTTGCGGAACGTTTTTCAGAATTTGAAGTTTGCATGAAAATGTGGGTCAAGGGAGAAGCATGGTACACGTAAATAGTACCGGAAAACTTCAAAATACACATCGTTGTGAAAAATTGTGTTAACGAAGTCTACAAGTCGTAGGCGAAATAGGTATCTGTCGCGAATAAAACTAACAGTGAAAGTGAATCGTGGAAAACAGTTTTTTTTCTATTAAAAGTCGTCTAACTGACGGTCCATGTTTGGCAGTCCACTAACTGAATTGCATGTTGGTTGAAAACTTTATTTAACAAATGTTCAATATTTAGGAATGTCATCTTTTACGCAGGTGACAACATTCGCAACGAAAACCCCGTAAAGGAAAAAATTACCGTATCGTCAAAGATAGCCCATTCAAATTTCTTCGAGCACACAATAGCCCCTAATCCCCCGTCTAATACGAACAAATTCATCAAGAGCCATTCCAAAATTACCCTTGATGCTATTATGTTCCCCGCCTCCTTCATCGCGTCGTCACCCCAATCGTCGGCCAACCGAGCCATTCTCAGAATGTTTCCAGGCATGTAGTTTTAATTTCAAAGTGCGCCATTTTTCTGCTCCAGATAATGATATCAAAGTATATTTCCTGGGCTGTAGGTATCCGAACCGGAGAGCAAGATTGGAGAGCTTCACCGCATCATCAGCACTATGACGAGCGTCCGTTAATCCGGTTCATCTGTGCATGGAAAAAGGGAAAAGCGGCACATAATCGTACCACACCAGCATTGACAACACGTCGTTGTCGTCGTCGTCGTCGTACCTGTGAACCCAAACGTTCCAGTTTCCAGGGAACGTGGCCGCTCGCTCGGCTTATGTTTGCTGTGTATTTGAAACGAATGAATGGGCACCAGTTACTTACGGTTGGATAAATTTTATTTATAAATAAACCATCTACAGATGTATACATAACTCGAGTCGATGTGTTACTATCTCAGTTGTGAAAACATTTCAGTGCTTAAGCGCTAATAGCCATTTAATGTGCTGTACTAAGCATATGTTGCTGTAATCGACGATTGCTTTTATCTGACAAACTGCAGCATGAAAATCATTCATGTTGCACAAAACACACAAAACAAGTTAATTATGAGAATCTACATTGTTTGTGAAACTGATATCGATGTGCATTTCAGACCAAGAAAAATTATTCGATTTTCTTTATAGTGTATTTCAAATAACAAACATGTTGACCAAGAATGAAACAAAAAGCATGTGATAACATTTATTTGATCAGTAGTGTAAGTGAGAGTACTCTATGGTACGATAGAGCGTAATGATGTGATTAATAATTCATACTCTAATTAAAATATTCTGACTGCCTCAGAACAAAAAACTCTCTGTATCACTATGTTGTAACCACAAACATCCGAAAATCGCTCTATACAACGATGCCGGTTCAAAGGCTGTATATGTCATGAAAAACAGCTGATGAGCCTAATTGGCTAGCTATAACATTGCATGTAAACATACTTCGTCTGTTTGTTTGATCTCATTATGAATCCCAGGTTCTTGTTTGCCTTGGCAATGATGCTGCTGTAGTGGTTCTGGAATGTAAGTTCGGTATCCAATAGAACACCAAGATCCCTGATGGCCATTACGCGTTCAGTATCCTGGCTGTTTATGAAAAAACTGTATTGGATTGGAGCCTTCTTTCGACTGTAACTGATTACGGAGCACTTGACAACGCTGACACTGAGCCGATTGCATACACTCCAAACATAAAACATGTCGATCAGCTTTTGTAATTCAATACAATCAGCAACGCCTCTCAGAGTGACTCGAGGTACGATGCTGATCTAGTAAGCCAGTCGTCGTATGTTCGAATCTCTGCTGGAATAATCAGGATCGTTGCACTGTAGTGCAATTGTCCTGTACTTTAACAGCTGGCTGCGAAGTGTTACTTTTACAAGCAGCGACTGAGCGAACTGCAGTAGATTTTGAGGTCATCAGCGTACACGATTCGGCATCCTGAAGGAAGTAACATTCACACATCATTGTAATACATCGTTGTAAAAAATAGCTATAATACGACATTGCTGCCCTGAGGAACGCCTGAGGTACGCTAGGCGCAAGACTCTCTCAGTGCTTCTCAGTTTCATAGAAAGACAGTGGTTTTCAAGCAAGGACCACAGGGTAAAAGCAGCAGAAGGACCGAGATGCTTTATCTTGGCTAGCAGTATAGAGTGGTCAATACAATCGAACGCAGCTTTGATGTCGGTATACACCATGTCGACTTGTGCTCCACCTTCCATAGTTTGTAGACAAAATGAACTGAATTCCATCAGATTTATGCTAATCGACCGACAAGGAAAAAGCCATGCTGATTAGTTGAGATGTACTGCGCAACATTTTTGTGCAACAAGCCATGGATATGGATTTCAAATAATTTCGAGCCAGCGCAAAGCGACGTAATCCCGCGATTATGCACCGGTGCGTTCGTTAAGAACACGTAACATCTTTATGTTAAACCACAATAGAACAGATTATGCTAGAAACGGTCCTATTAATAGAATAATGAGCATTTACAATAATTACTATGAAACCATTGACGTAACTATGTCACGAATCATGCTTAAAAAGACGTGCACTAGAATTGTATGATTTAAAGGTCAGCAACAGATTGCCAACTATGGATTAAATTGAATTGAAATAAACCCCGGGAATAGTCGAAGATTTCAAGGCCAGGGATGGTTCGATCACTTTGACTCAATTTTGATTCATTTGACATTACCGTCTCCAGCCGAGCAAAATTTGACATAGTTATTAATGAGACATTTGTAGAACTTGTTATTATCTACAATGAACAAAGTGTTGCTGTAACTTTTGTAGTTACGGCGCTACAATGCTAGTACCTCTTTAGTAACTAAATGAACGTCCATTTTGTTACTGATGAGGTACTAGCATTGTAGCGCCGTAACTACGAAAGATACAGTAACACTTTTTCAGCAAAATTGTAGATAATAACGAGCTCTACAAGATCAGAAGATTCAGCCCGAGCCGGTAAACGTTATGTATTCCGTTCTATATGTACAACTGTGGTGAATGGATTCAATCATTGAGCCAGGTCTCGGTGACAATGACCAGGTCAATTTCAGCGTTGCTTACTGAGATGAAGAAGTCGTCAACTTTAGTGCGGAGTCCTCTAATATATTGATAATACATACGGATACAGTCAGATTTTGAAATGGTGTCCTTAGCAGCAGTAGGAGGGTGGCAGTATTCCTCCTCCAAATAAGCATAAGGGACGATTCAAATATGACGTCCACCAAATTTCTGCTTTTTTAGACCCCGTCTCCCCCCTCTGTCCGATTGTGTCACAAAACTCAACCTCCCCCCCCCCCCTTTGGACGTCACACAAACCTAAAATAGAAATAAAAAGCTTTTAACACGCTGTGTAAAAAGTGTTTTATAAAAATAGCTTAATCTTTTGAGAAGTAGTGTAAGATTTAAAAATCATAGAAAATAACAGTCGCGTACTTTCTCGAAAAAAAGAAATTTAAATTTCCAGATTTTTCCGGATAAACTGATCTTAAAGTCCTTTTAACGAAATTATAAAAAGATTCCACGCTTTGCTGACTTTCTCCACCCAGCGAGTAGAGTTTTACTGTTTTTTTACAGATTTTTTTTTACCGAATTGCTGTATGTAATTATATTAGTAAAAAATATATTTATGGGCACGATTTATGAACTGCGAACGAAGGCTCTAACAACCTTCAATTGTAAATCGTCACAAATCATTGAAGAAATGAAGTTTTGGTTTCAATTGAAGAGCACCGTTCCGCTTTAAAACAACTTCAATCTGCATCGGCGAGGCAGATTTCACTATGTCGTGACGATAGCTTTTAAAGTTTATTTTGTACTTGTCAATCAAATATCTAGTAAAAGGTTAGAAACTTTGATTGCAAATGAACTGAAATTGATTTACGTATATCCTTTAATGTAACGCATGGTATAATTAATCTAGTGTAACATAGGCAAATCGTGCCCGACTTTCGGCGCCGTCAGCTGAAACAATTACCAGCATCAATTGAAGCTTGCTTGAAAGATTCTGTTCAACAAATGAATCAAGTCGCTTTTTGAGTAAAGAGAAGATAGGAGAGAATCAGCTTCATTTATTTGTTTCGACGATGTCGGGTCCTCTTCTGAAGTATCTTCTGAAGTAAGATAAGTTCGAAAATCGATATAAATCGATGAGTTTTTGTAGCCTTTTTCTGAGAATAAGTTTTCTTCGGCGGATGTCACATTTGCCTAGACCCCCTCCCCCCCACTGTCATAACCTGTCACAAAATTGACACCCCCCTCCCCCCCATAAGCAGTGGACGTCATTATTGAATGATCCCTAAGCATAAGCATAGGATACCGCCTGTGTGCTGCTACTCCGTTATTGACCAAGACTGATGAAAATTGCAAAATGATGGCTGGAAAAAGCATACTTGGGACAGCACGCTATTCCTCATTGTGCAACCTTATCAGGTCGCTGCATGCTGATCAATATCGACGCCGGCCGGAGGGTCCTGGTGGGATGGGAAGGAATGTTAGTCCAATACTTGTTGCTACTAAAGACCAGGGAATCCTCTGCATCTTCACAAGTATTTCGGGAAAGGTATTGTTGTTAGTAGATGGGGGGAGCTAGATGGATAAGGTAAGTATGTAAGCACCAGTTATATGAGACTAACCTGGATATTCGAAAATTTTCTTGTAAAGCCAGTAATTACGAAAATTAAGATATAAACAATACCTTTTTAACAAATTTAATATAATATATTTCGGTGGCCAAGTTCCGGAGAAAGGGAGTTCCGTGCAGTAGACCCTATTGCAGGCACTTCTTTCAAGTACCACATCTACTACAGTGGCGGTAAAAAAGCAGAACATGGAGTCGGTTTCGTAGTGTTGGGAAAACAAAAGCAACTAGTTATCCGGTGGAGGCCCGTAGATGACCGTATATGCGTGTTGAGGATTAAGGGCAAATTCTTCAACTATAGCCTAACCAACTTATACGCACCGACAAATGATAAATCCGATGACGCTAAAGACGAGTTTTACAACAAGCTTGAGAGGACCTATGGAGAGTGCCCAAAACATGACGTGAAAATCATCATCGGAGATGCAAACGCGCAGCCCGGAGAGCCCGCGGCCAGAGGAATGGCCATCTGTAGCACCTACTTTCCACGTTTGAATATTCGAAAACACACCTGGAGGCATCCAAATGGAGACTCCAGCTCTCAGATCGATCATGTCTTGATTGACGGTCGACACTTTTCGGACGTTATCGATGTACGGTCTTTTCGTGGACCAAATATCGACTCTGACCACTATCTCGTAGTGAGTAGGAGTCGCGCAAGGCTGTCGAACACGGCAAAAGCTCGCACTGAGAGGACGCTGCGTTTCAACATCCAACGGTTAACGGCAGACGGCGTAACAGTGGAGTACGCCAGGAAACTTGACCAGCGAATCGCAGAACAGCAGGTAGAAGAAGAACATATAAATGGGCTGTGGAGGAACATCCATGGTGCCATCCAAACAGCAGCGAAAGAGGTGGTAGGCACGACGCGTAGAAAACAGCGTAACAGCTGGTTTGATGCCGAATGCCAGCGAGTGACAGACGAAAAGAACCAGGCCAGGAGTCGCATGCTCACTGCGGCAACGCGTCAAAACAGAGAGAGATACAGAGAGACTAGTGCTGCGGAAAAAAGAATCCATCGTCTAAAGAAAAGCGAGTATGAGGAGCACGTGCTCGCCGGCGCAGAGGAGCGATACGCCAGCAACGACACACGGAGTTTCTATTAAACGGTGAGATGCAGGAATTTTGCCATGCCTGTGATGTGCAATGATAGTGCTGGCAACCTGCTTACCGACAAAACGGCGAACTTTCGGACACTATTGAATCGAGAGGTAAATGCGGAGATCAGCAGGGACAGGATAGAAATTGTAAGCGATGGTCAAGCTGTGGAGCCACCAACACAGGAGAAGGTTAAAAGGGCAATCAGTGAGCTGAAAAACGGTAAGGCTGCTGGGAAGGACGGTATTCCGGCTGAACTTCTAAAAGCGGGGAGCGAGCGGCTGTACGAAGCAATCCACCGGATCATTGTCAGGATCTGGGAGGAAGAACAAATGCCGGAGGAGTGGTTGGATGGCCTCATTTGCCCAATTTTCAAAAAGGGACATCGAATGGAGTGTAAAAACTATCGAGGAATTACATTGCTCAATTCTGCCTACAAAGTGCTTTTCCGTATCCTGTTCTGCAGACTGAGACCGTTAGCGGAGTCCTTCTTCGGCGAGTACCAAGCTGGTTTTCGTGAGGGTCGCTCTACGACGGATCAGATGTTTACCCTGCGCCAGTTGCTAGACAAGTTCCGGGAGTACTTCTTGCAGACACATCATCTGTTTGTGGACTTTAAAGCGGCGTACGATTCAGTTAAACGAAATGAGCTGTGGCAGATAATGCTAGAACATGGTTTTCCGACGAAACTAGTTACGCTGATTCGTGCGACGCTGGACGGATCCAAATCATGCGTTAGAATAGCGGGTGAGACCTCAGCTGCTTTCGTGACGTTTACATTTGTGAAACTGAATGTAATCAACAATCTTCCTGAATAGGGTAATGCCTTATTTTCAACATTTATGCTAGTTAATGCCTTTAAACATTGTTATATAAATAGAACTTTCGTTTGTGCTAATGATAAAGTTACAAAATTATTACAGTGTAAATACAAAAAATAACTGAATAGTCAATTCAGAAAGATGGTAGATTGCATTTAGCTCAAGAAATGTTTCAAACATGACTTTTACAAAATTCGATTTTATAGGGTAATACATATAGTCGAATGACCGTAAGTGAGCGTATTTGAACGCACCAACTCTGTTTTAAAATAATATTCTCCATATTTTCTCCATCACATATGGTTTTCTTGGCATAGCCATGTGTTTTCATGTGTTTTATGTTTCAAAGATTGTATCTCGAAAACTATCGATTTTACAAAAATTAGAAACCATGCTGGCATTCGTCGGGTCTGTGGTGACGCGTTTCCTACCACTGTGATCATTCTGTTTGGTAATCTGATGCTTCTTAAACGTCTGATTACTTGTGAAACGGTTGAGTGTTCGATTCTGAGCTGTTTACAGCTCCGTCGATGAAAAGAATTTGGATTTTTGAAGAAAGCACCCAAAGTTTTTTGGCTATACTAGCTTGATATCTGTACTTGGGAAGCACGCCAGAAAGAGTGATACAATCCTCTACCTAACAAAATTTCTTAGGACCGCTATAAAGCTAACCCAATTTGATGTCCTGAAAGTTTCAAAACTGATGTCTTATACGAAAAAGGGGATAACGGAATATTGATGCGTGTGACGTGATGCAACTATTTTTAAAGTGAGGAAGAATTTGCGACTGTCTAATCCGAAAATAGGTTTTGAACGTTTAATATGTTGCTGTACAATTGTTTACATACTTTAGATACATTGTTTACATACTATTGCTGTCAAGTGTGAAATAACTGATAAACAGCGTTTCACTATTTTCAAGCAATTATTTTTTATTTATTTTATCCAGTCAACCATAAGTTATGCGTCCAATGATAAATATTTTTGGTTTTGAGCAAGATTCTAGCTTGTTGACTAGTACTACAAGTCAGACAAAAACTTTCAAAATGCGAAATCGTCGCCAATCACCGATAGTTTAATTGGCAAAACACTCGGGTACCAACCGAGAGTGTGTGAGTTGGAGTCCCACTTGCCATTGAAAGACCCAATATATTTTTGGTTCATATCGAAATTTCTCAGTTTCATGCAGTCTACCATTCTTGTCCCCAAACACACCTCTTTACTTAACTTAACTACAAAAAGGTTTACCTTGGGTCGCGATAGAAACAGAGACAAGTAAAACAGAAAAAAATCTTTTTTTTTTGATATGAAACGTGATGAAACGTGAAAATATTTCGTCGAAACAAAAAATTTGACAGCAAACTTCCCGTGGGTAAACCCATATACAAGGATAAGCCAATTAATTATTAGTGACGAAGATCCTGTAAGCATCACATGGAAAAATTAGTACACTTGTCGAAGAAAAGATGAACGAAACAGGTTTAAATTCGAATTTTTATAATATTGTTTATTTTTATTTTTATTTTTTTGTAAGTAATCCACCACACACCCCCGTTACCAAAAAGCTCACACAGAGAGAGGACACTTACTGACTGACACTCTGCTGGTAGGAAAAACTGGACAGCGAACAAACTATGCACAAATTTACAGCTGAGGTATTAACGAAGATGGTATAAATACAAATTTTAGTACTCAATGAGCACCCGATGGGGTCAGTCCCGGTGTATTGGTTAGCAGTCACGCCTCTCACACCGAGGACCCGAGTTCAAATCCTTAGCCCCGCAGAAGTCACGAATGACCTAAAAGTGTTAAAGTGACTATAATCCAACAAAAAAATGGGCACCCAATGGAATTTATGATTCCTTTCAAAAGGCTCATCATTATTAAAAATATATTTTTATAACCAAAAATTCAGATAAATTCGAAGTCAAATGTCCTTTTTTCTTCAATGATATCATAAGCGAAACATTACGATTTGAACTTTTATCCTCACCAAGCTTTCTGGTTGTCTTTTATCCAAAATAATGCTTTTGTTGTAAGCTTATCATTAGTTTGAAGGTGCCGCTGAGACTAAGAACTCTGCCAATCCTTGAAATTTTATACAGCGGTACTAAAATACGCACATGCGCAGTGCACCGTTTATAAACTTTTGGGAAGGATAAAAAGTATATCTTTGTTATAGCTTAAAGCTGTTGTTCCTTAACTTATTACCAAAACATGCTATAAAGTTTATGCAAGATATCGTCTAGCACGTTTGGCTTGGTTTAATGAATTGAATAAACCCGATTTTAATTGAATACAGACAATTAGTGAAATAGCAGATATTTAAAAATTCGTAGTAAAGTAATAGTTAGTAAGATAACTTTTAAATTTTAGATTTTAGAAATGTTTTAAAACTGTTTTAGAAAATATCCGTTATTTATGTGCGTATATTTTTTTACTAGCTAAGTGCCCTATTTTGCCCGAGATTTAAAATTAACCTGAGTTTATGAGCTAAATTATGCTAGAAGCAAAAATGACCGTGTAGGACGCTACTTCTCTTCATATTTGAATTCATACTGAAGAGGTGTTTCATTAGTGAACCAAACCTTTGGGTTCATTAAGATAAATTAGTAAGTGTGATAAATTCCAAGAATTCAACTTGCAGACTCACTATTTGTTCAAAGACTTCAAGGCGGCGCACGATTCAGTTAAACGAAATAAGCTGTGGCGGATTATGCTTAAACATGCTTTTCCAACAAAACTGATCAGGCTGATACGTACTACCCTTGATGGTTCCAAATCAAGCGTCAGGATAGCGGGTGAGACATCGAACTCGTTTATGACGTTAGAAGATTTGAAGCAAGGTGACGGATCATCGAAGTTGCTATTCAACATTGCATTGGAAGGTGCTATTCTTAGACGTGCAGAGAAGCGGTACCATCATCACGAAATTTCATATGCTCCTAGGGTTTGCGGACGACATCGATATCATTGTTGTTAACCGTGGAAGAAGCGTACACGCATATTAAGGAGGAAGCTCTAAGCTTACCATAAATTCTATTAAAACAAAGTATTTGGTGGCTTGTAGAGAGCGTGGTAGCCCTTTGAGTGTTAGGACTATGGTGTTGATAGAGGAAGATACTTTGGAAGAGGTCAACGAATTTTTTTACCTTGATGCTTTAGTAACATGTGACAACGTTGTGCGTCGTGATGTAAAAACTCGGATAGTGCCTGCGACGAGGGTCTTCCATGAATTACGTAGCAAACTGAGGTCCCGTCACCTGCAATTCCATACAAAACTCGCACTCTAGAAGATGCTAATTCTCCCGGTGATACTCTATGGCCACGAAGCGTGGATGTTGAAAGCGAACGACCCACGAGCTCTTGACGTTTTTGAGCGTTATATCCTGCGATCAATTCTTGGCGTCAAATTAGACGAAGGAGTGTGGCGCAGGCGCATGAATTATGAAATATATCAAGTTTACAAAGTTGTAGACACTGTGAAGCATCTAAAACACGGCAGACTACAATAGGCTGACCACGTAGCAAGGATGCCGGGTAAGAAACCAACGAAAACAATTTTTAGCATGCTCGTACCCTTGGATGAGCGCTGTTGACGTGGATGCTAGAGCAGCGGGTGTTAGGGGCGACTGGAGATCGACAGTCCAAGACCGAGAAACGTGGAGACGGCTCCTGAAATCGACATGGGTTCAACAAGCGGATTGTCGCCAAAAAAGTAAAGTAAAAGTAGGTATGATGTTTAAAGTAAGATTTGAGACGTTATTAACATTCATTTAAAAATAATCGAATTTTCTCAACTTGTAGCAGTCTACCTGTTGCATGTATACAAGAAGAATCGTATTATCGTATGCATGGATACATGCTACTAACGCTACAAAGAGATTTACGTAGTCCTACGTCACCTATGCGGCCGTGTCTTATACATAACCCTCCTGATTTTTTCATCTGGTTTTAACCCAGATTCAGCAAACATAAATAATAGGCACTGTCAAATTCCTGTCTTCGAGTACTAATTTCTTTAATTTATTTCCCCTCTTCGCTAAAAATTTGTAAAAATCTCAGTCAGTGGAAAATCATAATTAACTTTTCAAGAATTTTTTCAAGAGTAATTTTGCCTCTCAAGCAAAAAATACGAATTTTGAAATTCATCTCAGATAAACTGTTGATTCTTCAAAATTTAACATACATTTTAGCCGAAATATTTCGTTCCAGTTTAATTATTATGACAGATCATGATGTTTTATCCGTTTTATCTAACCGTCTTCAGTACAGACACTAATTTAAATTTATTTTCATTCCTTAGTTTAACGTTTGAGCTCGATATTCGTGAAAACAAAGTCTAAAACGTATCTGCATTGCTAAATTCCTAGCGGAACGCTGTGTAGGTTTGACCATAGCAAATTATAACGAGTGATTTGAGCTGATACGGGGGCTGAATTAGTTAAAGCTACATCGCTTTTCACTCTACGGCAACATCTACTAGACGACAGTCAAAATATTCGGCGCCTCGCAGACGCATGACCCGGATGTTTCCACTTCCAAATATTTGCCAGTGCTTTCTTCGCTACTGCACTTTATTTCTCCCCCTTCGCAAGCAAACTTTTGTTTCACATGAACAAACATAGAATTTGTTGCTCCAGTTTTGTAAAGCATTTAAATGAAATTACAGTACAAGCAGTAAAAATTATAACGTCTGCTCCGACGACGACGACGACGATCTTTCTCAGCTCATATTTCGTCCTGGCCGTCAGGCACAGAGAATGATGCCGTCAATCAACTACTCATTTCCGATTTGACACCGTTAATGGTGTAAGGACCAAAACAATCCTCCAGGAAAAATCGTTTTTCACGTGCTTTTCAGGTCTCTCTCATAGTTCTCTTCTATTCTCTAGAGTTAGTGGTGGGTGAAGACTATCGCTCGTGCTCATTTTGGTCCTATCTTTATGTTTGCAGGCCAAAATATTCCAGCAAAGTTTCACTGCTCGCAGTTCACATCGTACAACCATCCGCGAAAGCACCGTTTTTCACGGCACTCTCGAAGCTCGTTACACCACTACCATCACACGCCTACGCATACACTCAATCATTGTACATATTCAGACAGGAGCACACGCACGCTCACAGGTGCGTTGGTATTGGACAGCTCCCATCAGGACACAGTATAATAAAATATTTTTCCCGTGCGTTTGTGAAGCGATCCTCTTCAATTGGATTTGACGTGGGGAAAATTCAGTTCAGTGAAAATGTTACGAAAAATAGTTTTGACGAAAAATAAAGAAGAATTACCGTGAAGAAAAGTTGTGCAGAAGAGTGTGTCGGTTGCCATCGTAATAGTTGAAGAAATGCATGACGTCCGAAGTGTTTGCTGCTCAATTAGGAAGAAAAAGTGAAAAGGTTCGTTCGACAGAGTGATGAATGGTTCTGACAGTAGGTCGAATTCTGTAATGTCTCGCCTACGGCATAATACAATGAAAAATGTGAAATACCAGAAGCGAAATGTATAGTGCAAAAGTTTGTCTCCTTAATGACTTTTTCTTCTTTGGAAAACCGAAAACAGAGATGAATGGATGAAAAGCTTTCAGTGTTTTATTAAATCCTCCCTTCGGTAGATTTTTTAGAATATCTTTCATGAAATCGCTTAGTTCCGTTTGCTTTCAAAACGTTCATTTTTGGATGATCAAATTTTCATTTTAAAATTAATCTGCTTAAACAGACTGTTTTTCACAAACATGCATTCGACGGACAATGTATAATTTGCCAGGCCCATGTGAAAGAGAAGTAATCTTGTTCTCTTATCAGTAGAGCAAAATCCTCAATCCCATCGATTTTTTCCCAAAATATGGCATATTGATAATAAACATGGAGTGCAAGAAAAGAATGCTAAGACAGATTCTGAATGAGAAACACGAGGAGAGCCACACTCTGTAACAAACTTGACAGAAGTGGAAAAAGACTGCCTCAAGACAATCACTTTCAACCGCCTTCGCCGTCACCTTTTTGCTGGGCAATCAAAGAAAAGAGGTTATCAACCTCCACATGCCTGCGACTTCGTGACCTCGGGTACTTAGAACACGTCCAGTTGGCCTACTCAAACAATTGCATAACTAATAGGGCTCGTGCGGTTCTCTGTGGTCTTGGAATATCACTTAAAGTATTTATATGCATGTTCGCTTACTACTTTGCTTTGTGCAATCGGGATTGGCCGATCAGCGTTCTATTTCTAGAGTGAAGAAGGGATACAATAGAGAAGAACTTATGTGCCTTATCAACCACTTGCACACAAAGAACTTCAGATGTAGTACGTGAGAGAAAAAAACAGCGAAAAGAGACTTTTTAAACTCTACCCGCTAAATTTCTGTTAGCCACTGGATAGGAAATGTTTTTCCATTTCTTTGGATTTTTGAATGTATCGAACATAAATATATTTAACTTAGTGTATTTCTAATTAAAAACTAAGAATAAGAATATTTTAAATATAATAACACAGAAGAAATCTTAAAGCCGAACAAAGTTACAAATTACGGCTACAAAGTTGAACATGAATATCTAACACAAAGTTAGCGTGTACGTCAAACCAGAGGACCAACGTGCCCCATTGAGCATGTGCAAATTTTCCTCAGTTTTCTCCCATCATCGAGAACGTGCTCACGATGGCAGGATAGCAAAACATGCAAACTTTACATTCTCACAATTTCCCTTCGACATGTCACTGGATGGCGTTAAACAACAACAAGCCGGTATGAGCACACGGTCCAGCTAATGTAGGTGTCACCAGAATTGATGGAAGTGGAATTGATTTTACGTGCCGAAGTGGATTGATGATGTGAAAAGTACTGCAAACGGTTGCAGTTCATGTTCTAGAAGTGTTACATATAACAGCTTGAGCTTTACAATATTTTGCGTTGAAGAAAATTGCGCCTTAACTGGAAAATTACAACGGTTTACTGACGAACAAAATTGGTCCTCCCATTGAAGATAATTATGATCATAAACGATTTAAATCAAAAGTGACCAAGATTTGCTGCAGAGATTGCTATTTTTTATATTTGAACAATGCGAGCAAAATCAATACGATAACTGATAGTTACGTCCCTAAGTATAGATCTCAATTACAGTCTTTAGAATAACATTGAGGTATTTATTCAAACGTATTGGTTCGAAACCGTAACAACCTACATAAATCTCAATCCCGGCTGTCAATCCCAAATCTGATGCCACTTAGATTGATTGTTCTCATTTATCATTGCCAGCTAAAACAAAGTTTATGCGGTTCAGACGGAGAGGCTACCGAACAGCTGAGTGGCACTAGATTGTGGTTTGTTTGTTAACCAGCAGTAGCGGTGCAGAGAGACGTTTTGAGACCCACCCAGCCCTAATTGTACGGTACCTTTGAGGACGCCGAAACAAGACAGACTGCCCCAATAGAACTCAACCTCATTCTCTGTGTTACCGTCTATAAAATTAATGAAAAATCTAGAAAACAAGCATCATCTCATTGGAACTGACGACGGAATATGGAATAATTGTCATGCATCAAATTTGAGCATTGAGTACGGTGTAGTATTTGATACTTATGGTTTCATTTTTCGATTCGATTTCATTTGATAATATCCCCAATAACGGAGATCCTAGCAAGTGACAGCTTTTATTTTTGTAATTTCAAATCATTTTACCCTAGATGTCTACATAGATTTGGTTCTATTCTAAAAATCGATATTTTTGGTGACTTATTTGTAGCACCCTTATTATTGCTTATTGTGCTAGCATTCGGATGGGATCGAAGTACATCATCATTGAAAATAAATCCTGCTGATAGAAAGTAAATCTGGACGCGTAACGCCAATTCTTACAGAGTTCTAAACTATTGTCTTAACCAAATTCATTGTATTGTGCGCAGGCTAAGGTGATACTAAATCAGCATATTTTTCCATATAGGAAGTATTTCTTGAAAACTTTCGAATGAAATTCTTTCCGTTGTTGCTCAATATTCTAAATATTTTAAACCAGTTGACTTAACCTAGTGATTTTCAGGTGCCTCAAAAACCTCGAAATCAACTGAAGATTTTTTACTGTACCATAAATTGGATATAGCTACACCATGAATAAATGTCGACCATAACCTAATAGCTCATAACTGTCAACTGTTAACCAAACACATCAAACCCGTTCTTTTCGGTTGGACAACAGGCAGCTACGCGACTCGCAGTCTGATGAGAAGAGTTGGGTGCTTTAACTCTGGAAGACGGTTGATACAGAATACGGAGTACATGAAATGGTTGACGAAAGTTTACTTTGAGCGGCTTCATAGAATACGAAAGGTAAATGAAAGATGCCTCTCGTTTCGATGCCCGCTCGTCGGATCACCCCCTCAAGAGCGATGTTGAACAGCATGCTGGATAAACCGTCACCTTGTCTCAACCCTCGCCGCGTCTCAAAGGGACTCGAGAGTGTCCAGGAGATGCGTACGAAACACATCACTCGATCCAATGTAGCTCTGATCAGTCGCGTCAGTTTGTCCGGAAACCCGTGTTCGTGCATTATCTGCCATAGCTTGTCTCGATCGACTATATCGTACGCTGCTTTAAAATCAATAAAGATGTGATGCGTGGGCACGTTGTACTCCCGACATTTCTGCAAGATCTGTCGGATAGTAAAAATTTGGTCCGTAGTTGCGCGAGCCACCATGAAACCCGCTTGATAATTCCCTACGAAACCTTGTGCAATCGGTGACAGCCGTCGTAACAGGATCTGGGAGAGTACCTTGTAGGCGGCGTTTACTAGCATAATACCGCGATAGTTGCAGCAGTCTAGCCGATCACCCTTTTTGTAGATGGGACAAACCACTCCTTCCATCCATTCCTCCAGTAACTTTTCCTCCTCCCAAATCCTCGAAATAACCCAGTGTATAGCCTTTGCTAGCGTTTCTTCGCCATGTTTATAAAGCTCTGCCGGTAGGCGGTCCTTCCCAGCGGTTTTATTGGTCTTCAGCAGCCCGATTTCTCGTTTGACTTCTTGGAGATCAGGTGCTAGGACATTACTATCTTCCATGGGCGCTCCTAGATTAATTTCCGTTCCGCCTCCTTCTGCGACTTCGCCATTGAGATGTTCATCGAAGAACTGCTTCCATCTGTCGAGCACCTCGCACTTGTTTGTGATTAGGTTCCCTCCCTCGTCCCTACACATGTCAGGTTTCGGTGTGAAGCCCTTCCGAGTTTGGTTCATCTTCTCATAAAACTTGCACGTGTCATTAGCTCGGAATAGTTGTTCTAATTCTTCACGATCTCTGTCCTCCTTTTGGCGCTCTTCTTCCTCAGGATTGTGTTCAACTGGTTCCTAACTCGTCGGTATTTGGCCAGGTTCTCCCTAGTGGCAATACTTAGATAATTTTTCTAAGCAGTTTTTTCCCCTTCACCGCTTGTTGGCATTCCCCATCAAACCATCTTGATTTCCCGTGACGAGCGGCTGTCGTACGTTGCCTCCAGCCTCGGATAGAACGCTTCTTTCTCATCGCCGGGTCTACCTTCGTGCGTACCTTAGTTGAAGGAACGGCCCTTTATCCTCAATACACACGTTCTCTCGTTGATCGCCTTCCAAGCTATCACTCGATCCTGCAGTCCGCCCAACACTACAAAGCCCGTTCCCAGTTCGTTTGTAGTGCCACCGCCCTGGTAAAACTGGGCCTTTCCGCCACGGATCTTCCATACCTTCTCCCCTTTGCGACAGATTTCCTGCAGAGCTACGATGCCGAGTTTGCGGGGTTCAAGCTGTTCAATCAGCACCCGCTCGCAACCTGCGAAATTTAGCGATCTGCAGTTCCAAGTACCGAGTCTCCATTCGTCGTCCTTGTTCCGTCGCCTAGGTCGATGCCGAATATTCCGCTCCAAATTTGCTTGAATTTCTTAAGTTATTTAATTTAGGCAGGTGTGTAGCCGTACTGGAGCAACACTACCGAGTCCCGCGATGGAGCTGCCATCTTATAGTGCCGAGACTTCAGCAACTCCTATCTCGACCTCCTCGTGGTACCATCCGGGATACGTTCCTTAGTGTAAATCGGACAACCGGTGGAAACTAGGGTCGTATGCGGACAGAGAAGGGGGCACTAATGCGAAAGCTGAAGTGTAAACTCTCCGCCTGCAGGACGGTTCTCTTGACTCCCAGGAACCAAAGCAGAGGGTCCAAAGCCCCTAAAGGAGATGGTTGTAATAGCTGTTATCTATGGCTATTACGTAAAAATTTGAATGGATAAACCCCTAATCCAAGGTGTGACGCGACCCGTGCCGAGGGATGAATGGTGGAGGGGGTTCTATAAATTCTCTCGCCGCAACGGAGCCTGTGGAGTACCAGGGCGCCCTCCACAGCAATTTGCCCTTGCTGCATCAAGCCGGTCACTGATGCAGTGGACGATTTCTTACCGTACAAGCTCTCTCTGCCGAAAAACAAAGAAACGAATGAGGCGGAGAGGAGAGTAGTGGAGGAGCAGGACTTGAACGATGCGCTAGCAGAGGTTCAGTCCTGATCCTCGTCTATCCTCAACACGTCGACTCGTTGTGAGTCGACAAACGAATATGTGGCTCCAACTCTCTACTCACGGGTCGAGATTCACTCTGCCTGATCTTAGACTGTGTGCTGGAGGGTGGGCTGAAACAAAAGGAGAGCCGAACAGTTATGGCCAGTAGGATGACTGTACAATCGCTCAAACAATCTATAAAAGAATATATAACGTCTAGTATCCACCCCTAGGTTACTCAAAAGTTGCTGAGTCTCAATAAGAGAGATCTCAGCAAGCTTACCGGTCTTGTGACAGGACATTTTCCGAGTAAATATCATTTTCGGAATCTCAGTTTCATACAAGATGATATTTAACTTCGGAACACTTGCTCTGCTATCGTGGAGCACAAATAGTACGCAGACTGCAGTATCTCAAAACGGGGAGATCTGATTGGCGTCGCCGATCAGGATACTAGGTTCATAAACCTAGTCATCCCTGATTGGCACATGTCTCGCTCCAGCTACCAGCCTGTCACTTCCTCAATAAGTGATAGGTAAGCTTGAAGCGTATAGTATAATAATAAAACGGGGCATACCACAATAGTTCAAAATAATGTTGCTGGATAAGAAGGCTAACGACCACTATGGGGTCTATATTTCGCATTATCCAGCCATTTACCAGGCTGCTGGTTTTTGCTGTTTGTCCCTTTAGTTCAATTTGCTGATAAAGTATTGTCTTTAACCAGCCGACAGGCGACAAAGACATATTTTATTGTATACCTGCATCACCAGCAACAAGCGCTTGTGAGAGCGCTTGTCTCAAAATACGCATATTCCCATCGAAAGTTGTCCTGCTTGCTGGTGTGAATGGATATTCATTTGTCCCAATATTTTGTTATCGTGACACATTCTGGTTACTACGTATGTTTGTTTTATAGGCAGAGAATAACTGGTTTGTCGCTCTTCGTTTTTGTCGGTTATTTCTGCATATGAACAATGATATTTTGATACCCCGGCCATCTGTAAGCTCGGTCGCTAAAATAGAATGCTAGGGTGACCTCAACATCTCCCCGCTGCTACTATAGGAGGTCGGGCTGGCATCGCTGAAAGGCCCTTCGATTACGCAAAGAACGGCGACGCCGACGTGCTCTCTCAACTCATCTTACAGCACGTGAGACCAGTCGATAATTCTCGTTATCGCCTGGGTTGCCCTAGAGAGTAATATCAGGTCAGTTACCTCTGACACAATTATTACTCTTCCTTTGAGCTTCAGGATCGAATAAAAAGCTACTTAGTCCGATTCCGTCACCACGAAAATGTATCATTACCTGCAGGATAGTTGACCAGAATTGAAGTAGATTTCCGACCTCAAGCGTTTCTGCGACCGTCAGTAGTCTCTTACTATTGTTCAAGGCTGCCTGGAGCAGCTCCAGCATGGTCACCCTGGCATCCACCGGATGAAAGCAATTGGTAAGTCCTACACCTACTGGCATCCCTTGGACAGCAAAATTGTCGATTACGTCAGGTCACGCCAGCATTGCGTTACCGTTGTAAAGTCTCAACCGAAGTGTTCTCCGGTACCGTGGCCAAGAGGTAGCGCGCCATGGAAACGCGACCATATAGACAGTGTTGGAATCATCTCTGGAGAATACTACCTCGTCATTGTGGATACGTACTTAAAGTGGCCTAAAATTTTCGAAACTCGTAGTACAACAAGCGAAGCAACAATCGAAATCCTGTAAAAGTATTCACTCGGTTTGGCATCTCGCTAACGTTGATCAACGACAATAGGGCGGAGTTTGCAAGTGGCAAGTTCAAAAATTTTTGTATCTAGCTATCAAGCTTCTATCCATCGCGCTACTCCATCCGCAGTCCAACGGGTCAGCCAAAAGATTTATGGACACCTTTAGAGGTCCGTTAAAGAAATTCATGGGGGAATAGGCATAATTCGCGAAGCGGTCAACACCTTTCTGAGCACCTACCGAAACACTCTTAATCTTTCTGGTTTAGACAGCAAGTCGCCGGCGGAAATCATGCTCGTCGAATCCGATCGTGTCTGGAATTACTTCGTTCGCCGTCTAACGACTTGAACCACAACCAACCGTTAAAGTCTATTGGACGAGGCTGCCAACTTACTTACTTTTACCAGCCAAGAGTCGGGGTGGCTCTTGCCGTATCAAGAATTCCTCAACACTGCACTCGGTGTTGGGCTTCTCATCGCCAATTCGCAGCGCGTATCGACACACGCAAATCGGCTTCAAGTGCACGTATGTCTGCCGGAAGCAAAGTGACTGTCTCAAGTCCGTAGAGGATTACCGGTCTGATAAGCGTTTTGTACATCGTCAGCTTTGAGCATCGGCATATGCTCCTTGATCGAAGCGTCTCGTAGAGGGAAAAGTAGGCTCGGCTGCCAGCTTGAATCTCCTTACTCGTATTATTGTCGGCGGTGACCCGAGATCCCAAATATACGAACTCATCAAGCACTTCCAGTTCATCGCCGTCAATAGGCACTGTCCGTGCGAGGCACATGTTGCTTTCTGTGGAGCCTCTTCCTACCATATATTTGGTTATCAACGCTCTGATTTGTAACCCAATCCCTTTAGCCTCCTAGCCTCCGTTTGTATTCTGGCGTAGATTACCTCTGCCATCCCAAGGTTTCTAGTAATGTTGTCGAGTTCGTCTGCGAAGGCTAGGAGTTGATCTCAAAAAGAGCGATCGGCTAGATTACTGTAATGACTGTGGCATAACGCTGGTCAACGTCGCCTACAAGGTGCACTTCCAGATTCGGTTAAGTCATCTATCCCCAATAGCAAGCAAATTTGTAGGGCAGTAACAGGCGGGTTTTATGCCCCTCGCTGGATTGCACTTTCAATAGCTATATTGAATAATATACAGGACAGTCCATCCCCTTGCCGCAACCCTCTGCGCGACGCGAAAGGACTCGAGAGTGCCTTCGAAACGCGCACATAGTACATTACTCGCTCCAGGGTAACTTTGATCACTCGCGTCAGTTTATCCGAAAACCGTACACAGCCATCGCCATAATTTAAAAAAGCTTTTCGCTTTGGCAAAAGCTAAATAAGTTGTCAACTTGAAAATATATTCGTGATCAGAAAAGTTTAAATTTTACTGACAGATCATTCTGAACGATTTAGTTTATAGCGAATATTTATTAAATTTTAAGCAATTTTTACTGTGGCATACCCAAGTTACAATTCTAAAGCCACTTGATTTTACTTGAATTTTATATTGCGGTATTAATCATTACCTGCTCTGGGTTTATTGTGGTATTGCGCAATACCAAGAGGATACGAGTCCAAATACACTTATAGCTAGCTCGAAAACCATAATAAAACTGTTTATAAAGCAAATTTATTGTGGTTGCTAATATTACCACGTTAAAACTTGTTGGCGTAGCAATACAAAATGGCGTACCAATCAAAATTGATTCTGTCGCGGCTACTTGTCAAACCGCAATAAACCTGTAAGTTTTATAGAGCTATCAAAACGGTAACACCCTGACCAAACAGTGTTTTTGCTGCTATTATGAAGAATAGCAAAGTTCAAAACCAAAATTATTTTTTATGCGAAGCCTTATTGCCATATTCTAGTATTTTGTTTAGCTCGCAAGCAAAAATTTATCAAAGCAAAGTATTTTGCAGAAAGAAAGTTATTATCAATCGGTTTTCCTGTCAAAGGAAGCCACTAAAATGATTTTGCTAGAAATTGAGATTGACTAACTGAATATTTTCAATTTGTCAAAACAACCAGTTTTCGAAAATTGAAATTGGCGCGCTGATGTTATCAACCTATCATATCAATATACACGATGAAATTAAATGCGCACATGCTGCAAACCAACGAAATTGCTTAAAATTTAATAAATATTCCATGGGATATTTTATTCTGATCGCTATAAACCAAATCGTTCAGAACGATCTGTCAGTAAAATTTAAACTTTTCTGCTCACGGATATATTTTCGAGTTGACAAACCTAGCGAACCTATTTTGCTTTTGCCAGAAAAGCGAAAATCGAAAAGATTTTTTAAATTATGGCGATGGCTGTCATGCAGCGAAAGCTTAACCGGTTTTATTGCTGTTTTCAGCAGAGCGTGATACGACTACTTAACCTAACTATAACCTGATTCTTATAGCGGTTATGAAAACATTCTAAGGAGTGGGCCATTTGGTCAGAAAGCAGTTTTATAGCGGTCATCAGAAAGTTCTGATGGAGCTCATAGTTTTGTTAGCGGTTAAAACACAACGACATTAAACGACATTGTTAGCGGTTTTATGAAATTGGTCATGAAAACCACTATACAAACGTAATAAAACTTGGAATTGTTACTTGGGATAGAAACTTCGGCTGGCGCAGACGCACTCAGGACTTTCAGCCTGCTAACGAGCCTACTACAGCAGCCCAAGCTACTCGCCGCTCTGCGTGTACTCGAAGGGCACTTCAGCGATATCGGCCCTACCTCCTGTATTGGTGAGGAGATTTTGGGGCCACCCTGAGTGCACAAGATGAACCGGTTAATAGAAATAGGATAACGTGGATAAAATTGCTATGAGAGCACGTTGGATCTCTCTGAGCGAGCAAGTTAAAGGTTATGGTTGTGTAAGTTGAATCGGTGATTGAGTATCGTTGATAACATTTTGATGCGGTTTCTGACCATGCCTGACGACATGTCATTGTAGAGGCGGGGAAGGAAATCCAACAGGTTGAAGCACGTTCAGATTACTGAAGACGAACAGAGCGGCCCTCCACACACATGACAGAGAAACACTGGCAACGCAACGGTGATAGACTGGTTAAATTGCAAGATCGGTGACAATGAGACGCTAAAGGAGGAGAAATTGTTTCTACAAAAATGGGGATCAGGATGCCACCTACAGCTAAACTGTCACAATTAATCGAAGCAACTTTGGATCGACGGTTGTGTTTCGTATGCATCTCGTGGGCTCCCATGAGGCTGTCCGACACGCGGTAAGGGCTTAAATAATGCAACAACACATCCGGCATACTGGTTAACATCGGCAGAGTATCCGATCGGAACTGTGCAGGAGACCTTCGCTAGACGGAGAGCGAACCATAAGACGATTGGCCTAAAATTAGATAGATCAAAGACTAATTATACGAAAAGAGTAGCCACTTCGAGACGAGTGTGTGGTTTTTTACGATTCAGAAGCATTTGTTGCCGTCGGAAACTGCGTATGTACAAAATCCTTATTAGCCTGGTAGTTCTTCATGCCTGTAAAGCCGTTACACTGGAAGAACATAGGCGCCCTTGCCGTGTTTGACCGCAAAGTGCTGCGACGATCTTCGGTGGAATACAAACTGAAAACAGAGACATTACATGGGGAGAATTCAATCATACACCTGGTGGACGTCGAGACGCTACGGTGAGCTAAAAATATCGTAAGGATGCCGGACAATAGTGCAGTGAAAGCCGTTCTTTCAGATATCAGGAACAGATGTGCCCAATGAGGGAGATTGCTCGACCAGGTCGAAACCGACTTGCAACTTGATCCACCTGAGAGATTGACGACGACTGTCTCAAGACCTAATTGATTGCATTTGACGAACTTCCTAGGAACATCGTTCTTGTCCATGATTTTTCATACCGCTTTTCTATCGATGGTATCAAACGTAGCTTAAAAGTCAACGAACAAAGGGTCCGTGGGAACTTTGTATTTACGTTCTTATTTATGGATCTCTCGCAGTGTAAAAATTTGATCCGTTGTTGACCTCTTTCAATGAAATCGGCCGGATAAATTTCCACAAATCTGTTCGCAATTGTTGATAGTCGGCGGAAAATGATTTGGGACAGCACTTTGTACCTAAGCGGCATTGAGAACGATGATCACACGATAGTTCGCACAGTTCAACTTGTCGCCATACTTGTACACGTGCACTTCTTTGCCATCCATTATGCTTTCTTCTCATCCTATAGGATGAGATCGGGGGATGGATCGTCATTCCAGTCGTTCCACTGATTCCGTGCCACATGTTCGATGATGCTCTACGCTACAGTGCAAATGGCTAGTCTGACGATATCCAAACAAACCCCGAGAGGGGCTTCATCCAGGTTGTTCGGCAGCGTAGCTTCGACTAAATGAGCGTAGTTAACGGCAACGTCTAGCTGCTTCAGATGTGCAAGATTCAACCGACACTGGCATCAGTACCAAATGTTGTTCACAGTCGAAAGTTTTGGGCGCATCTTAACCTTCATTAGATAGTGGCCCGAGTCACCGTTAGTGCTTCGATAGGATCTGACGTCAATGAAGTATGAGAAGTGCCGACAGACGATCAAAAACTTGGTCGGTCTGTGTTTCTGCCTGATTTGGTAACCGCCAGGTGTACTTGTGAGTAGTGTATGCTGAAAGAAGGTACTGCGCACGGCCATGTTTTCGGGGGCGACAAAGTCGATAAGTCCTTTTTCGTCGCATGGCTCTGTTTCGAGTTTTTTGCTTATTAGTTTTCCAAGCTGGCGACTTGCAAGGCCTGTGGATCTCGTTCCCTTGGCTTTTCACCGGGGTTGGTTATTCGATATTCAATAAAATATGGTGCCGATATAATGAATCACTAATTCGAGAGTAAATTCAAACATAAACACAGCTAGGAAGAAATATTCTCAGCAAGAGAATTAATTCGTAGACAGTAATTCACTGTTGGGTTTACATGCACAAAAACTGTCTACATTCATAAATCATGCTCAATGAAGCAGTAACCGATAAGATTATATAGGAAAATTAAGTTCCTGCCCAGTTTGACCAACCGCATTATGTTCAAATTGTGCACGATGGCAAATTGCACGCGCTGTATTCAACCACACAATACCATACAAGCCGGATAAAGGACACCGTATGCTAGTGTCATCTCTCGAAACTAATAGTCTTTGCGGACGCCACATAATGATGCCATCGTTCCTGCAAACGTAACGATCGGGCCCTATCTGGATTGCGATTAGGCACACGTCAAGAAGACCGGAACAAGCTCGATGGCGTCGTATCAGCGAAGATAATAGACGTTTATAGGTTGTAAATAGCTAACAGGTTTAGCAGCAGGAGCAGCAGAATGACCTCCTTTCGGGAATGACAACTCGAGCAGCACGGAAGCATGCCTACACCTTCGGATTTTTTGGACGTTTTATTTTTGGGCACAACTATACATAAACCGAAAGCCGAACAAACCCACGACTTGGAGCTGTCCCAACATCTTGTTGCTATCGGGTGGCCTTTTCATACTTTTTTTTCTCTCTGCATGTTGGCATTCGAACTCTCATACATTTTACCGATTTCGCTTATATCGTTAGTTGTTTCCGTTTCACCGAAAACATACTGTTTTTTATCAGATGGTATTTACCAGGTTGAATAAAAGAGCTATCATTCTCAGCATAGCTGTTGCGAAAAAATGGAACCCATTAATATTATTTATGTGACATTGATTTGCGAACCGTACTCTAGAAGGTTCAATTTTGGAGTGATTTTTTTGTCACAATTTGGTAAGGTGGGCGTAACGGCAAAAAACAAATGACACGGTTTAAGAATTGCTTGCTTATTTTTTTCGCAAATAATCGAAATTTAACTGAAAAGTGCACTTACTTCAGAAAATTCGTGACTTGCATACGAAACTTCTCATAGCAATAACGATGCCCTCAGCCTTTTTTTGCTCTTCACCTTTCACTAGAAAAGTGGAATTAATTTACCCACTGAGATGCGACCCGGAAAATAAATACTTATGCAGCGAGGCATTTTCTCCACTCCACGAAAGAAATGCATTTTCAAAAGCAAATATGTAATACCTTCCAACCAGCTTCTCGTTTACTTGACTTGTCTACCTTGCGATGGAGAATGTTTTCCCTATTATTCAGAAAGGAATTCATACTATTATGGGCGCTATAATAAGGGTACACTTGATACTTCGAAAATCTGTAAATAACAGTACGCTACCGTTTATTTGTTCCTCTAACCAGACTTGAAAGCTTTTCATCCTACCATTAATATGTTGTTCGACTGTTTACGATAGATTGAAAGTCATCGTTATTGTGATGGAAGACAGATGGCAGGAGTGAGAAGACGACTTCAGCAGGTCAACTAACAAGCCTCTTCCTACGAACGTTAATGGTTATTAAATGAGTCTGCTGCGTTCCGGCAATGTTTGTACAGCTGTAAGTCATCAAAGATGATAGTAAGTTTTTTCCCCGACCACATATGGGGAGGTTGTACAGCAAAAAGTCACCAGCAGAAGAATCAACTGTACCATCGGATCATCTACGCCCTCATTAGCGATAGGTACATCAAGAACCGAAGGCTGCGGAAGTCATCGTTTGCGCTGCTGTATCTGTCGTACGTGTTTATCAAAATGCTTCCAATGACACTGGCCATCGAAACGAACACCGGCCTGAAATCGGCAACGGCACTAAGCGTCCGATCCCGCACACTACCGGAGATGGTGGCGCCACATCTGGAGGAAGACGACGACGACTACATCGACGAGGACATCGACGAATACGACATTGTCAACAATAAGTCAGGTGAGTGTAAATATCTGTAATGAACACTTATGGAATAAGCACTTGAGAGAATGCTAACTGATTTAATTTCTAATTCTTTTTAAAATATTTAGATGTTATTTGATCTTTAAACTTGCCATTTTGATCTGAATAATTCTTACCATTTTATCCAAGAGACAGAGAAGGGGAATAAATATATTCTGTGAACTCAAATGCTTCTCACAAGTTTTTTTTACAATAGCTTAACATTGTTAAAACATCTTTTCTTTGCTGGAAACTTACTTACTATCATTTCCAATCAAGTAAAACTTTCAGGGTCGATATTCCTCCATTCCTCTATTCCGAGCTAAGCAAAGCAAAGCCTAGGTGCTACATTTCATTATCGAAACTTGACCTTTTTTAATACGACAGAGTTCGCAGTCAGGTGTTAGAATACAGGAAAATTGCAGGTCCAGTTGCTGCGATCCTATTGACTCTAACAGTCTCTCCCAGCTGAGATTCGAACATACGACGACTGGCTTGTTATACCAGCATCGTACCTCGAGGCCAACTGGGAGGTATTCCGAGCTCCGTGTGCTATTAACCTTTTAGAATGACAATTAACAAGTATAAAATAACTTTGTTGAGCCATCAAACAAAATCAAATATTTTAAACAAACACGACATAATTTCATTCGCGCTCACCAAACCAATCGATTGATCATATTTAATATGTACATTTATTAAAAATTGTTTGCCAAATTATATTGGAATCAGGGTATCATTTGCTTGGCTGACTTTTACTGCTGCAGCACCGAGCACCGGAGTACCATTCCGAGCCGATTGACTGCTGAATGACAGCTTTTAAAAAATACTTTGTGGCGAATTCCGTTGAAATAAAAATACATTTCAGTTAATTAATAACCGCAGTATTCTCTTGGATGCACATTGATTGGTAATAAAATTCAAAATAAGCATTCGATTCGCATCGAATATGCATTATCTCATTATTATGAGTTGTGTTGTTATTGGCCCAAATACAACAAATATGTTACTGAATGTAGTGAATAAATGAATAAATTTGCAAATATGCTTAGGCCTTGCAATCAGGGCTGGTTCGTTCACTTTGACTTAATTTTGATTCATTTGACAGTACCGTCTTAGCCGAGCAAAATTTGACAAAATTGTGTATCGAACATTTGTAGAACTAGTTATCATCTTCAATTTTGCTGAATAAAGTTTTACTGTATCTGTTGTAGTTACGATGCTACAATGCTAGTACGTCATTAGTAACTAAATGAACGTTCATTTAGTCACTAATAAGGTACTAGCATTGTAGCACCGTAAATACAAAAGATAAAGTTAAACTTTATTTAGAAAATTGTAGATAATAACTGGTTCTACAAATGTCCCATCTTTGACTTTGTCAAATTTTGCTCGGCTGAGATGGTACTGTCAAATGAATCAAAATTCAGTCAAAGTGAACGAACCAGTCCTGCTTGCAATGCAATTCAAACTAAAACTAGCATCTCTTATTGATCTTTCAAGGTGAAAAATCAAGTTGTAATTAATTAAGTCGACATCAACAGACTACAGGTTGCGTGGCGAATTTTTGCAGTAAATGTTTTAGTAAATTAACACCAGTTAGTCATATATGCGAGGAATGGTTTGTGGTTTATTTTCTTTCGTAACATATGGGAATTGTAAATTATTTCATTCAAAAAAATCGCCTTCTCTTTTAATGACTGTTGATAATACGCTTCCGGAAACTGCCACATGCACGTTTTACGCACATACATACCAGGCACGAACGTCATTCTCACAAATTTTTCTTGATGCCGTTTGAGCCAGGCTTGTTGGTTCGATTTTACATCAAATTTGACAGCAGCTGTAAGCATTACGCAATTATACGTTTGTATGCTTCAGAAAATTTGTTGCATGTGTGAAGCAGATAGTGAAAGATGTTCGTTTTTTTGTGTTACCGACAACGTAAGATAGGAAAAATTAGAAAAGTTAGAACTTTTGATGTACGATGGGAGTCTCCCCATGCAGTGCCTGCAGCTCGTGATTCATACGCCTCCGCCACTCTCCGCTTTCAGTTTGTACTCCGCCAAATATCGTCCGCAGCACTTTCCGCTCGAACACGGCAAGGGCGCGTATGTCCTCCATGACCAACGTCACGGCTGCAAGTCCATAAATAACTACCGGTCTAATAAGGATTTTGTACATTGTTAGCTTCGTGCGGCGGCGTATGCTTCCTGATCGTAGCGTTCTACGAAGGGCAAAGTAGGCCCGATTTCCCGCTTGGATGCGCCGCTGGATCTCCTTACTAGTGTAGTTGTCCGCGGTCACCAGCGTTCCCAAACACTTGAATTCCTCTACCACTTCTAGTTCGTCGCCGTCAACGGTTACTGTCCGTAGGAGACGCGCGTTTGTTTCCTTTAAGCCTCTTCCTTTCATGTATTTGGTCTTCGACGCATTTATTTTTAGCCCAATTCTCCTAGACTCCGCTTTCAGTCTGGCGTAAACTGCCTCCGCCGTCGCAAAGTTCCTGGCTATGATATCGAAGTAATCTGCAAAGCCTAGAAGTTGACTACCCTTGGTAAAAATCGTGCCTCTCGTTTCGATGCCCGCTTGTCGGATCACTCCCTCAAGAACGATGTTGAACAGCATGCAGGATAAACCGTCACCTTGTCTCAACCCTCGCCGCGTCTCGAAGGGACTCGAGAGTGTCCCAGAGATGCGTACGAAACACATCTTTCGATCCAATGTAGCTCTGATTAGTCGCATCAGTTTGTCCGAAAAACCGAGTTCGTGCATTATCTGCCATAGCTTGTCTCGATCGACTGTATCGTATGCTGCTTTGAAATCAATAAAGATGTGATGCGTGGGCACGTTGTACTCCCGACATTTCTGCAAGATCTGTCGGATAATAAAAATTTGGTCCGCAGTTGCGCGAGCACCCATGAAATCCGCCTGATAATTTCCTACGAAACCTTGTGGTATCGGTGACAACCGGCGTAACAGGATTTGGGAGAGGCGGCGTTTACCAGCGTAATACCGCGATAGTTGCAGCAGTCTAGTCGATCACCCTTTTTGTAGATGGGACAAACCACTCCTTCCATCCATTCCTCCGGTAGCTTTTCCTCCTCCCAAATCCTCGAAATAACCCAGTGTAGAGCCTTTGCTAGCGTTGCTCCGCCATGTTTATAAAGCTCTGACGGTAGGCGGTCCTTCTCAGCGGCTTTATTTCTCGTTTGACTTCTTGGAGATCAGATGCTAAGACATTACTATCTTCCATGGGCGCTCCTAGGTTAATTTCCGTTCCGCCTCCTTCTGCGACTTCGTCATTGAGGTGTTCATCGAAGAACTGCTTCCATCTGTCGACCACCTCGCGCTGGTTTGTGATTAGATTCCCTCCCTCGTCCCTACACATGTCAGTTTTCGGTGTGTAACCCTTCCGAGTTTGGTTCATCTTCTCATAAAACTAGCGCGTGTCATTAGCTCGGAATAGTTGTTCTAATTCTTCACGATCTCTGTCGTCCTTTTGACGTTTTTTCCTCCTCACGATCGTGGTCAACTGGTTCCTAGCTCGTCGGTATTTGGCCAGGTTCTCTCTAGTGGTAATACTTAGATAATTTTTCCAAGCAGTTTTTTCCTCTCCACCGCTTGTTGGCATTCCCCATCAAACCAATCATGTTGTATACTCCGAGGGATGATACCTAGTGCCGCGGTAGCGGCCTCTCCGATGGTCGAGCGTATCCTGCCTCAACCGTCTTCGAGGTTTGAAGCACCTAACTCCTCGGAAGAAGGCAGTGCCTCATTCAGTATTCGCGCGTAGTTCTCGGCAGCTTGCGGGTTATCTAGCTGCCTGATGTTCAGTCGAGAAGGGCGGCTTTGACGTGCCCGGTATAATGTGGACAGCTTTTAGCGCACATGTACTGCTACTAGGTATTGGTCAGAATCAATAATCGCACCCCGTCGGGAGCATACGTTCATGATGTTAGAGGAAAACTGGCCCTCTATGAGCACGTGGTCAATTTGGTTCATTGCACGTTGGCCAGGTAATCTCCAGGTGGCTTTGTGGATATCGTTGCGCGGGAAAAAGGTGCTTCGGATCACCAGACCTCGGAAGCTGCGAAGTTTATACATCGTTGGCCGTTATCGTTCGTGTCTGTGTGCAGGCTATGGGGTCCTACCACCTATACATTTCTTCCCTACCAACCTAAGCGTTAATATCCCCGATGACGATTTTGATGTCCCGTGACGATCAGCTGTCGCACGTTGCCTCCAGCCTCGCGTAGAACGCTTCTTTCTCATCGTCGGGTCTACCTTCGTGCGGGCAGTGCACGTTAATGATGCTATAATTAAAGAAACGGCCCTTTATCCTCAATACATACATTCTCTCGCAGATCGCCTTCCAATCTATTAAGCGATCCTGCATTTCACCCAACACTACAAAATCCGTTCCCAGTTCGTTGGTACCACCGCTCTGGTAAAACTGGGCCTTTCCGCACGGATCTTCCATACCTTCTCTTCTTTGCGACAGATTTTCTGCAGAGCTACGATGCCGAGTTTGCGCGATTCAAGCTGTTTAATCAGCACCCGCTCGCGACCTGCAAAATTTAGCGATCTGCAGTTCCAAGTACCGAGTTTGCATTCATCGTCCTTGTTCCGTCGCCTAGGTCGATGCCGAATATTCCGCTCCGAATTTGCTTGAATTTTGTTAGTTGTAAATTAATTAAGGTGTGTAGCCGTACTGAGGCAACACTACCGACTCTCGCGATGGGGCTGCCATCTTATAGTGCCGAGACTCACTATATCTTCTTCCCGGTTAGTATACGACCTTAGTTTCCACCGGGGTTGGTTGCCCGATCTCCGCTAAGGTTGCTCGTACTCCGCCTGGTACCACGAGGAGGTCGGGATCGGAGTTGCTGGATAAGAGGCTAACGACCACTATGGGGTCTATATTCCGCATTATCCAGCTATTTACCAGGCATTTTTTCGATTAATAAGTACATAATATTGAAACGAATATAAGTAGTTAGTCAAAACTGTACAACCGACATGTGGGAGTACTGATATTAAATCTATCTAGTTATCGATATTTTATAGTCAATTTTTCGGAAAAAACTCCTGTGAAGCTTCTAAAGTTTGGACGACATAAAGCATACCTACTCGTTCTAATCTTATCTAATATAATAAAATAAAATCTAATCTAATCTAATCTAATCTAATCTAATCTAATCTAATCTAATCTAATCTAATCTAATCTAATCTAATCTTATACTAACGCAGCCAATTCTTGAAAGAATCCTGGAAAAATACAATTTCTTGAATCAATCATTTTCTTCACAACCGCGCAACATGTACCTCCGAGAGAATTCCAAGGATCAAGTCTAATACCTAATTCCATTAAACTCCGTGGAAACCGTACACCTCCCGTACCAATGCATATTTGTCGAATAGACACCAATCGGTTTTCTATCTAGATAATTTGTCGGCACCACTACCAATTGTTTCCGGTGTGCCACAAGGTTCAGTGTTAGGTCCTATATTGTTCACTTTATATATTAATGTTCTGCCAACAAACTTACAAAACTGTAGAATTCATCTTTTTGCTGATGATGTGCAAATCTATTTTGATATTTCAAACTTTACGAAACAAGAAGCGGAAGAGCTAATAAATGAAAATCTAAATAACGCTTCTAAAACTTAAGCCATTTACTTGACGAGGTGCAAACCGATTACAGCGAAACCTTGTATTGTGCTCAATAACTCCCAAATACAATATAAGGAAACCGTATCAAGTTTGGGTATAGTTCTTCAAAGTGATTTGGAGTGGGATTCTTTCGTACTACAACAGTGTGGTAAAATATATGCTGCGCTTCGCTCTCTTCGTCATTCTTACTTAACTCAAGAACAAAATCAATGCTCTTCAAAACACTTATTTTACCTCACTTAACGGCTTGTGATTTTGTACTTAGTCAAGTATCGACGTACGCTTTCGATAGATTACAAGTCGCTCTCAACTGCTGTGTTAGATTTATATTCAGTTTAAATCGATATTCAAGCGCGACTCACTTGCAGAATGAACTTATTGGTTGCTCACTGAATAATTTTACCAAATACAGGTCTGTGATGATTTTACACGGGATTATTCACAAACAAATACCGCAGTATGTAGGGTAATCAACCTAATTTGGACCCCATCAGCAGCTGTACATAATTTGGACACTTCCATTTGATTTTGCTGTAAGTGTCCAAATTGTGTAAAGCTGTTGATGGGGTCCAAAATACGTTGGTTACCCTATATTCCAAACTGATACCTATGAGAAGCAATAGAGGCAAGAAATACCAGCTTCAACGATGCAGGACGTCGCATTATAATCAGTCATTGCTCATTAGAGGAATTGCTTTCTGGAACCAACTACCTAATGAGCTTCAAACAATCAAAGGAAAAATAGGGTTTAGGAAGGCGTGTTTAGAACATTTAAATTTAAATTAATTAATTTTTGTTAGTTTGTTTTTCTATTTAGTATTCGTAATAACACTTCATCTGGTCGAATCGTGAACAGAAAAGACAGTAGTCTTAAGTTTTTTGTGAGCAAATAAACTAAACTAAACACGTCCCATATAGATATTGATTTATTTACAGTCGTTGGGAGTATCTTGGCTAATAAAGGTTAAGTGATACTCCGGGCCCTCGGGGTTGAACTAATGGCATTCAGACCAGAAGCCTGGCTGCAATTGACCAAGGATATAGCGCCTTATTTCGCTCTCTAATAATATATTTGACTAACAAAAATATTAGTTAAAATAATATAACACTTGAAAATAAAGTCTTGTGTTTCAATGGTTACCTAAAACTATCGTTATAAGGTTAGGAACTGAAAACCAGACGACCCCGTACCGCCTAGCATTTGTAAGTGTGGCCACGTGGAGGCGCTAGGTAGGGACTTGATGGGATGACTAGAGCCATGTTGGGCGCTTTTTTTCTAGTTGCTTTCCCCATTTCATACCCCGTCATAAAGCATATCTACTCATTTATTATAAAACCAGCAAACCAAGCTTCGAAACCCCTGCTGGCACTTAAGCATTATTAATAACTGCGCAAATGTCATGTGTTGGTGTTCGTCAACAATTTTATCTAGCGATGTTTCAAACCCTTAAGTATAGCTGAAGTGTACAAATACTTCAACACATTTGGAGAACATTTCTCTATTTTATTGAACGAATCAATAATGTTCGAAGTCAATAGTTGAAAAAAAATTGTCCGACAAAACGAAACTAATCAAGCACAGAAGAATCGTGTCCTATTTTCTCTTACCAGTCCACAGTGCACATAAGAAGGGCTCCATATAAAGTAGCGGCCAAAATTGCCGAATGTAAAATTTCACATTTTAGCACATGCCTAAACGCGGTTTTGTAGTAAATTGTCTATATTTTTATGATTCGTGAATAAAATTTTGAAAGAAAAAAAATGTCATGTAGAAATAAGCCGTCAAAGTTGCCCATTTCAAAAGTTTGAAAAATGAGTCATTTTGAAAAAGTCAAAAAATTAAATAGTTATCGTGGATGTAAATATTATTGTTATATATTATTTTAAAACTGATATTTTAGCCTATTAAAAAATGAAATGAAAACAAATTTAAACTCAATGTGGTGCGCCATACGCTACTTATAATAAAAATGAAATTTTCACAAACTTTAATCAAAAAAACAACTCTTGTCGCCTCTTGTCGCCGCAGTTTCTAATAGTGCGTCTGAAAGCTCGAAGTATGTTGTATCAAAACATGAATTGAAAGTTTGCTATAATTTGACGTTTTCCGAAAAAAAATAATTTTAAAATTGTCATATTTTTAGTAAGTCTTTGAAATTTTAAGTACTCTTTCAACAAATTTGATTATCTTTGTTACTAAATTTATTTAGTACCTGAAGAGAGTTTCAATGACAAAATGGGAGAAACCCCGCGAGAAAGAAAATTTTTTTTTGTCAAGCAAATATTTATATCGGTAACATTTGATCATTTTTCCCCAAATCACCCTAAATATGAGTTCTTATATGTTTAAATCATTTCTTTTGTTACAAATATAATCTAGAATCAATTTGAAACTAAAAAATAATTTTGGCCAAAAATCGCAATTTTCCGACTATTGTGCAGTGGTCCAAACAGCGAAATACGTGATCGTTTGATATAGCGCCGAAACATGAAGTTTTTCGCATATAGTGTCTTTACGAACATTTCTTGGTATAACAAGCCCCTTCTTGTGAGAGAAATCTTTGGGTGATTAATTCCCTTAATAGTGAGATACGAAATTTATTTTCTCGTATATTCGAGATACAGGTTTGGTACTTTCGGCAAAGTTGTAGTAAATATTAATACAAACAACGTTGTCAAAGACACCATACTTGTATCTCTTCATGGAAATTGTCTGTGAAGCGTTATTCATGAACAGGCCCTTCAAAACAGTGTTTAAACCCTAAGTTATTCTGGTCAACTTTTACGTGTTCATAGTGTTCTAAAAAGTTGTTTATTTTGCTAAAATCAACGTTTTTGTAGAACATTATTATACGTGATTTTCTGAAGTTTCAGAGATATTGAGCATTTTTGATGAAAAATTGTACTACTTTGAGCTTAAATATTTCCCAAGGTGGCAAATGGTGGCAGATCAAACAACTCGTACTTAAAAGTACAACAAAAAGATGTGTTGCTTATTTTATTTTTTGGTTGAGTAAAGTTAATTGTTAACTACTTGTCAATTCGTGTAATTAAATAGACTAAAAAGTCATTCCGAGAAAATTCGGTCTTCTGTGACTGTTGTTGAAATTCGGTCATTTGGATGTCGGCCATTCGTGATTCGACCATTTGTGTTTCGGCCATTTGGTACCATTTAGCCCATTATGGATGGGATCTTTTGAAAAGACACCAATCGAAGGTATTGAACAAAATAGACTTAAGTTAGTTGTTTGGAAGCTTTTCTGTTATTAATTGCGTCAAATAATTTTGAGTCTACATTCATTTTCGACTCGAAAATAGGCGAAAAAATTGTTGGTAACTCAACTTGTTAGAAAGAGATTGTCAACATAAACAAAATGGCGTTTATTGCATCCGAAATACATTTTAATTGTTCGATTAACATGACTGTGAAGGATTTTTAAAACAATTATAACTTTTGAGGATACAAACAGATACAGTCAATTGACATTTGATTTTAAAGGTTTTTTGTTGTACTTTTAAGTAGGAGTTGTTTGGTCTGCCACCATTTGCCACCTTGGGAAATATTTGAGCTCAAAGTAGTACTATTTTTCACCAAAAATGCTCAAAATCTCCGAAACTGCAGAAAATAACTTATAGTAATGTTCTACAAAAACGTTGATTTTAGCAAGATAAACAATTTTCTAGAACACTATGAACACGTAAAAGTTGACCAGAATAAGTTAGGGTTTAAAAACTGTTTTGAAGGGTTTGTCCACGAATAACGCATCATAGACAATTTCCACGAAGAGATACAAGTATGGTGTCTTCGACAAAGTTGTTTGCATTGATATTTACTACAACTTTGCCGAAAGTACCAAACCTGTATCTCGAATGTACGAGAAAATAAATTTCTTATCTCACTTTTAAGGGAATTAATCACCCAAAGATTTCTCTCACAAGAAGGTGCTTGTTATACCAAGAAATGTTCCTAAAGATACTATATGCGAAAAACCTCACGATTAGGCGCAATATCACACGATCACGAATTTCGCTGATTGGACCACTGTGCAGTCCACTTAATTTCCGTTCCTGAGACACTGAACTCCGTTCACGATTAAGTGAATTTAATCGGATTTTCCATAAGCACGCTAGAAATTTCTGAAATAAGTCAATCGCTGTAGGAGAATTTATCGCAAGCGATAAAAATTTTGTTATTCCTTCAATAACTCGACGACTTTTCAACCCATGTGTAAGGTGATGAGAAAACAAAACTGTTACGCTGGATTATGTCAGATAACTTCTTCGCTATGATCTCAAGCGTCAATAAACAGAAAATATTATCGAGGGCAAAGTAATATAAAAATGTGCTGCATTTAGCAACGCTCGATTACTTTTATCGAGCGGAATAACTGTATGTGTAATAGAGTCCATGCGGCAATAACTACCGGTATTCCGGCTGGAAGGGTGTGCGGAACTGCATTGCGTAAAAACAATCGATGCCATTGACGTTTCGCTGCCCAATAGCCTTTCGATGTGTACTGGTGGCCGACTAGGTGAATGAAACAAACAAAAATTGTCGGTTTTCCGGTTCTACGTACGAATAAAACCGTTGTAAAAGTGGATTGTTACTGTTATGGTTAGAAATACACAACGGAATAACGGAAAGTACTTCTTCGAACATTGTTATATTTTCATTAGGTTTAATCTATATTTAAACATTTTACAGCCTTATATTAGAACTTTTATTTTTGTTTAACCGGTTTCGAGTGGCTGTGAAAGAAACTCACTACACCGGGATTGCCCCTCAAATATAATACTGTAGATTTCAGGTTCAAATGATCTAATTCATTAATTATTTATGATGTATTATTAGTACTGGTGGGTAATATGTCAGGTACTTCTATGTTATACTTCTACTCAAGTCGATGATAGTCAGCCTGACCCCACCTGGTGGTCTCCTTCTTACTGCTCCCAATATATACATTCTACACCGTGCGATGTAGACACCTGTTGCGCAAACTGAGTGTTCGATATGACGATATGTAAATGAGCACAGGCAGTGAAAGTTTTCTAAGAAAAATGCAAACTAATCAATTTAATGCACATTAGAAAATTACTCACAATAAAGTTACTTTAGCCGTTTCTAATTAAATAATGCATGTTATGAAATTACAGTGAATAAATTTTTTCACACTGCAATGGCTTATTCACTGCTTCAATGCAGAACTAGACACAAAGCACCCAAAAAGCAACCCATTTCCGTGCGTGCACAGCACAGTCTAGCCCTCCAGTAATGGCAACAGAAATAAAGGACACACGTATTTACGTCACCCTAGGCAGAGAAAGAGAGCGGTGTATCTCGAAACTGGCATTTCACTGCTTAATGAGCTATTCATATTAACGACCAGATCCGCACTAGCTCTCGTCACGGTTTGCGCACCCGGTTTCTCATTTAAAATTCTATTTAGTTTGCAATTAGTCCCGATCTGGTTTATTACTTGCACTCAAGCAATCCGCAGATTATCCAGAGCCGTGCAAACCAAATAAAAACAAAACAACTCCTCACGCTCGTCTTTGCTGAGGCGGCACATATACAAATACCTCTAGAGTCAGTGCTGAACTGTAAGTAGGGAAATTACGGAATGAAACTTTCAGTCACGGCAGTTCTGTGTTGACTTCGGCGTTAACAATAGCGGCAGGGACGAACGGCTGCAAGGACGGATGAAAAACTTTGCTTTCCGCCAGCAGCCTCACAGCGAGCCGAGCATATTTACTCAGACTAAAAATAAACCGGCACAATGCTCTCCCGCAAAGCAGCCGCCCCGCAAACTGAGAAAAAGTTTCCGTTTGGTAGATACCAAATGATGGTGGAACTTGCAAGTTCTCCGTTCATCAACAGTCGCAATCATCAAGTCATTGCAGCATTTTTCATTGCCGGAAAGTAGTCTACTTGCACTTTTACAATTTATCGCCGTGCGACCTCGTTTATCGTCGCTGGCCGGTTGGCTGAGCTGGAACGAATAGGATAATATCACCGTTTGGAATGGGGGAAAATTTTATATCTGTTTATAAATTGCGATATGCTCTATGAAGGTGTTACATTGACAGCCGTCTGACATAAACAAATTTTTACAAAGCATACGTAATTGTTTCGGTAAATATTACTGCTGAACCGAACACCACGAAAAAGGAAAGAGATTCAGCCTTTACACTTTAACGAGTCCGGCAAACGTTTTTACAGGGTTTGTTAATATGTAAACTATGCGATATTCTGATACTAAAAAAAGACATAGTGTTTGCGACAATTTTGGGAATCTGTAGCTACACAAAGATTTGATCCGTTATGGATCACCCGTCCACTAAACTGGCTTGTTAATTTCCCACAAATCTACTTGCTAACGATGAGAAGGAAAAAGATTAATTAAGGTCATTACTAATATTTTTTAAAGTTTTTGTCCTTCGGATGCTGGGCAACTCAGGGGGGGCGACAAAAAACACAGAACTGGCAGTACGAACAAAGTATCGAGCGTAGCTGTTTTACTGTTTTTGCATGCAACTCAACTAATAACGTGGCATGAAAAATCTCTAAAATCAATCCAGTTTCTAATGCATATGTTATCCCTAATGCTTTGCTAAAATGCATGATCTTTTTGGCGCCCCTAAGAGTTAGCTCTTAGTCTGGCCCAGTCTGGCCAACCGCACGCTACGGCGCTGCCTGCAGCATCGACGCCAGCGATAACCCTACTTTATCGACAGACTTCATATCCGGCTATAAGAGTACAGTTACGGGGCTAGTGCAAAGAAAGTAAAAAATGAATTCCAGCCCTTTTCAAACGATACCCATGCAACCAGCATGGGACATGATCTGAATAAAAATTAAGTGAACGAAGAAATCTGTTCTGGGTATGAAATATTTAACACTATACAGGGCTGCAAGGGCTGCAAAAATTCATCGATTATTCTGCGCCACTCACTAGGGGCTTTCCACTTCGTATATTTGAAGTGAAATGATGGCAGTGAAAAAAGTGCAAAAAAGTGCCCATAGTATGACTTAGAAATCTCAAATGGTCGCATACTTGCTGCAGGTTCGAAATCAGAATCGAAATTGCACTTGCAATTGGATTTGTAATCAACGTCTATTTCTAGACTAAGGCGACATCCATTTAGTACGTCACCACCGTTCGTACGTTCATGACCACCCCTGAAAAAGTACGTCTCACGTTACGGAAACCCCCTCCCCTTCACAACAAAAAAATTAATTATTCATTCCAACCTTTCTATTTGAAGTTATCAATTCAATCAATTTATCAAAACAAAAATGAACTTTAACAAATAAAAAACCCGATTAAATCCACCTAGTGGTGAAAGGAACCTTTGTTATACCATCTTATATGTCATTTGATATGGGCATTTCCAGCTCAAATATTGTTTTTGACTTGTGTTTGAATTTGTAATTTTTATAAAACTGACAGAGTCAAATTCTATACGCATCACTTTGAACTAAATTCTTGAATAAATTGTTTCTTAGGCCCAGTCGTTCTCAAGTTATTCTGATGTGAAATCTAACAATTATCTATTAGAGTCAACACATGCAAACCGTATAATCGACCTCGAATTTGAACCAAATATTGACAGATTCTTACTTATAGGTCAGAAAGCAAAAATCTTAAATGTGGTGCCGATTAATACCCCCCACAATTAGTGGAGGTACCTCCTTTTTAAAAGAAAAGACTCGTTTTGCCAATCCTTTTTATTTTTTACTTACAGATAAACATGAAAATTTCGACCAACATGCCAAAAGGTCCAATGTGCAAATGAAAGATTATCTTTGCTTTTCCTCTCTTATGCATTTTGAAATGTTGCTCGTCAAATATTAGGTTTAGAAAGAAACTATTTTCACATTCGGATTCCAATCGAAAATAGTCGAGTAAAAAATGGCTTTTTTTAGCGTTTTGCGTTGGAATCATGTAGAAATCGACACATCTTCGGAACTTAATTTCACTGTTTGTTAACGCTGTGCTGGTTATCATCCATGTGCATCCTGGCAATAAACAATCTTCAGACTGTATTTTAACCTACTAAATAACTTTATAGAACATATAAAAGCAATGAAAACATGGTGTACAGAATTTTTGAGCAGAACTGATTTTAAAGTGGCTGTTAGCTTCGGGGTACAATGCTAGCCTAACAAGCCAGTCTTCGTATGTTCGAATCTCGACTGATCGGTGCCGCTACAGAATTAATATAATCTTTGCCCTAGCTCCGTAATTTTCCTGTACTCTAATAACCGGCTGCGAAGTCTGTCGATAAAGAAGGGTCAAGTTTTGAAGAACGTTTACACCCATGGCTTTGCTTTGCTTGATTTTAAAGTGGTTTCTTTAAACAAATCATTAAATTTCGCAACCAGTAAGGGATAGATAGTTACTATATGCATCAAAGTTGCTTATTTTAGTGTGTTCTATAATTTTTGTGAAGACGCTATTTTTTGGATGCGTTTGGAAACAAAAATTTGTGTCAGACTATTAGGGGGATCCACGGTCACCCTAAAAGTGTAAGAAAATATGCTATATTTTATAAATTGACTGCTTCAAAGAAACATCCGTTAAAAAATTACACATTTTTTCTATATTGTTCTGTTTTTTGGGTTTGGTCCCATTAAAGGTTTGGTCATTAAAGTTTTCTTGAATAAATTTCATCAATCATTTTTAAATATCTTCTATATTACCTTTCACATGAGAGTAATAGCACATAAATCGGTTTGGCCATCTCTGAGAAACAGGCGATAATGACTTTCTCAAAACACGTTTTTAAGCATAACTTTCAAACTACTTGTTTGTTTCCAATAAAACTTCCTGAACATTTTTATAATTTAGCAAGAGCTTTCATTTGGTACTAAGATCATTGAAATCGGTTGTGTGGTTCCGGAGAAAATCATGTCCCGTAGTTTTCACATTTTTGCTTATAACTCTTCAACGAAACATCGAACCACGAAACAATTCAATAGTGATATACTTGGCAATAATACCTTTCAAATGAGACTAATAGCGTATAAATCGGTTCAGCCATATCCGAGAAACAGGCGATAGAAAATGAGCTGCTCACACACACATACACACACAGACATTGCTCAGTTCGTCAAACCCTATCGATTGGTATATGTGACACGGCCCTCCGGGCCTCGGATGAACTTCATGTTTTTCGACCAATTTCTAAACCTTTGTTATAGTATATAACATATATAGAACATATATATAGTTCATCTTCAAAATGCGTGGATCGATGACTATCGATCGATATACTATAACAAAGGTAAAAACGATAATTTTCGACCTTATACGTCATCGATCCACGCATTTTGAAGATGAACTCCGATTGCAACGATAGGATACGCTTCAGTAGTCGCTGATGTGTCGTCGATTAATATTTCGCGCATAACCGCGTCATTTTCATCCATCCACTCAACTTCGTCTGATCTAGTTGGAAGAATGAGGACTTCCCGCTGACGTTTTGCAGCAACATGCCTTAGAAGAACTTTTTTGACGGAGTTTGTCATTTTGTGTGTTTTTCGCGATCATTCAACATTACCTAACATGCGAAATATAATCCGCAAGTGGCACAAACTCTGTTGTTCAGGGAGCTTTTGAGTGAGGGACAGTATAGGTTATACGGACAAACCTAAAACCAGCCTCGGAACTTCGGTATAAGCTTACGTTCATCGATTGAGTTCAGCACGAATATCGAGGAGAAACATTGCTCTTGGTCGCTGTTAGCACCTCGTAGCCCCTCAGGGGTTTGTGCGACTGATATCACAGTGGTTCAAAAGGACGAAAAGCGGAACTTTTTTCTTGGTGTCTTTTGCTATCATTTACGGTCTTCAGCACTTTTGTTCGTATGAATGTCCCCCTTAATTTAAAACTATCAAAAGTTCGTCATTGCTTACTATAATGAAAATAAAAAAATAACTTTTTTGTGTTGGGAAATATAGACATAGTTTCTTTGGCAAAGTTGTTAATATTGTAAAAACAAGCAACTTTGCTGAAGAAATAAAATTTCTATCTATATCGAGTACTGAACTATAGGGCCTATTCTTTCAAACTTCTTTAAAAATTGGTTTTTCATTCTTAGTTTTTGTTACTTGCATTTTACAAGAATACAATGTTCTTGGCAATTAATAATTGACTTTGATAATTGCTTGATAAATGAAAGCTAAATTATAATTCCCCGTATAAATTTTCTATTTGAATTTTTTCGTGTGACGTCACAAAATTTCATACCACCCCTAACCCCTACGTCACAAATCATCACGATTTAGTCAACCCTTCTCCTCCCTATAAGCATAACGTACTTTATGGATGGCCCCTAATCTCATGTTTTTTGTCTTGACCTTTTAATGAGGTCAGGCATGGAATTAATTTTTTATGGTAGTTTATTACAATCAACAGAGGGAAGGTAGAAGAAAGTAGTGAAGCAAAGGTGTTGATAGGATTCATCCAACCAGAATACGACCAGGACGTTGAATCATACCGCCCAGTTAGCCTCAGGGTACAATACTGGCCAGTCGTCGTATGTTAGAATCTCGGCTGTGCGGTGCTACTGTAGCGACAGTAGGATCGTTAAACTATCCCCGTAATTGTCTTGTACTCCAATAGCCGGCATCAACGTGCAGACCTGCGATCCAAGTCCTGGAAGCAGAAGCGGACTCGAATCTATATATTTAATTGCCTCCGGTTATAGCTTGGTTCCATACGCGGATCCCCTAGCTTGGATAAAAAGGAGTGGTACAGAACTTCTTAAGCGTTGCTTCAATGACCCTCACTTACCTTATTTTTCCGTTCATTCCCCTTCACATCTGGTTCAATTCTGTTTGGATCTTATCAAAATCTTTGTTTCATTACTTCCTTCTACCGTTCCCTCCGTTAATTGGAACAAACTCCCGTTATAGAAAATTAAAATCTAATTGGACTTAAAATAAAACCAAAATTGGACATGAAGTTGGACCAGAATGTAGTAGACCAATGGTATTAATATTTTTTGAAACGGTGGTTCTACAAAAAAAAATTTTTTTAGTGGTGTGGAAAAAGCGGGAAGGTGAAGGGGAGGGGGTTATTGGTACCTACGCTAAACAAGTTGTCGTTGTGACTCCTACCTTTTGTCGTATGCTGGAAGGTGCATGGGTCGAAACAAGCTATAATCTGCGATTATAACCGGATTCGAACCCACAACACCCGCCAGGACATGTGACTCGCTGGTACTAGTACCTTTGAACCATAGAGGCGCTGGACAAAAGGAGACTGCACAACCCCCCTTATTAATCTAGCGATATGGGTTGGGCTATTTTTAGACACAAATTATGCCTCTTCCTCCGTCTACTGTAGAAACCATCGATCGAGAAGTTTTAATCTAACTTGTTTTTACTGTCAGGACGACGACACTATGCAGGCCCTTACGACTTGCAAGGTACTGCGCGTGACGCTGTTCGTCTCTCAGCGTGTTAGTCGCGATTCTCAGCGCGGGCTTTCGGAGAAAGGCTCCGTTCCAATTCGCTATGTGCGCGAAACGGTGCTGCCACCTTCCCAAGTTTGTTCTATTTGTGAAGTCGGTGCACAGGTTTGTTAAAGAGTGAAAAGGATAGACAAAACACTGCACTAAATCTTCACAAACTTTCCATATGGCAGTTCCATGAGAGTACAAGAGATCGATTTGTGCTTACATAGCGAATGAAGTGGACCAAACTCGTGTTTTTAGTTTTTGACCTTGAAATGCCTCGACCTTGAAAAACAATTTTTTTATTACTTTCTCCTACCGTCCCTCCATCAATTGTAGAACCACCGTTTCAAAAAATATCAATATTAAATTAATATTATTAATGCTTGACCGCATTTCAAGGTCAAAGACTAAAAACACGAGTTTGGTCTATTTCATAGGAATGAAGCATCAATTGTAGAACCACCGTTTCAAAAAATATTAACCAGAATGTAGACTAATTTGGATTTACTTCACTTCACATTCAACTAGAAATTTTACTTCAAAGTGAAGTTGAAATTGAACCCAAATTGTACTTGAAGTAAGACATAAAAATGGGCTTGAAATTATACTTAATATGAAAGTTAAAATTGTACTGGCACATGTGAATTTGAAGTTGAAATTTGACTTCAAACGAATCAAATTTCAAGTCGAATTTCATTTCCGATTGCAAGTAAAAAGTCAAATTTAATTTCAAATTTCATGTCGAATTTCAAGTCCAATTTAAAGCCGACATTCAAGTCCAATTCAAATTCAATTTCAATCCCAATTTTATGTCCAATTTTAAGTCAAATCTTAAGTTCAAGTTGAAGAAAAGTTAGTCTAAATGGGTCCAAACTTAAAACCAATTTCATACCGATTTAAGTTCAATTTAGAGTCCAATGTTAAGTTCAATTTCACGCCCAGTTTTAAATCTAGCTTTAGGTAAACTATGGTAAAAGATGTAACTTTTTGCATATCTTTTTTTGAGAAGGTGGAACACGTATCCCAGTATCTATGTTCCAGTGTGGGCATACCAGTGGATAGGTTACAGATTTATGGAATAGTTAGGATGAGATAATGATGTAAATATTTGACATACTCACATGATAAATATACCACAATATCACATAAAACGAGCAATAAACGTTAGATATGTAGCCTTCAAATGTCAGATCACAAAATGAACTCATTTAATTGATTCCGGAAACATGCAATAAAACTAACTCATAAAATTGAGTCGTAAATACTTTCAGTTGCATTTGCTGGCTTTTCTATTCCAAGCGAAATGCATCCTCCAGTAGCATTCTCGTAATAGTTTTAAAATTGCGAATTGATTTTTCCAGCATTTATAACTGTATGTTTTTGTATTTGTCTTCTTTGCTTTCTCCATATAGCAAAAGGAATGTACGTCGGAGCCCCGTGCGAGTTCACGTGCCACGCCAAACTGCACCATGTGTACTGTGATCCCTCTACCAACACGTGCAGCTGTGAAAAAGATTACCTAGTACTGATCGGAATACTAAGAGGATGTGCCAAGCGTAAGTAATCCAACCTTGCTCCCAATTTCGACGAATTTGCTTCTTACAGTAGGTACACTGCGAGCCCTCTAGGCCGACCATGGAAACGCACGGAAATGGATATGTAATCCATATACAACCATGGCGACCAACAGGAGCTGTCCGAAACAGTTTCACAAACTTTGACATGCCGGCGCACAGTGGTCCCATTGGTATCAGAACACGCGTTTTTTTAATTGCGCCGAAATGGTTGATTATACTGGTTAAGTATGTTCAGAGAAATTTCTCAGCGTTAAAAGCTCTTTCATATGGCATGAACGATTATTTGATTAATCCCCCTAAAAGTTAGATAAAAAATTTATTTTTTGAACAGTAAGAGATACAGCAAAACAAAGTTCTACAAAATTTTTGAAAAGATTATTCTAAAGAACTTTGCCAAAGAAAGTAACCTTCTAGCTATTATAGTTTTAGAGATAAAGAACAATTTTTGTGGAGACTTTACGAAAATCAATTTTTTGACCACAGTTCTTTCTACAGTATTTATACGCATTTGACATGTTCGGCAAAGATTTTCTAACAGTCAAATTACATACTTTTGTAGAATATAGTAACTTGCTATCTTCAATATTTGCGGAGAAAATTAAAGTTTTCGTTTAAAAATTAACCAATTTTCAACAGCAATAACTCCCAAACATGCAAATATATTCAAGCCATTTATTACCCATGTGAAAGTACAAGAAAAATACTACAAAATGTAAAACAAATTAGCTTGACCCTGGCCATCCCTCTACCAAAACACTCGCATTGAAAATTGTTACTCGGTTGAATTTAATATGGCGTAGTGTAAAAACCGTGTTATCCCGATCAAGTAAAGTGTGCAAAATAAATTATGAAAATGTGTAATCCAAGCAGCATGGATTATTAAGATTTTTCAAATTCATTTTCGGATGAAATTTAATTACTGCAGTTCGAGGTGTACAAATTTCGAAGTGTATTTGAAGATACTTCATCCTCACTATCGCTGTTACTGTGCATATCAAACCTCGTCAAGTATTATCAGCTCGAAAGCTGCATCACTAAACACGTTTTCTGATGAAGAACTGAAGACAGTAACCGAAAGAAGATGAAGATGAAACTGCAGATCTTAGCGAGTATTAGCAAACATTCATTGATGATGATCACATCACATCAATTGTTCCCATGAAAGCAGTAACAAATGGAAAGAATATATTCCTAAATCCACATCCATCTTCGACCAGATATGTTTCTTTGAATTAGCCTAATTAGATCGTCTTCGACCAGGTATTGCCGGCCGTTGCATCTCCAGTTTGCAAAGGAAACGACTGCACTAACGCTGCAAGAAAAAATTAACATAGACCAGCAAATCGCAAAAAATCATCCTACATCCTACATCATGTACGTGAAGGTAGAACGGTAGTGGTTACGAGCTGATGATGACAATGGTGGACAAGGACATACAACAGTTCCGAACTCATCACACAAGGAAGATCTCCAGAATGGCTACAAATACGGATCTTCTGCCGTCTGTTAGAATCTTCTGATCCGGTAATTTCTAGCATGAGGGAACTACCAAATAACAAAAATGCCATGTCCTCTGAAGATGTACCTACTGCAACTGTTGGTCAGTACATATGATATGCACAATAATAGCGATAGTGAGGATGAAGAATCTTCAAATACATTTCGAAATTCGTACACCTCGAACTGCAGTAATCAAATTTCATCCGAAAACGAATTTTGAAAATCTTTTTCTCTACAAACAATCCATGCTGCTTGGATTACACATTTTCATAATTTATTTTGCACACTTACTTGATCGGGATAACACGGTTTTTACACTACACCATATTAAATTCAACCGAGTAACAATTTTCAATGCGAGTGTTTTGGTAGAGGGATAGCCAGGGTCAAGCTAATTTGTTTTGCGTTTTGTAGTATGTTTCTTGTACTTTCACATGGGCAATAAATGGTTTGAATATATTTGCATGTTTGGGAGTTATTGCTGTTGAAAATTGGTTAATTTTTAAACGAAAACTTTAATTTTCTCCGCAAATATTGATGATAGCAAGTTACTATATTCTACAAAAGTATGTAATTTGACTGTTAGAAAATCTTTGCCGAACATGTCAAATGCGTATAAATACTGTAGAAAGAACTGTGGTCAAAAAATTGATTTTCGTAAAGTCTCCACAAAAATTGTTCTTTATCTCTAAAACTATAATAGCTAGAAGGTTACTTTCTTTGGCAAAGTTCTTTATAATAATCTTTTCAAAAATTTTGTAGAACTTTGTTTTGCTGTATCTCTTACTGTTCAAAAAATAAATTTTTTATCTAACTTTTAGGCGGATTAATCAAATAATCGTTCATGCCATATGAAAGAGCTTTTAACGCTGAGAAATTTCTCTGAACATACTTAACCAGTATAATCAACCATTTCGGCGCAATTAAAAAAACGCGTGTTCTGATACCAATGGGACCACTGTGCGGCGGCGCACGGTTCGGAGCTAGGTCATACGCGCGACTAATCAACAATAGCGGCTATCGGAAATGTGCGCCGGTTTCAGCCTTCGTAATTCCATTTCGGTTTCAGGTGTGACCGTACACTATCTCTCGGGGCTTCTTTTTCCTTCCTTGGCACCGGTTCAAATTGCATTTTCGCCAAATGATATCTTGCTAGCATTTCGCCGGATGATGGGTTTGTTCCTATAGGGATGAATGGTGATTCGAAAAATGCTGTAAGTCACAGTTTTTTGCAAGACAATTGCAATATGTAAGAAAACATGTTATGCATTGCATCATCTTCAAAACAAAACTACGTACTTTTCTTGTATGATATAAATCAGACCGACACTTGGTTGTGAGCAATTTCCATCAGTTATTTTTAGAAACTTTTCCTAATCAAACAAATGAACTTACACAGTTTTTAAGCAAACTGCATTTAATATACTCTCGCTATACTTCCGACGAGACTAAATTTTGGTCCACCTAAGTGACTTTGATTACGCTGTGGTTCAAATGAAACGGCACAGCGGTAATGGTGTGTCCCGCAGTTCCAGAGCAAAATTTGCCACGAAAGCTCATGCCAATGTTTGTGCTGTGCGGCATCCTGCTCCTGCTGCCAGCCAGAAAATGCCATTTAACCGCGTGCCGGTAACAAATTTATCTGCTGGGCACATGTGTGACCATTCTTTTATTGTGTGCAATGGATATTTTAAAACCAAAACAGTAACAAACCAATCGCAAAAATGTGTGCAACATATTTCTTGTGTCACAAGCAATTTCATGTGGATTGAGGTGAAGGTGCGGTCAAACGGTTGTATTCGCACAAAATTTGTTTTTGATTATTAGTTTCATGACTATAGCATGGAATTAATTGATTTTTCACTCAATCGGTGGTTAATGTTTTCGTGTTTAATACTTCTACACATTGGTTACTACTAATTAAAAACCATTGTGTTGGATTTTTGTTTGAAAATACTAAAACATAATCCGCTGACCGAACATTGTTCAAATAAAGACAAAGTCACAACGCATATGGATTTTAATGCGTTGCGAAAATTTAACAGAAATTTCATGGAAAAATTGGGCCTTAAGCTTTTTTTAAATTATTGGACCTTTAAATAATTTTAAACGGTCTAGTGAAAAGGAAACCAATTTCACTTCCCAAGAGTGCTCCGCTTCTAAGAGTCAGCTAATGTCTCGCTGGATTGTGTCGTCCTGGATACGCTTGAAATTTCGCCCGTCATAATTGTCGTTGCCCCAAAAAAGTTAAAAATCTCTGACCGAATGGAACCTCTGCTGTCATTCGAATGGAGAGAATTTCTTGTGAGCTTTAACTGTCATATATCTCCCGTGTATAAAAGTGGTGTTCATCGTGACGCCAGAATAACCACAGGATTACCATCCTTTCCGCTGATTCGAAACTGTTCGAGATTATCCTCAGCGACCGAATCCTGCAATCCACGAAGTATTATTTTTCCTCTGACCAGCATGGTTTCGTTCCAGCCAGATCCGTAACTACTAATTTGTTATATTTCATTAATACGGCTATGAAAAGTCGAGTGCAATTTAATGTCATCGATACGGATTTGAAAGCGGTTTTCGACAAAATTTACCATAAAGTGTTACTCCGTAAATTGTTGTGAATTTACGCAGATTGGTACCGCGGTTTTCGTCCTATCGAACTGGAAGAACGCTGCATGTTAAGCGCGGCCAACTCGTCTTTTCACCATTTATCAATATATCTGACGTTCCACAAAGGAGCAGTTTTGAATCTCTTTTATTTGTCATTTTCTTCAACGAAGTTGCAATCTCGCTTGGTTATGGATGCAAACTTATTGAAGCCGATGATTTTAAAACCTGTGTTCAATTGGTGTCAGCAAACTCGTTATATCAGTATTGCAAATGTCATATCGAGGCTACTATTCTTAACCGAGTTGACCATGTAATGGATCTTAGTATTCCACTAGATTCTAAGCTTACATTCCATGCGCACTAGATGTCGATTATTTCTAAAGCAATCCAACAACTTGGCTTCATCTTCAAAATTACCAAGGACTTTACGGATCCGCATTACCTGAAGGCGTAATATTGTTACCTCGATCCCTGAAAACGCTTCTGTAACATGGAACTTAAGGATCGAGCGAGTTCAAAAAAGATTCACATGGTTAGCTCTCAAAAATCTCCAGTGGCACGATCCTTAGAATCGTCCAGCACATCCAGATAGGTGTCAAAGTGTCGAAACGCTCTTTCGGATACTTTCTATGTTAAACTGCTCGCCGGCGACATCGATTGTCCCTAGCTTTTATTCCTGCTTGAATTCCGCGCTTCCGGAACCTTATGACAGCGATCATTATTGCAATCAGGATTTTACTTACTTACTCAATTGACTTGAAGTCGCATGTCGTCAAAATGAAATTCTTCCATCTAGTTTGGCACGTGGTATTTAATCTCCAGTCCCGAGGACACCTTGTTTATCAACATCCTTTCTGCAGTATCATTGTTCGGTATTCTAGCAATATAGCCTTCCCAGCGTATCCGTCCAGTATTGGTCACCTCGTGAACACTTACAGGGTTCAAAGTACTTACTCACTTAGTTGGCTTTCCCTCCTACGTAACAGCCTAATGAAGAAAATTTCTCCAATTCACTCAGTTGTGGACTACCGGTCTCCAATTCCTTGAACATCGTGAACTCTTCACCAGATCTTACTTCACCTGGTCTAACCATGTAGGTTTTTCGTTGTCATTTTGCTACTACCGGATTTGAAGCGAACACCATTTTTGCAACGTAGTACGGCATCATTGCAACATGTTCAGCCCATCGTATCCGGTCAGCTGTAGCCACCTTTTGAATACTGCAAACGCCGTAGAGCTGTCCGAGTTTGTGGTTCATTCTCTGCCTCCATACTTCGTTCTCCTGTACGCCGCCGAAGATCGTTCGTAGCAGTCGCAAGTCCTCCTCGAGCATTGTCCTCGTTTCATGCCTGTAGTGAACAACTGGTCTAATGAGCGTCTTGTACAGCGTACACTTTGTACGGGGGCTTAGTTTATTCGACCGCAATTTCTTGTGAAGCCCATAGTAGGCATGATTTTTGCTGTTAATACTCCAAATCTCACGGTTGGTGTCATTGTCTGCTGTTACCAGTGAGCGAAGATAGACAAATACGTCAACTACCTCAAACCTCAACCAAATCACCGTCGATCGTTACACTGCTGCCCAAGCGGCGTCGGTCTTTGTTTTAGACTGCCTCGCGCTTTAGTCTGGTATCGGCAATGCAGACGAATTGACCAGATTTGTTGACGAATTTGCCACGCGTGTTGATATCTACTCGGTTGCAACACTATATAAAACAGCCGACATGAGAGACCATCACCACTGTGTGATTTAAATGACCAGCACCCAAGATCCGAACACATCACATATCATTCATCGTAGATTCAATCAGTTTGATAAGCTTCCTAGGGAAGCCGGTTTCATTCATGATTTTCCATAGATCTTTTCTATCGATGGTATCACATGCAGCTTTGAAGCCAACGGTGCGTGGGAATTCTGTATTCACGGTCTTTTTGGAGGATCGGCCGCGCATAATTTCTTCATCTTATTCGGTCCATGGCAGATCTCACTCCACCCGCTCACTGTGCCCCTCTTCATCTTGTTCCTACCGGATTCGATGCGAAAACCATTTTTACAGGATAGTTGTCTGGCATTCTAGCAAGTGGGCAGGACCAACGTATCCGTCCAGCTTTAACCACTTTCTGAATACTTGGTTTGCCCTAGAGACGCTCATGATTTATTTTTCGCCTCCAAACACCGTTCTCTTGCACGTCGCCAAAGATGATTCTTAGCACCCGCCGTTCGAAAACTCCGAGTGCTCGTCGGTTCTCTTCTAGCAGTGTTCATGATTCGTGCGCGTAGAGGACAACCGGTCTAATTAGCGTTTTGTACAGTGTGCACTTTGTACGGGGGCTCAGATTGTTCGGCCGCAAGTGTTTGTGAAGTCTTTAGTAGGCCCGAATTCCACTGATTATACGCCTTTTAATCTCACGGCTAGTATTGTTGTCCTCTGTTGCCAGTGAGCCAAGGTATACGAATTCGTTGACTACCTCAAATTCATCCCTTCGATTACCACGGTACTGTCCAAGTGTGCCCTGTCACGCTCAGTGCGGCCGGGTGCTGATCTTCCACCGCCTCAATTGTCCTGCCAACAGAAAAACAGATAAATTGACTGGATTTATTGAAAATCGTGCCCCGCATTTCGATCGTCGCTCGTCTTATAACACCTTCAAGTGCAATGTTGAATGGCAGGCTGGAAAGACCATCTCCTTGTCGGAGTCCCCTTCGAATGGGTCCCGAGATTCTCACACAGCACTGAGTCCCTTGCATCGTAGCCATAATAGGTCTAGTAAGCTTACCCGAAAAGCCGTTTTCGTCCAAAAATTTTCCATAGCTCTTGTCGGTTTACGCTATCATATGCGGCTTTGAAATCAATGAACAGGTCATGCGTGGGGACTCGAAATTCGCTGCACTTCTGGAGGATCTGCCGCAGGGTGAAGATTTGATCTGTTGTAGCCCGACCCTCCATGAAGCTGGCCTGATAACTTCTCACAAATCTATTGCCTACTGGCGATTATCGATGGAAGATGACTGGGGATAGCTCTTTGTTGTCGGCATTCAGGATAGTGATCGCTCGGTAGTTCTAACAATCCAGCTTATTGCTTTTCTTGTAGATAGGGCAAATAACCCCGTCTTTCTGCATGAAAAATTGGCGAACATTGGAGTTTACCCTTGCCATGCAGGTCAGTGCGGACTTGTTGGCAACCAATTTAGCTGCGTTTGGCCAAGATTTTCGAAATTTATCTATAGTTGTTGCTTGTTGTTTGTGCTGGGACAGCTCTCTCTTCACCAAAGCCCAATACCGCTCGATGGGGCGTAACTCTGGACAATTAGGTGGATTCGCCTCCTTCGGTACAATATGGACTCCATTAGCATTATACCATTCCAAAACATCTTTGGTCACAGCTGCATATGGCCTGCCAAACTAAGTATTTTTTGGGGAACTTGGCTTTCTTCTTTGTCCTAAAATGCTCTGCAACGGCATTCCGTTTCATGGCAGTGTAAAAAGACATACCAGGATGCTATTTAAAGTCTTCTAGGACATACGTTTCATCGTCCATTATGACGCATGGAAACTTCGTTAAATATTCGCGATAAAGCTTACGAGCGCGTATTGTAGCCGTCGTATTTTGCTTATCATTACGGTTTGGCACAGTCCTCACCTTGAAAGACTTAATGCCTTGTCGTTGCTTAGAAGTGTGCACGAATGTTGGCGACATTTTTATTTTACGAACAATGGTACGTACAGAAAGATCTGGTCTCCTCCGTAATATTTATTTTACCTTCGCATCCTTGAGGTGGTTCCTCAGATCCCGTTTTATTCCACTTCCCTTCTTCCTAGCTGCTGTCAAGCGAGTATCGAACGATTTTAAAATACTGTGAACAGTGCTTGGAGGAAATCCAAGCTTTTTGACAAGTTTTCTTAACGAGAGATCCGGATTTTCATTGCGACTACGCACAATTGCTTTTCGCACCAGCTCTTCTTTCGACGCCATTTTACACTGAGCGCTTGTAGCAATTGTAAACAAGTGTTATAGTTCACTCATTGTTAATGTATTTCCAAAGTTGTGTGTGTTTAAGGGTGTCCAAATTTTGTCGCGAACAAGCCTTATATTGCATAATATAGCTCTAAGATGTTGTACATAAAAGGAGTCATAGCCGGTAACTGAAACAAATAGTTTTTATGCTCGCATTGGATTTTATTTAACTGAGTAAAAATATTATCTTCACTGTGCTGATTCTATAGGTGGGCAAAATGGCTCTTTTGTGTCCATTGTCTGCCGCTAACCGATATGGTCGGTGTTTAGTCAGACAGAACCGAGTGACAAAATTCATCTTCTAACTCTAGCTGTTTGCAACATTTATGTAGCCTGATTAAATTTAAATGTCACTTAGAAAATCTAGTATCTATGATCGCTTGCTGTCATTAACTCATTTTGAAAAATTTTGCGACTTGGTCCGGTCTGATTTAACACCGACCATGATATCGCGACAAGCAATTGAGTTGAGTAGGCGAGCCAAGCAGTTGAATCGAGCAGTCGAACCAAGCAGTCGAGTTAAATAGTAGGGTCGAGCAGTTTAGTCGAGCATTTGAGTTGAGCAGTCGAGTCGAGCAGTTTAATCGAGCGGTCAAGTTGAGCAGTTGAATCGAACAGTCCAGTCGAGAAGTTTAATCGGGCAGTTGAGTCGATCAGTACAGTAGAACAGTTGAATCGAGTAGTCTAGTCGAGCAGTTGAGTCGAGCACTCGAATCGAACAGTTAAGTCAAACAGTCGGGTCAAGCGGTTCAGTCTAGCAGTCGGGTCAAGCGGTTCAGTCGAGCAGTTCAGTCGACTAGTTGAATCGGGCAATCAAGTTGAGCAGTCCAGTTGAGCAGTTTAATCGAGCAGTTGAGTCGAGTAGTCCAGTCGAGCAGTTGAGTCGAGTAGTCCAGTCAAGCAGTCAAGTCGAACGTCGAATCGAACAGTTAAGTCAGCAGTTGAGTCGAGCAGATGAATCAAGCTGTATAGTCGAGCAGTTCAATCGTGCAGTTAAGTCGAGCAGTTAAGTCGAGCAGTCGGCTCGAGTAGTAAGTCGACCAGACGAGGCAAGTAGTAAGTCAAGTAAATGTGTCAAACAGTCTAACCGAGTAGTTAAGTCGAGTAGTCCACTCGAGCAGTTAAATCGAGATGTTCAGTCAAGCAACCAAGTCGATCTGTCCAATCAAACAGTTGAGTCGAGCAGTCGAATCAAACAGTTCAGTCGAGCAGTTCAGTTAAGCAGTCCAGTCTAACAATCAAAACGAGCAGTCTAATCCATCAGTCCAGTTGAGCAGTCTAGTCAACCAGTTGAGCAATCGAGCAGTCCAGCAGTCGACCAGTGAGGTGACTGAGAATACAACCCATTGCTACGAAAGCATGACGTCCTGTCAAGGACCTGTTTTTAGTTACCGATAAGCCTCTTATGACGTCCTGTCAGAGACCTGGTTTTCGGTACAGACCAGCCTCTTATATAAATAGATTTTAGTTAACGAAAACCATCATAGGAGTGTAATAAAACCTTCAGTGTTACTTGAGCAAATTATCTCGCCATTTTACTAATAAATCCATTCGAACTGCATGAATCTCGACAGCCTCGATAAAACACAGCCCAAGAATGGAATCGAACATATTTTTAAATATTATTCAGTCATAATATTGAATGATCTTAATGGGAATTCTTCCTGCTTGTAGGACTTTTAAAAGTATTGGTTAAATCTCTTAATCATAACAGCGCGAGCACGTTATCATTAAAACACTTGAGAGATGAAATCATATTGTGAAATTTATGTATTTAATGATTTCCACTGTTCAGAAATAATAAATATTTACGTATTTACGTGGTGAATAATAAAACGAAAATTTAAAATTTCGTTTACGGTGTTAAGATTTTCAATCTCATTTAAATTCTCGTCTTTTATTTCATATTTCAATCAACACTGCATCGATGCCCGCTCCATTCGCTGCTGCAGCCAAAAAGTTAGGGGAACAATGTTTCTACGATCAGACCTGCATCTACAACGACGAGCACGCCCTCTGCGTGCAAATCAGTCACAACGCCATCTGCCAGTGTGCGCCCGGTTTCCACTCCGTTAGTTATTCCAAACCAACGAAACGTGTTTTCTGCACACAAGGTGAGTACTGTTCTGGTCTCTTGAGAGAGAGACACCGGCATATTGATTGATTCGGTTGAGCCGTGACCGTTTTCGATTTAATCGATGAAGTACATAGGATAAACATGCAATAAATAAACACCAACACTGGCAAAACGATTGAATCCATAACTCTTACTTTATGGTGGTTCAACGAGCCGAATCCTGCCTAATCTCTATGTTTGCAATATCATTGCATGCTTTATCCAATCCGCCTGTATATCGCCTGCATTCAAATTTATCCGTTTTCGGTTCTCCTTCCGGTGTTCGGGGTTTCTTCTTTCAGATTTGGCCGTAATAACTGCGGATCTTCCAACACTATTCGGTGTCACCAGCGGCATTGCCGTGCTAGCCGGTCTCATTTGCATGGTACTGCATTTATTTAGCAAAACGAAATATCCTCGACCTCGACATTTCGGCGATGCCAACCTTGCGCCTCCAATTTTGTACAACAGTGATACAGGTAGGTAGGGCACAGCCAAAAACCCACTTTCGACTGTTTTCGGTTTTTCTTTGTATCTCTCTCCATTTGAAACATTCTTTGTATGATTTGTACAAAAAGGAAGCTGTCATGTACATTCGTTTCCGGGAGCTCTCGTCGCAGTTGTACATTTCTTTTTCTTTCTGTCGGATAAGCTGAGCAAAACTAAAGCACGTACAACGGGGATAGTATCTTGATTTTGAAGATTGGATGGTTTTCAATCTCATGCATTTGATTCACTACATTGCCTTTACAAATTAATCTGTAACACAAATTAATTTAAGACACATGCACATTATTCTTTCAATTTAGTTCCTATTTGGTCCAGAATTATTTTTGTTTTAAAATCTGGAAGAACTTTAAGAGCAGTCACGTAGAAATTTGGAACAATTCGGTAATTGAAAGTAATTAATTACAGTAAATCTCGGAAAAATGTACAACTGCAGTAACCTTTATTTGTTTATTTGTTTATTGAATCATTTCGATAGTTTTATTCTATCATGAAACATAGGAATAGCAAATCATACAGTTTCTCAATTGCATGGTCTTTTTTCTCTTTAAAATAATTAAGCAATTTACAATAATAGCTAGCGATGCGGAATAAATCCTTGATTCTAACCCGGTACATACGCTTATCTTTTTCTATTCTATCTTCTCTTCTTGGATCTACGACTTACTACCGATAAAACATATCAAATAACAAAACACATCATCTAAAAAACTGTAAAACCACCCCGAACTAACACTAAACCACAGGGATTCCATTGACAATACAGTCGGCAAGACCGTCATCGCGTTCCAGCCAACGATCTAGCGGCTCCATCGGTTCCTATGGCAATCGACGGCCGTCGAGTGCTCCCTTGCACGGTTCCAAAGGTGTCTTGGTGTCAACCTCGCGTACAGGTGCGGCTAGATCTGCCGCCATATTGCTTGTATCATGTCACATATCTGCGATTAGAAGTAGTAGATCCACCACACCAAATCATTCGCAGCATCCGAGCGACCATCTGAGCGATGACAATATGACCAAATATCTCGAGCGCCAGCTGGAGCATCAGAAACAATTGCTCTATCTGGACATTCCGGCGTTCCGCACCCACAACAAATTGTTGTCGAAATTTTGCAAAACCTCCAAAACCGCGTCCAGTAATGACGATTCCAGTTACGACGAAGAGAACGACACTGGACTCAATCATTACAGCTATGAAAACGATAGCATTGAGTTGGGAGCGCTGCCAACGCCCGCTAGTGAGGTGGCAAATGTCGCGGTAAACATACACCTTCACTTCTCAACCATTTATCCATTATCCCGGAGAAAACACAAACCAAACACTTTTGTATCCTCTGCCCCGTCACCCACCCGCCGAGATGGTTTTTGTTGGGTATCTCCGCGGAGATACGTGCCGAACAGACTTCCCCACGCTACTATTTTCCACTATCTGTGTAAAATCTTTCCATTTCAATTGTTTGTTTTTTTTTTTATTTCCTCTTTTTAATTTTCTGTGTTGAAACTGTCAAGTTTATTCATTCAGTTTCTTTCTCTTTTCCGGATAAACTTTCCGGCGCCTTCCGACCTTCAAGCAAAAATCTAAATCAAGTTTTGAAATTAAAAAAAAGTTCCCATTCTATGCAACGATACATTCCAACCGGCAGTGCAGAATGAAAAGTTTTTCCTTCAAGAATACTCTTTTGGCCATCACTCTGGCCCGGATTGTTCGAGCTTTACCACATCACTGGCTCCGGTCCGATAAACATTCTGAGACGCACCGACCGTCCAAAGTCGGATTCCGTCATCATCGACCCAGCCGACAGCGAACGTCAAAGTGTGCGGCAGGCTGGCTGATGATGATGCTCAGCTGCTGTCTGTTTCCACCCTCCACAAAACATCCCTGTTTCCGGCCCGAATGTTTCCTCCTACAGTAAACTGTGTAGCGAGTTGTTTACTATGATGTTGTTCGATGTGTTCGATATTTGCTACTAACTCATCTATGATTGTGTATTGTATTTGCTTGTCGTTTTCATTTTATGTAACTGTACAGTGGTTCATTGTCGACTCTTCTCGAAGCATATAGATCATCCTTTCATCTATCATCTATTTCGAAGTGCTGCGTTGAATTGATTTCGTTCTGTTTTATTTACATTATATTTTGTTATTAGTTTTTTTTATCCACTTATTCTCTGTAAACAGTCAGAACGGATTCTCTGCACTGCCGATAAATTGATTTCTATGCGGTGCTGACGATATGCTGTGCTGTTCCAAGTGCGATTGAACGTTGGAAATAACGGCAGTGTAGCTTCAAAATTCCCTAGTGTGTTTTAAGCAGCCATTATGTACTGCTATTTTAACAGGAACAAGACAGCATATCAGCTGAGAGAAAAAAAAAAAAGATAATCCGGTGCACGTTGAGCAACATTAATATTTTCACTATTTTCGAACTATCAAAGATGATCGGAGTATGCTTTTTTCTCATTTTTCTCGACAACAGTGACACCGGTACTTCCACCCGGAACATCTCAGGATCAATCGTGAGTCTGATAAATTGACTGCCTCGCATTGGTTAAAGTATTTCAGTACCACAAGAATTAGTTAAAATCTAAACGTATTTAAGTGGGCATTGCAGGTGATAGGACATAAGCTTAAACAATATTAGGCAAAATTCAACGTTTGTAAAAACTCTTTCACCTTTTTGTGCGTGTAGACCTACAACATGCACAAAATAAAGAGGATACAAGGATTTGTTTAGAAATGATAAAGCCTTAGGACGTGACTCGATTTCTCAAATTGCCAAATCTTTGCTTCCACTTAAAAAATCATGCCACTTTTTATCCTTCTTCAAACTTTTGCCTTTAGGGTACAAAAGACTTTTCATACCGTTGTCGATCCGATGGATCGAAATATGATTTATCGAAAGGGATGGTTAAACTTTAATTTATGTAATACATCACAATGGGAGTCGTGTTAAATCTATTGTGGTGGGAGTATAAACAGTATATAAACAGACCAATTATTCTGTCAAGAAAGTTTTGGAATACTGCCATACAGCAATCTATATTCTTGTAATTAATTATTTATACTACTGTAGTGGTGTTAACACAAGTTTCAGGTAATAAAGCCACAACCGTGTTGAAAAATATTCATAGTGTTTAAAATGCAGACGAACCGCTATAAGATTAAGCAATTTAATCAGGGAGATTACTTGACAGTGAAGTTAAATCATAACTTTTGATTGATGTATAAATTTCGTGCCATACCAACGATCATTCAATTCATACCATTAATTAAATTATCTTCTTGCCAATAATGATCCAATACAATTCACATTTTTTTATTATTTTCGTTTTCTTTCTTGACTTACCGTCGCGGGCGCAGCGCTGATAACGTGGAAATCAGCAATGAATATTTCATTTATTTTTCTATTCTGTCATTTTACCTGAAACCTTCTCTTACCCGCTGGCTTTCCCAGACACAAATGGAATGCAGAGCAGTAATCTTCAAATTGGGACTTGACATTGAAAGTTTTATTTAATATTAGATTTTAAAATTAAATTAAACTTGAAATTTGACTCCAAATTCCAAATCCGGAATTGACTTAAGACGTGAAATTGGACCTAAAATTAAACTTGAAATCACACTTGAAACTGAGTTTGTAATAGGACTTGAAATTGGCATTGGCATTGGAATAAGGCTAGCGAATGAACTTTAAGTTGAATTTATAATATTACCTGAAACTGGTCTGAAGTTTGTAGTTTCCAATTTCAGACTTAAATTTGTAGTCGAAACCAGACTTAAAAATGGATATGATATTGAACCTAAAATTAAGTTTAAATAGTACATCAAATCTATACATATATATAAGTGAGCGTGAGTATGTTTGTATGTTTGTATGTTAGTATGTTCCACCATAACTCCAGAACGCCTTGACCGATCTCCACCAAACTTGGCACACATGTTCCTTGACATAAGAGAATCAGCACTGGAGAGTCAACAAAAAGGGGGGCGAGGTTCCCTAATGGGTAGGGGAGGGTCTCTAATAGGGAGTGGGGGAGGTCATAACTCTGAAACGGCTTGACCGTTCTTCATCAAACTTGGCACCAAGGATGGTTCGATCACTTTGACTCAATTTTGATTCATTTGACAGTACCGTCTCTGCCGAGCAAAATTTGTTAAAGTGATGTATTGGACATTTGTAGAACCAGTTATTATCTTCAATTTTGCTGAACAAAGTTTTGCTGTATCTTTTGTAGTTACAGTTCTACAATGCCAGTACTTCCTTAGTAACTAAATGAACGTTCATTTAGTCACTAAAGAGTTACTAGCATTTCAGTCAAAGTGATCAAAACCATCCCTGCTTGGCACACATGTTTCTTGACATAAGCGAATCAGCAGAGGGGGGTCAACAAAAAAGGGGGGGAGGTTCCCTAATAGGTGGGGGAGGATCCCTAATAGAGGGGGAGGCCATAACTCCGGAACGGCTTGACCGTTCTTCATCAAATTTGGCACACATGTTCCTTGACATAAGAGAATCAGCACTGAAAGCATTGACAAGGGAGAGTAACGCCCATATGACTGTAACAATTTATCCGTACAATAGAAAAAATCAGAATACGAAACACTAAACTGCAATGCTCGCAGCTGTAGATTTGTCAAGTGTAATTATGCACCGAATCAAAGTGACCTGTATAAAAAGTGATCGATCACTAGTGCTAATTGTTGTTAGCCGACACTGTTTGAGTCCCAGGGGCAATCATTCAAACAGCGTGGAGTTCATCTTAGAACACCCTGTTTTTCCCATGGTAAACTTTATGTGGCATGCTCCAGAGTGGGCTCAGCCAATAATTTGTGCATACTTGCTCCTGGTGGTGACACTAAAAACATTGTTTATAAACAAGTTTTGTCTTGGAATGAGATGAAAGGAATGACAGGTTTGTTGTATCCATGGATAAAACACTGCTGCACCTTCTACTTTTTTTTATTAGGATAGCATGTAATACTAAACTAATAAATAAATAAAAAGCTGTGTTTCGAAAAGTACAATAAACAAAACTATTCATTTCCTATGGATGGGGTGGCCATTGTTAAAAGCGGAAGGTGCAAATAGGAAAAATGGCTTTGTTTTTCTTTCTTTATAGGGGTTTATAGTTATTTCCGTAAAGAAAACAGGCGTGCAGGTGGCCGGGTAGACAAAAGAGGGGGAACTGACAAATGGGGAGGAACGTCCAAAAGAGGAACAAGCGTTGTATTTTTGCATTATAAGCATTTCGGTTACAATAACTGATGTACAAGTGGTTGTAAGACAAAGGCTCCCCGAGTAAGATCGGGCACTCAACTAGTTGAATATAAAACTGAAGTTGAGGCGAAAATTTAAATAGGACATGAAATGGAACATGAATTAGGACTTAAAATGGAATATGAAATGGGTCATGAAATTGGATTAGTAATTGAACTTGATTTTTTTTGCTTTGCGGAAACGGTTTCCATAATTTTCAGCTTTAAAAACGGTTGCTTGGTAACTTTTTTCAGATGTTCCGCTCCAAGCTGTATATGATGGGATACAGCAAGGGATTACATGTAAAAATTACAAAACCTGTGATAGCTTCTAAAGAAAAAAAGATAGATATCTACTGTCTTCGACGAAAATATGCAATTTAATTTGATTAATAATTTCTTAGAGTATTTGAAAAGCGTACGAAGTGATATTAAAGAGTTAGATCGAAAAAACTGTTTTTAAGGGTGTCCCTAAGAGTTTGTCTATATAACTTCTTTTATTTAAGAGGTAGAAATCTTCAGTATTCAAGTAAGTTTCCCGAAAATAGTTTAGCTACAACTTTTCTGCAGGTAGCAATCATTTCTGACTTAAAATTAAGAAAATATTGTTTGTATCTGATCAGGGACACCCTAATGTCCGAATATTTTTTCACCTCTAGAAAGTGCTTTTTGAATGAAGAAACTTTTCTGAAGCAACTATTATGCTATGTTTTAAGGTTTCGTTGCTATTACTAGTGATGTCCGAAATTTTCAATTATACTATTACCGATTAATCGGTGAGCGTTGTCTGCACTAATCGATTAATTCAACTATTCGTGTCAATGGTGTCAGTGGTGTTCGATTAAAAATATTTCGAATATTTCCTTGATTAACGATTATGAACGATTAACGAGCATTATTCGGGTATTATTCGTACTCATTGAACTATTCGATTAATTCAACTACTCGTGCTGGCAGTATTCGAATCAAAATTATTTGAATAAGTCATGTATTATTCGCTTAGTTGAATTAATCGAACAATTAACGGACATCACTAGCTATTATGTACTTATGTCTCACTATTTTTGAAATCGTCCCACTGTGCAACGGTGACTGTTTCTTTTACGCTTGTGTGAGTGGCGTAAGCGTTGAATGCTATGCTTCTCATACTCTCTCGCGTGAAAGTATGAATCGTTGACTTCTCGCTCGATTCGCAACATTGCTTAAAATTGAATTTAAAACATTTATTGAAACTTGACTTGAAATAAGACTTGAACTTAAAATCGGACAGGAAAATCGATCGATAATAAGTTTCTTTCTGCATAAACCTTTGCTTTGATGATTTTTTGTTTGCAAGCTAAAACAAAATACTAGAATATGGCAATATGGCCTCGCATAAAAAAAATATTGTGGTGTTAAACTTTAGTATTCTTCATAATACCAGCAAAAAACTGTTTGGTCAAACTAACAGATTTCTTGCGGTTTGACAAGCAGCTACGATAAGATCAATTTTGATTGATGCGCCATTTTGTATTGCTATGCCACACTTATGGAAAGTTTATAAGAGACGTGGTACTACCAACAAGTTTTAACATGGTACTATAAGCAACCACAATACCTTTTCTTTATTAACAGTTATATTATGGTTTTCTAGCTAGCTATAAGTGTGTTTGGACTTGTATCCTCTTGGTATTGTGCAATACCACAATAAAACCAGAGGTAATGATTAATACCGCGATAAAACCTTTATAAAATTCAAGTTCAAATTCAAGAATTGTTGCTTGGGATATGTACCACCAAAATTTTCACCGAACACTCGGCTGTCCAAATCGCGGCAAAATGTTACCGAAGTCGGTGTTTTTTTAAGTGTGTAAAATCGGACTACAAATTGGATTTGAAATTGGATTTAGAACATTAACGTTGAAATTGAACTTGAAATGGGACATAAAATAGGCCTTGAAAATAGACATAGAGTAGGACGGGGCATAAGTGCGATGTTTGAAGTTGTCATCAATTTTCGTGAGATATAAAGAAGGACAACAGCAAAATATATTTTAGAGTAATGCAGTAACTCAATGTCTCCACATTCAACTATGAATCATCTGGAATAATTGTGTTATGCGAAATAAATTCTTCATTCTTCTGATCAAGTGCCGATTCGCACTTTTACCCCACTAGCGGGGCAAAAGTGCGAATACCGCGGGGCAAAAATACGAAGCTCGAGTCCATGAAATTAGTACAGCAGTATCTAACAAAACCATATTATCTTAAATCTGCGGTATGTTTCGGTACAGAATATTCTCAATCTGCACCTTTCCTATTTTGCGCTGGTGTATTGCAACCTTCGTCAGTTCGAAACTTTTCCAAACGTTTGTTTTCCTTCGGCTAACATCTGTAGAGCACACAGTTCTCTGTAGATCTTCCATTTCTAGTATCTGTAAAATATTGCCTAAAGCTGTATTTAATTAGCTATACATTTTTGCCTCGTCAATGAATCGCACTTTTACCCCGCTAGGCGCTTGACGCGGTTTGATTAAATTATGGAAATGCGAAATATATTTTGTAAATCCTTTTCACCGTATTTTCAAAACAGATATGTGAGTGATGTAAAACGCTGCCACAAATTTTCAACAAGTAATATCCTCCTGTTGAAATCGTATTTGCCGTAAAACGAAAAATTACATCAAAACCGCCTTAAAATAACATTTGCACATAACTCAGCAACAATGCTTCGTAAGCAACCAAAGTCTACGTTAGATTCAAGCTGTCAAAGTAGTCACCCATCCATGCCAATGTAGTCAATTTACTCGGAAACTGCACCGATAAGTAATTGAATCGCACTTTTACCCTCCATCGGACATTTACCCCTCCTTACTCTATAACAAAAATGATGCTGCATAACTCATTGATATGATTGTTCATCAATAAAGAATAAATTAATTTGACTCCTGGAAAAAATAAATTAGACTATTTATTTATTGGAACGAAAGTATATTAAAATAAATATGTATGTAAAAATATCCATAATGATTAAATTCAATTAGATTCAACAGTTTTGAAAATATTGCAAAAAAGGTATATGCGTTCATAGCGCACAGTGTTTATATTTCAATTCCATATTTACAGTTATAATATGACAAAATCGTAACATTAGCATATATTCAAAGCATCGAACATGGGTAAACTTATTGAACGTCCATTATTGCTTTGCAAATTAAAAACTTAAAAACAGCAAAACCCCTGCTCGATATAAAGGTACTTGGAATAGGAATAATGAACGACATTGCAGGGATTCTACGAATCTACAAACTAATATCAATTAAATTTGATTGGAATTTACTCCTATCAATCGAGTTAGTTCATGCATTAGCTGGTTCCTGCAACCGAAGGGAAAATGGCATGATTGATATTTTCACGGATTCCAAGAATGTAGATGCACTGCAATCGCCAATTTATAAGGCACCTCCATCGGTTTCAATGGAAGAGAGAGCGTCTGCTGGTTTTCAAACTTGCGATATAGGATTTTAATCAAATTCTTTCGAGAAAACAGCATTAGATCGAAGCTCCGAAAAAGGACTATAGTAAAAAATAACCTCCTCTTTTAATCTTCAAACTGATTAGAACTGAAAGCAAAGAGAACCCTAACTAGTTAGTCTTAGGTATCAGGTGAATAACCCTTACAAATATGGATTCCCATGTTGTTTTATGAGTGTGACTGTTTTAGACTGGAGTGCCCTTTTTCAGAGCACCCAAAGCGACAGCTACCTAATGAAAATACTCCGTAGTGCTAGTGGGAAGTAATTTTTATTGGACATAAAAGAGGCGACTATGTGTCGGTGCTTCAAGTTTTAGCTGCCTAGCAGGAGGTAGAACTGCTTTGCTTGCGGATACTAGTGGAGAACGCAGCAGCAGTTTATCTAGTGTCCGTTATATGCGCTCATAATTTCCCTCATTACAATACCAAAGTACGGCCGGGTAGTTTATTGCTTCTGCGTTTTTCCTTTGAACCGTGTCGAATTTTATGGACTTTGTTGACCAGCATGGCAGCCGTGGATTTGTGGACTTGAATTTTCGTTCAATTGCCGCTATTATTTTTATAATCAAGTGGAAGTTTTTAGAATTACCCCTTTTTTCAACTATACAAACGACTGTGGGCTATCAAGAACGTAATTTCCCATTTTATCTGTCACTGCAGATTAATACAATTACACCTGTGGTGAAATGTTCAATGAAGATAGCCAGCTAGAGCGAATGAGAATGGCTTGAGCCGGGGGCATAAACCAGCCCAAAGAAAAATTTTATATATAAGTTACTATTGACTGATAAATTTTATGAAGCCCCACATTGCTAAAGATAGAAATGTCGTAATCTTAGGGTGACACTATTTGTATGGCTAAAAAAGTTATCGACAGCCATTGGTATTCTGATTCTGTGTCATCTCAAAAGTTAAAATTCATTCAAACATTTTCCGTTTTGGAATATGTATAGAAAAATACAAATTTTCTGTTTTACACAGATTTCTACATACATATATGTAGAGGCCATGCACCGAAAAATAAGTAGAATGGTTTGGAAATTTCTAGAAAACGTTCCCATCCATTTTGGGGCTGATTTCAGTAACTTTGTTAGCAAATAAAGGACGTCCTAAAGTATTTTCACGTTTATTTACATATGGTCAACGATACTAGGATTATTTGAGACTTTTTGTTTATGTCATTACGTATATGTTAATAGATCCTTGATGGGTTTCGTCGGCTGCTAACGAAAGATAACAACTAATTTACATTGATGTGTATTTATTCGCAATTTTTTTGTACATTGGTTTTACAGTTTTAGGCCTAAAACGGGTAAAATTTGGGTGAAATGATTATCAATTCCGCAACCATTCTTCCTGCCTATATCAAAATAGCTTTCTAATTGCCAAAAACTATTGAGTTTATCTAGCGGATTCCATAGTTAGTGGTCTACAACTTCTCTATACTCCGAGAAAAGCAATGTGAAATACCCTTCATTTGGCCAAAACTGCCAGAAATGAATGAGACATAACATTCTTGTCCCGGTATTTGTCGATTCCTCATGCATCACAATAAAAAACGGTTTTGAAGGCCCCTTCGTGTACAGCTTCTTTGTGCGAGTTTAGACCACCGTGCTCTATTTGTCATTCCGGTTCGGTGCCTTCAGAATTTTGTACACATGTAGTCCAGAAAGTGTTATTGTTTTCGCACCAAACAACCGAAACTTTCACATTTTTGGCCACATCCCGAATCGAAATGTTGGGGTGACGCTTGAATCGGTTAGTTACCGTCCTGGCCTACTTCAGTTCTGCGACGGCGCACTTTGCACCACTTGTTATGGACTGATATCGTAAGATACACTAAATCAACGTTTATTTCTAATTAATATTTACAAAGTATGCATCCAGTGGTCAGGAGCGAAAAGAGAGCGGGCGCATCAGCGCCTGTGATATAAATTATGTAATAGTTGGTAACACTGCTTTAGTGACAATTTACAAGAAGTAGTTTAACGCAACTGTACTTGAACCTTAAAAACACACACTACATAACACCACTCACTACCATCACTCTGCTTGGTAGTTTGATACTCCTTAAACGCTTTAATTACTTGGGATACGGTTAAACCTCTAATGGCCATATCTGGGTTAAGTGTAACTCTTTTAAAATCTCTTTAAATTCCTGAAACTTCATTTTTATATAATAATATATACTCATACTTTCTCATTATATTTTAATCTTTCTTTTCAAATACATAGCCTGAATTATTACGTAATAAATTGCAACATTATATTTCGTGCGAATTTGGATTTTCGAAATGAGTGTCCAAAAGTTTTTTTGGTCCGAAGCCATTACTGTAACCACTAAATTGAGTTCGACGAAACTACTGTCACTTTTAACTACTTTCAGTCAAAATAGCAGTTATTTTACTCACAAGAAGGAAAGTTACAAACAAATGCGTGTGATATTTTTTGAATACACTCTTTACAGGGTGATTAGTATGGCATATCAGTGTTTTTAGTCAGACAGTCAGAGAATATTTCTTGTAAAGTTAGTTCTACCGACATGTGAACATTTTTTGTTGAAATCATTGGCGCAACTAGGGTCTAAATCGTCGATCAGAAATATCATCAGACATAATTTGAAGCTCAACCCATATAAAAACCAGCGCACAGCATATCATAGCATAGTTTGACCACTCGTGTATTACCCGCGATTGATCTAGAACAGCTGAAATTGCCCAAAGAACCATCATAATGATGCTTGGGAGTACATATCATTCTCAGTGTGCATTTTCTGCTGATCCAATTCTTTGTGATGATCAATAGGAAAGCTGGTCACGTCCAATGCAGGTCAATTTGAGAGAGAAAGGTATGCTAGTCCGACACTTGCTGCTACTAGAGACCGAGGAATCGTCTGTATCATCCACAAGTGTCACAGAAAAAAGTGGTTGTTAATGGAAGGAATTGATATTCCATAAAACATTTTGAGTTTTATTGCACTCTTACGATGCCATTCAAGACCAAAGTTAGTCTTGAAGACCGCCATAAGAGTACGATAAAACTCACATTGTTACTTGGGATGGATCCTCCGAGGTATGTGGAACGATCACTGTCATTGTGAACAAGGTAGTGGAAATCCGAGACATCGATATAAGAAAAACTACGAGAAATTAGTTTACCGAAACTATTATGAAGATTATGTACTATCAACTTATTCGATCCATTCGAAATCGCGCGCAGTTATTGGATAAAACATACTTAAATACCTTGATTACTTTATCAGAAAGATGTACAAAAGCTATTCAGTTTTTGATATTCGACAAACATATAATGAAAATTACGCGTGCGATGTTCCTAGGTAACCAATTTGACAACTCGATCGAACGAGGTACCTCGTTTATAACGCTGCAATATAAGTTCTGGTTTGTAAACGCGTCATTGCTAAGTGTGCCCTAGTGAGTTCAAAATGGGGCTTCAAAAACAACCGTTTTCTGAGAAATGCAACGAGCAAGGCACGAAAGCAAACGATGCCAAATTGCTATTCGAAATGATACTCAGTATATAAACACCTATTATATGAGACCAACCTGGATACTCAAAAAAAAATTGTAAAGTTAGTAATCACGAAAATTAAGATCAAAAATACACCTTTATAAATTTAATATTATGGTAATGGTATTACATAAATAACCATAATTTATTAATTTATATCAAAAAATACTATGCACATGCGAGATTTACGGGTTTTGAAACCACGTGACAAATTTATACCTGAATTATTTATACCTCAAAATAAAAAATCTGGTCAGGTCCAATGAAATGAGCCAATACAGTCCCAAAGTTGATAAGCATTTCCTCTTACCAACACTAATATGCAGAGATATAGCGCCCTACACGCTTGCCACACAGAAAGCAGCGCACAGTGGTCCAAAAAGGCGAAAAAGTGTAACTTTTTTCCTAGTATCTTTTGCTTTCATTTTAGCAATATAGTGTCTTCGGAACTTTTGATCTTACATGTGTCAAAAGTTATTCATGACTTACTACGATAAAAATCATAGAACTAACTTTTTAGTTTTCGGAAATACAGACAAAGTTGTAGACAATATAAAAGCAAGCAGCTTTGTTCAAGAAATTATATTTCTTTGTCAATCAGGTGCAGACCTATAGATCATTTTCTTTGAAAGTACTTTAAATATTAGTTTTTCATACTTAGTTTTTGTTAGTTGCATTTTATGAGAATATATTGTTCTAGGCAATTATCAAAGCACGCAAAACACATGTTTTTGCAGATGACAAAAAGTCTTTAGGACCTTTCCTTGCTTAGTTGTCGCATTATTTCCTAAATTCATGAATCTATAACGTAGAATGAGAAACCTATTATCAGCATTTCACCTTGAAGTTTTGATCAAGTACTAGAAATCCACCCATATTAGGAATAATATATAGTAAGTAATGTATTTTATTAATCTGGAATTAACAAAAACTAAGTAAGAAAAACTAATTTATGAAGAACTTCCAAAGAAAATGCTCTACAGCTCAACTGCCAATAGGGATAGAAATGTAATTACTTCAACAAAGTTGCTTGCTTTCAGATTTACTGCAACTTTGCTGAAGAAACTGTGTCTGTATTTCCTAAAAGTTAGTTTTGTGATTTTTATCATAATAACACTTGACTAACTTTAGACATACTCAGAGTAAGGGGGGGTATGCGTATGAACAAAAGTTCCGAAGACATTATATTGTTAAAATGAAGACAAAATATGCTAGGAAAAAAGTTGCCCTTCACGTTCTTTTGGACTACTATGCGCGGGATCACGGACTAACGAGGAAGCGAAAGCAAGCTACTAGCTACAAACTGGCACATAACTTCCAGTCTTTTGCCCCTGAGGAATGGAGTGGTTCGTCCTACTAACGAATAGAGCGATCAACTCAATTGCTGTAATTATCGTGGCATTACGCTGATTACCGCCGCCCACAAAGGTCCTGTTACGTCGTCGACTCCAATATCAAGTGAAGTCATATTTTTTATTTTCCGATTAATCCTTTAAAATGTTTGGAATCACACATTATATTTTCGTCGATTTCAAGGCTGCGTTCGATACGGTCGAACTGGGTATTGAAAAGAGAGGCACGATTTTCAATAAGAATAGCCAAGTTTCGTGAACGACTTCGACGTTTTTACTAGATACTTGAAAACGGCGAAGGAAATCAACGCCACACCAAAAGAGGAGGCTAGCATGCTAGCATGAAAGGTATTGCGGACTATTTTTGGGTGATGTAAACCGCTCGGAGAAATTTCCATCATATAGCAGGCAAAAGCCAGGTGATTACGGTGGGATGATCACGTCCCGAGAATACCTGGCGAACAAAAATCATTTCGCGTCACGAATTCTGCTTGAACTAGCAATAAAAGGGCCCAACGTGCTAGATGGCTTGATCAGGTCGAAGCTGACTTGCGAGTGTCGAGACGCTCAAGGAATTGGCGACGAGTAGCTCAGGATGGAATGGAGTGAAAATGACTTCTTAATACGGCAAGACGCATCCCAGCTCTAAGCTTCTGACAATGAAGAAGATAGCTAGTAGCACAATTGTTACAAACTAGTTGTGGCAGCCGATATGTGACTAATTTTAGTCATAAATGTGTTGCTGCAACTAAAAGTGCCAAATGTGTGCTGCTTGGGTCGAGAGATGAATTCAAGGTTTCCGACTGAATAATGGTACTGAAATGGTCTGCGATTTGGAACATAAAGCTCATATATTTTGAGGTCTCCGTAATTAGGTATACAATATGTTGCTGTAATAACTATTTACTCTCTAGTAGGGTGCCGATAGGCTTTGTCTACGGTGTATCTTCGACTGCGTTTGATACGTTTTGAATGGAATTATATTCAAACTATTACTTAGCATCAATATCTATGGATTGTCTCCTCTCTATCAACAAAACATAATGTAAGAAAACCACTATTTTTCACTATTTCTTCAAAAAAGAAAAGTTCTCTTGGTTTTGCCACCTGTTTTGAATATGAAGAAGAGCTGTTGGATAGCTCATACACACGGCTCAACGAAAACTCGCACAGACTTTTGTAAACAATTGCTGTCTGTTTTATCTCTTTTTTATGACTCTATCGTGGTCATGACGATACAAAAGTGATACTCTTGCTGAGTAAGTATGTAGGGCATGGTAAAATTGGAGTGTAACAAAACTAGATATTTGACTCTCTAACAGAAGAGTGGCGAGGTGGTATAACCGAATCACACTTTACCGGCAATAGAGAGTTGTGAATTCGAGTGCTCCTAACTCGATACTTTTGGGCTGTATATCGAAAAATTTTCAGTTCATTCTAAATAATCATTTTTCACCTTATATAATTGGGGTCTGTCTATGATAAATGAAACCAAAATTTTGCATACGACGAAGTGAAATTGCCGGTCATACGCCACTCTAGAACCAAAAATTTTGTTTTACTTCAAAACTTTAGGTTTCGAAATGTTTTTTTCTGTCTAAATGGGTGTACAATGTACAATGAATATATACAAGTGTAGAATCCATCTCGTGCCAAAAATGGAACAGTTGCAGATATATTTCCTTTGAAAATTCTAAATAAAATATGGATCACGTTTAGTCGTGACAAAGGGCGTATGCCACCGTAATCCCTGATCCAGGAATTAAAAAAAGATAGGTTGCACTGTCTGTACCAATCAGCAAAGCTGCCCAACGGTAACTGGGCATCATCGATAGAGCTTATTTGATTAATTGTTAGTAACCAGCAACTTTATGCTTAAGTGATTCCTGAAAGAGTATATTATCGCATAGTTCTTTTATATACCACTAGCTGACCCGACAAACTTCGTATTGCCAAAAATTAAACTGTGTTGTACATAAATCGTGAATTTCGGATGACCTTTGTAGCAATCTCGAGTTTTGCAGTATTCCGCGGAATTCATAGGTGGTCAAATATACAAATTTTCCTCACAGTAAAGTAGAAAACAACTCCCCCCATTGCTTAGCCTGATAAAATAAAGCGGGTAGCATTAAAGTATTCGCCATGATTATATAGCATTTCGCCAAATACCATTTTGCGGAACACCACTTCTCGGTTGACCGCAATGCGGATTATAGAGTTTCGCTGAATACCATTTCGCGAAAAACCTTACGCGAGATGTACCATTTCGCAGAAAATGTTTTCGTGGAAAGTACCATTTCGCAGGGGTTATCCTCTCCTTACTCGCTGTCGCTCGTTCGGACCCAACTGAAAGAAAGTAATTGAGGTCAGTAGACCTATAATCAGGCTTGGCATACACTTTTCGCTTTGATTTTGCTCTTTTGATTACTGCTCCTCAGCCAAGCAGAATTTCAGAAAGAGATATATGGGGCATTTGTAGAGCTAGTAATTATCTATAATAATGCTGAAGAAAGTGAAGTTGTATCTTTAGTATTTACGGCGCTGTAAGGCAGCAAAGCGCTCTTTTTGCTACCAAGACGGTAGCAGCCTTATAGCGCCATAAATACAAAATGCACAGTAATGCTTACTTCAGCGATATTGAAGATAATAACAAATTCTACAAATGCCCCATACATCACTTTTTCAAATTTTGCTTGGCTGAGATGCAGTAATCAAAAGAGCAAAATCGAGGCGAAAAGTGTATGCCAAGCCTGCTTATAATATAACTAAACCTAACTGATATTTTTGGTGGTCTTGTTATTAACTAATGTTTTATGTAAAAGTCTAAATTTTCTCGAGTTCGATTAGTTTTTAAGTTACGCAAAAATTTCTGTTTTATTCTTATCCTCCTACCACAGGAGTGAGGGGACTAAAACCATCTTAAAAAAAATCCTGCCTCCGAAACCCACCACATGCATAATTTGGTCCCATTTGGTTGACTAGTTCTCTAGTTATGAGGAAATTTGTACATATTTTATTTGTATGGAAGTGTCCCCTATTATAGGGGGAAGGGGTCATAATTTCCCTCCTGAAGAGGGGAGGGATCTCAATGCACCATAAAAAAAGAATTTGCCTCCCAAAACACCCACATGCCAAATTTCGTTCCATATGCTTGATTAGTTCTAAAGGTATGAGGAAATTTATATTTCATTTGTATGGGAGCTCCCCCTCCTAAAGTGGGGAGGGGTCCTAATTCACCATAGAAAAAATTCTTGCCTCCGAAACCTTCACATGCCAGATTTCGTTCCATTTGCTTGATTAGTTGTCGAGTTATGCAGAAATTTGTATTTCGTTTGTGTAGGAGCCCCCCCCCCCCTCTTAGTGGGGGGAGAGGTCTCTAACCATCATAAGAACCTTCTCCGGCCCCAAAAACCCCTATATGCAAATTTTCACGTCGATTGGCTCAATAGTTTTCGATTCTATAAGGAACATACGGGCAGACAGACAGAAATCCATTTTATAGATATAGATTTGTATGGGAGCCCCCCCCCCCCTCTTATTGGGAGAAGGGGTCTTTAACCATCATGAGAACCTTCCCCGGCCCCAAAAACCCATACATGCAAATTTTCACGCCAATCGGTTAAGTAGTTTTCGATTCTATAAGGAACATACGGGCCGACAGACTGAAATTCATTTTTATAGGTATAGATGACAATAGCATAGCTATTTTAGTTAGATTCTGACTTTTGTTTAGATTCTGAATTGTGAATTTTGATGAGTACAACCTAATCACTTTAATCAACAATCTAATTAATTTAACGTTGGGAGAAGAGATAAAATGTCGGTCGACTCAAGTGTAGTAACAAATGATAAGCGTTGCAAGATCCATTTTACTTTTTACTCATGACTGTATAGCATCCTTGATGTGTAGAAGTTTTATCGAAATTGATGCCAGTATTTTATTGTTTCTTTATATTTTTTTACTACTACTGTATATGTTTGTTTTATTTTATCTTTTATTTTATTTTTTTTTATTTTATTTTATTTCGAATTTAATTCCGACACATTCTTGGTTTTTTAACCTTTTTTAGTTAAATCTAATCTAATTTCACAGACTTCGTCAAAAGACAGTCAACTCTCTTATGTTACGAGTGTAAAAATTAAAAATAGTAATAGAAAATTGTCATTCAATTGACGTTCAATGCAGTTGCTAGATGGAAAATTCAAAATATATACCTATATAATCCCGAGATATACTGAGATAAAGTTAACGGTTCACAGGCGTTGTACAAAATACAACAGCGCGAGTAACGGAGGGTTAAGCGAAGACTCAAATCAATTATGTCAGATTGCATTCAAGATAAGCATATGTATCTAAGTTGCATTTCATTGAGTTACATAGAGTACCTTCGATTCGCTCTCAATTAGACGCGAGGCGATGCACGCGGGTTACATATATTTCTTTGGTAGCAAAATCGGGCCTAATATACTTTTACTAGAAATATCCTATTTGTTAACAAAATAGCTTGAATATCGTGATCTATACTATAAAAAGAACCTTTCTACCTTCACGGCAACGATGGCATACTGTAAAAATTTAATATCGATTTCACTGCATCATTTCTTTGCCTAACTATTCGCTGGCTTCAAAGAGACAGTGGCTTTTGTTGAAGCTTTGCTTTGGAACTTTCTTTTGAACAAACAGATACCTAAATAACAAGAGCACACGTGCACCGGAAACCCCAATGTGAGCTTAACAAAATGAAAGCGGTGATTTATTTTATCTCATGTCTCATATCTCTTTCATTATTCCATTTTTATGTGCGGTAGTAGATTGGTTTACCGAAGACAGAGCTGGTATTTGTTGTAATTATTCATTTTCCAGAGGTGTTTCATGCATATAAGCAATATGGCGAACAATAGGAATCGTTGAATATAAATACGAAGAATTTGGTAACATTTTCGCTGTTTCGTTGTTCTGCTTGTTTTTCTATTTCACATTTATTTTTCTACGTTTCGAATAATCTCTCTTCTTTACTTTCAGTTCTGTTTCCATTCACTTTACTGTAAGCTTTCCGTGAGCATGATATGCAAAAAACAGCACAGCACCGCTCGTCTTAACACTCCCACTTGCAACTACTCCCAAACAGTCATGAATCGCCAAATCAATAGGGTTACTATTATTGTTCTGTGGCGAGATTTTGTTCGTTGGATTTGATCCCTGTTTTTCAGCTATTCATAATTGCAACGCAACTTACATACCTCGTTAAACATTCTTTAATGATTCCTTTTCAGATTCAAATGCTTGCTATCAAAATTTGGCTTAAAAGTAAAAGCTCAATTAAACTGAATATGGCTTCTATAATCATCGGCATGAACAAAAAAATCTGAAAATGGACATGTGATAATTCATAACATTTGTATATGATTTATCGCAACTAAGCTTACTTCATATTTTTGTTGTAAGATAAACCACCGCATCAACATTTTCGTTGCCTGCTTTTACACTTACTCTACACAAGTAGTACTGCATTCCGCTATTCAAGCCTTTTTCCAACGCATTCACGCTCCTTCAACAGTCCATCTGTAATCCAAACTGAGATGTGTGGTTTTTATGCTTCCATTCTGCACATCCCATAAACTGACTGACACTCTTTGATGCTAAGCCGAACAATTTTGTGTTATTTGCATTGAATGCTTTAATGTTCATTCCATTCCGCAACCGGTTTGATGACGATCACCAGCAAAAAAAAGAAAGCAAATTCAAATAGCTTAGGAGGATGTCGTAATCTCTCAAGTAAAGTTAATGCATCGGAAGCCGGGCGTTTCAGAAAATTGAATGACTACTTTAGAAATTACATGCTTGCCAGAGAAGCACACAGATTTATTATCATACACAGTAAGCTATCGATAGATGCTTGATGGCTTCCACACTGTTCATAAAAAATATGTTTATTCAAACGTGCCGCACACCATCCTGAATGATAATTTAACTCTTCGTCTGTTTATTTTCACACGCTATTAACCTTTTTGTCTCATTAATGGTTATATGTACTCTCACAACACACCAGTTAACGGAGTTTTCCCATATTTTGTGTTTCTTTTATTTGCATCTCGACAAAAAAAATTTAAAAACCCCGTGCAGGTTCCCGAAGACCAAGTCTAGCTTCGATTCACAGCACCACGTCGTCGGTTCGGAGTTACAGCACGCGACGATTCGAGCAGGAAATCCAGCAGAAGGAACTGCGGCAAGAGATGAAAAAGCACCTGGTCCGGCTGCAGGAGCAGCAACAGTTACAGAAAATTAAGCCCAACATCATCATCGGCGACGTGATATCTTGCCCGATGAACAAACCCATTTTGACTACCCCCAGCCCGATGACGCCGAACTCGATCGACGATCTGCTGCCGTCGGTCGACGAAACGCAGGAGGTAAGCTTATTCGAGGATGAAAATAGCTCAATAGAATTGGCATCACTAGAGTAGGGTTTGCTTTAGCTAGCAGCGTAAAGCTTAGATACATTCTCTTCCATAAGTCAAAAATTTAGAAAAATTAATTAGCTCTAGTGGCAAGGCTCTGAATTGTTTTAAGTGGAATTACAACTCACCAGCTACCATGAGTCTCCATAAAATGGAATTTCGTGGAGACGCATGGTTAACTAATAACAAAATTCGAACGTTTATTTCACGATGATTGGATTCTATTTGACAAATTCAATAGAAATACAATGCGACACTAGAGTTTGGAAAACTTTATGGCCAAGTAACACAGCTGAGGTAACACATTAATTCTTTTCTTTTTCCTAGTTTTCTCCTATCATAAGCCAGAGATCTGTTAGTGAGAGTACATGCGATGGTTACGATGGCCCGTGTAGTTCTACTGAATTATTGAAATAATGAAAACCCCCAATAGCAGCGGTAAATAAGTAGATTACCGCGCAGGATACTACGTGAAGGGTTGTCATCATTGTTAAATAGAAGTTTTATGGAATTTTTAGATAAGTTACAAACCTACAAATACGACATTTATATAGTGTAATTACTGAATAGTCGAACAAAAAAACCGAAGATAGAGTATGGAGCAACTGACGAAAAAGAGCTGCAGCAACACTGCTGGTTAGAATAATAAATCTAACGATAGACCAATCAAAACTATAAAAGAAAACCGCAACCAGGAAAACAGAATGTGAATCGAATCGATTTAGCTCTCGTTCCCTGTAATTAATTTAAATAAATAGAGTCGGTTGACTGATAGAGCAACATTTAGTGAAGTCTAATTCCAAAAAAAAGTTCCAACAAAAAGTATCTAAACATCAAACAGATTCACAGGACACGCCTGACAGGAGGACGAATTCTGCAGTATTGTATCAAACCACTAAATAAGCAATATTCAATAACATTCAAACACGAAAGCTCAATCAGTTATTAGTCAGCAACCCTGCAACTTTGACTTAGTTTAGTCAAGTTAATCAAATTGGTAACAGGAATTGGCTCTAACAGTATCAGATAACAAACGAAAGAGACGACTGAATTTTCAGATAAACGAAAAACCGACTTCATGAACATCGTGAATAAATCATTCATCACTGAATAGTTGTGTTCAAATGGGTTAGGAAAAAACAAAGTGCAATAGATTTTTACGCATTGCAGTTCCATAGATCGTTGAATTATTCCAACAAGTTATTCGCAATGACTAGAAATCTGTTAAAAACCAACGTTGAATTGTAGCATTTCTACTTCTAATGTTCCGGTATAATAAAAAACCTCAAACAAGCAACCTACTGGAGCAGCATAGAATTAATTCATTCCAGTGATATAATCCAGAAGAACAAAACAAAAAAACCCATTCAATACTCAAGTTTGGTTGTTTCTTGTAATAATGCTTTGCAATGTACTACGCAGCTTGAAAAAGGCTGAATCGTGTTATAAAATGTTATTTGTTATTCGATTAGTCAATGATAGTAGGTACAATAAGTTGATGTTGACACCAGATTGAGGCACTATATACTAATTTATGTAGAAAAAATTGCCAGTGCTGGCGTGAATTCTGTGTTTGAATAATTATTAATTGGCTTATGAGTTAGAAAACTTCTCATAGATAAAATCTGGTTTTCTTGAAATCCTTGTATGTCGGCAGTTCTAAGCTTTTTCCTTGTGCGAACCCCCCAGTCAGTACTATTTTCGGTTATAGCTGTACCTGGCATGGTCAATATAAGGAAATCTCGGGTCGTGGACAAGGAAATGTAATTCATGGTCGTAAAGTGCAAACGGAAACCTAATCCTAGGTACTACATTCCATTTCCGAAACTTGACCTTCTGTTTTTATTCAACAGACTTCGTAGCCAGCTGTTGAGTACAGGACAATTACGATGCTAGTGCAACGATTATATTGCTTCTAACAGTTTCCCATAGCTGAGGTTAGAACATATGACTTGCGACCAGCGTCATACCTCGAAGCCATCTGGGAGACCAAAATAGAGTGCTATCGGGTAAATTATGGTCTTATAGAGAGCAAGTTTTGTACGAAACCCACACCAGGCCTTTTTGCAGCTGTTATCCGCCTTTTCATTCCACGGCTCGCATCTTTGTCACCTTCGAATGCAATGTTGAACAACAAATTCGATATCCGACCACATTACTTGAAGCTGTCTAATGTCACAAACGAATTCAATATGTCGCCTGCTATTCGGAAACTTGATTTTGAGCCATCAAGAGTAGTACGTATCTGTTTAATAAATCTTATTGGAAAACTCATTTGGTTTAACTGAATCATTCGCTGCCTTGTAGCCCATGAACAAATGCTTTTACAACTTAGAATTTAAATGGATGGACAAACTGAACCCAACTGAAAATTCCAACCAGTGCTACTGTCATTTCAAGATAATCGGTTAGTTGCGTCCATATTCTATTCCCCGGAACTGCAGTCTCAGGAGGTCCTCCGGCGTGAATGGCACGCTGATATTTGCTCTGAATGTTAAGTGGATTGCTCTAATGGAGTCACGTTTGTTGCGTAGATTTACTATTCCAAGCAATCTTCATCGGATGTCTTATGATGGCAATTTTTATTTTTTATTATTATGATGGCATATGGACTACGTTGTTCCACGAAAGTAGTCTAAGCGTAAATCTTGTAAATTTCTTCAGGACAGCTTCAAAGCGAGTAATTCAAAGATTCATACAGGGACTCCAAACAGTGTCAAGGGATAGTCCCACATGTACTACGATTGCAAGCCGTGAGGGTTAGTGAAGTATTAAGTTGTCCGCCTGATGAATCCCAGATTTCAATTTACTTTTGCAATCAAGTATGATCGCAAATAGTGATACTTGTGTCGAGGATGGCTCCCAAATCCTTCACAGAAACCACACGCTCTTGCTGAGTGCCACAAATTTGGTAATTTCATGTAATTGGTGCACGGCTAAACATAGTTATTGAGCATTTTTGAGTATCAGTCATGCGATTTCTGGCTAATGATCAATCATCTGCTGCAACTTTCCGTACCATGACGTATGTCTACAGGTCATGTCAACATATGCCAGGTGTACTCCAGATAAAAACGAGTACCATATGTCGTTGAAGAATATTCTCAAAACTCTGTGGATCAATGTTACTTCCTTGGGGAACTCCAGAACTATTTGTAAAATAATCAGATTGCACTGCACCAAACTCGACGCAGAAGGACCGATTAATCAGGTATGACGTCGACCAACGCGTGAGGAAAGATAAAGTACCTAATGGGTCAATTTTTGCAATTAATATTTGATGGTCTACACAATCGAAGTCTATATATGATAATATTTTCAAGGAACATTAAGAATTCTTTCCACTGTGTAGGGAATGTTGAGATCGATTGCAGGTAACGGTTAGAGACACACTCAGCGTAGAGAATATACGTGTTAATGCGAAGTCAATGACCGGAGAATAGAAGGTCGAAACGTCCGCGGAAAGCACAATAATGGTCTATATTTCATCGAAAAAATCAAGAAACTCAAATTATAAGATAGTAATGCGCCAGCACCAGATCTGCTAGGAATCAAATGAATCCGGGTTGCTGAAGACCAACTGATAAGGACCGTCAACATGACCGGGAAACATTGGCAACGGTTCTACTCAGGGTTATTTCTCAGATTTGGGAGGAGGAAAAGCTACCGGAGGCATAGATGGAAGGAGTGGGTTTTCCCGTCTACAAAAAGGGTGATCGGCTCTCCCATATTTTGTTACGCAGGCTGTCACCGATAGCACATGGATTTGTCGGAAATTATTAGGGCTTCAGAAGGGCTCACGCAACTTCGAACCATATTTTTACCATCCGACAGATCTTGCGGAAATGTCAGGAGTATAACGTGCCCACGCATCACATCTTTATTGATTTCAATGCAGCATACGATACAGTCGATCGAGACCAGCTGTGACAGATAATGCATGAACACGGGTTTCCGGATAAACTAACGCGACTGATCAGAGCTACTTTGAATTGAATGGTGTGTCTCATGTGGCACATCTTGGGGACACTCTCGAGCCCCTTTGAGACGCGGCAAGGGTTGAAACAAGGTGACGGCTTATGCTGCATGCTATTCAACATTGCTCTTGAGGGAGTAATCCGACGAGCGGTCATCGAAGCAAGAGGCACGATTTTCACCAAGGATGACCAACTTCTAGACAGATGACTTTGACATCATAACCAGGAGCTTTGCGACGGGGGAGGCAATCTGAAAGCCGAGTCTTGGAGCGGGTTGGGCTAAAAATAAATGCCTCGAAGACTTAAAAGGAAGAGGCTCAAAGGAAACAAACGCGTGCCGCGCGGACGGCAACCGTTGACGGCGATGAACTAGAAGTGGTAGATGAGTTCGTGTGTTTGGGATCGCTGGTGACCGTGGACAACAATATGCATCGATCAAGAGTCATACGCCGCCGTACGTAGCTAATAAAATTCAAAACCCTTAGTAGACCGATAGGTGTTTATGGACTTGAAACCGTAACACTGTTCACGGAGGACACGCGCGCCATGGATGAAAAAGCAGAGAGTGGTGAAGGCGTATGAATCACGAGCTACAGGTCTGGAGAGATTCCCATCGTACATCTGGCGAAATTCGGTAGGCTGCGGTGAGCCGGACACGTCCTAAGGATCCCGGACGACAATGCGACGAAAATAATAAAGGGGACCAGAAACAAAGGGGCCCAACGTGCAGGATGGTTCGACCAGGTCGAAAGTGATTTACGACTTCTGAGATGACTGCGAAATTGGCGACGAGTGGCACAAGATCGAGTTGAATGGAGACAACTGTTTGGAACAGACTAAACCACCCCTGCTCTATGCTGCAGACGACAAGTACGATGATTTTTTTTTTGTATGCCAGAAGGGCACTGGGGTCAAAAATGCCACCGCGACAGTCACGAAGATTGTCTTTTGTAGTTGGCCCCGATTGCTGTACACAGTTTACGGATTGCTCATACCCATTGATGGAGTTGAGCTAGGTTGTGCCCCAATTAGGTATTACATGGTTAATAAACCTTCTTGGGATGAAGTTTCCATACTGAGTATGGAGTTAATAGGTAACTTCCGAAGAAGCTGAACCTGGAAGACGCAAGAGCTCCACAGGAAAAACTCCACCGCAAAAGCGGCAAATGTCAGTTAAGACCTTGTCAATTCTCTTTAAATAGTAAAGAGTGGGACAATGTCCGGTGAGGAGTCCCGTGATTGTGCGTAGTTACCTACGCGTTAAGGTAAGTAGTTTGTTGAATATTGCAGGGCCTGGGTAGATAAACTGTTTAGCTTGTCTACAGCCCTGCGCTTTATACCAACTGGATGCTATTTCTAGCTTTTCCTAGGTCAGTAATTCGCTTTTGACAGCGGATATGGAGATGCCCAGAAACGGTTCGGGGTCAATGAACTGATGAGCAGATCCTTGTCTTGCTAGGCTGTCGGCAAGCTCATTGCCCTCGATTCCGCAGTGTCCAGGCACCCAGAAAAATGAAACATTGTTCTGGCGGGAGAGCTCCCTCAAGATTCTGCTGCACTCCTAAACTAATTTGGATGCACATTTGGTGGACTTGAGAGCCAGTAATGCAGCCTGGCTGTCTGTGAAGATTCAGATTTCAGCATACCTATACTTTCGTTTTAGACATATCTTGGCGCAGATGTATTTTGCATATAATTCCGCTTGGAACACGGTGGGCCATTTGCCCAGTGGAAGAGCTTCCTTTATTCCGGGTCCGTAGACTCTAGTACCTGTGCAAGTCCCAATTTTTGATCCATCTGTAAAGAAGCAGAGGTCACCTCATTCGCCTTTGGCCACCATACAAGAGCGGCATAAGTTAGCCTAGGCCGTGCAATAGTAGTATATGACCAAAGGGCAAGTTGAGGTTTTAGTCCCCAGGTTTTGCCAAACAGTGAACTACATGCTAAGATGGCTGTAGTTGTTTTCTTGACAGCATAGTCTAGGTGAGCGGTCCAGTTCAGTTTATGATCCAGAATAATACCCAGATGTTTAACTTCATTGCTGAAGCTTTCTGATTCCATCCAGTGTAGGGGGAGTAGGAGTATGTCTCCTCCGCCTAGTAAATGGTATCACGACTGTTTTGGAGGGATTTATATTAAGCCCCTCTCGTAGACACCATGAAATAGTGGAGTTTAGAGCTCCTTGCATACGACTGGACAGCATCGCGTCAAATTTACCTCTGACAATAAGTACCACGTCGTCGGCGTACCCAATGACCTCATAATCATGGTGTGATAGCTTGTGCAAGAGTGCGTCGACCACTAGTGACCAAAGCAAGGGGAAGAAAACTCCTCCTTGAGGACATCCTTTGATCGCTGAGATTGTGATCGACGTATCTCCCAATGAGGCTGTGATGTCCCTGCTCGACAGCATTGCTTGAATCCAGCTCATTGTCGGCTGATCAGTTCCTTTATTAAGGAGAGCCGTGTTGATTGAGGTGAATGACATGTTATCGAAAGCACCCTCAATGTCAAGAAAAGCACAAAGTGCCGTCTCTTGGTATTGACGTCGTCGATAGCGTTAATATAAGTTTTGCGTTTGAGGGTAGCGGAACGCCCTTATTCCTCTTTACATCGACGGGATGATTCATGCTGAGAACATTTATGTAGTTACTAGTAGATCGATATTTTCATAGTGATCATAGCTGCGTCACTGTGGAGAGGCCATTCTTGACAGCTGCTTTGGCGTTTTACAGCTCAGTAATAGTTTTTACCTCGTCTAAAGTTGGTTTCTGTCTGGCTTCGTTTAGTTTTAACAATTCTGCGCTGTAGTACGGATCACATCTTATGTATACTTCCACTGCCCATGCAGGTTCTCTCCAACTTGTTAATCAATCCGCTCATCATTTTATTGACGCTTTACAATAATCGTTCGATTTGCAGTTTGCTCCCCTCTAGGATCGAATATCCGCGACTTTTAATATGTTCCAACCACCAGAATATGCTTAATCTGAGAGGAGGCTTGTCCTTTAGGGTGTTTCCAGGTATTCTCAAGCAATAACCTCCTTCTTCTGCAGCTCTCTTACCAGGATACCTAAGCGAGTCGGATCAAGTAGGTTTTAAAAATCAAAAATCGCGTGCTGAATCTCCAATAATCGTTACCGTTTTCTTGTAAACTAAAAGGGCATTGATTTAAAAGGCCACTGGGACAATCTTAATAATCGTCTTGTGTGACAGGCCCCAATTGGTGTACACAGTTTACGGACGGCTCATACCCATTGATAGAGTTGAGTAAGATAGTTTGTATTCCTTTGGTCCAATTCGGTACTACAAGGTCCATACATAATATGGAGTAAGAAGAAAACTTCTGAAGAAGTCCATGGTTCCTGTTTTAACGCAGTCAGAGACTGAAGTTACTAGGGGTGTCAGATTTACCTCCCGCAGTATACGAAGATGACCAATTGGATTACCTTCGAGTGTAATTTTATTTCCTTCTGCTTCACATATAGATGCAAAGACAGCAAGCGTAGTATTGCCTCCATGGCTTCAGCAGATGTTGTATGCATGACGCTGATAACTGAAAGACAGGCGAGACACTGAACTTTTTCTAGTTTGGCTTGAGCTTTACCTTGTTCACATTTGGCCACCATACGGTAGTAGCATAGGTTATCCTATGTCATGCGATAGTATTATATGACCTTAAAGCAAATGGAGGTTTCAATTCCCAGATTTTGCCAAACAATTCGCAGGTTTTGTCGACGATGTTTTCTTAACGGAATACTTTTGGTGGGCAGCCCAGTTCAGTTTTTTTATCCAGCATTAGACTTCATTACTGAAGCGCAGTCTGACTTCATTCAGTAGAGTAGGGCGGGGCATAAGTGCGATGTTTGAAGTTGTCATCAATTTTCGTGAGATATAAAGAAGGACAACAACATAATATATTTTATAGTGGTGCAGTAACTCAATGTCTTCACATTCAACTATAAATCATCTGCGGTAATAGTGTTTTGCAAAATAAATTCTTCTTTCTTCTGATCAAGTGCAGATTCGCACTTTTACCCCACTAGCGGGGCAAAAGTGCGAATACCGCGGGGCAAAAGTTCGAAGCTAGAATCCATGAAATTAGCCCAGCAGTAGCTATCAAAACCATATTTTCTTCAATCTACTTTTACAATTTTTCTATTTTGTGCTGGTGTATTGCAGCCTCCGTTAGATCGAAACTTTTCTAAACGTTTGTTTTATGTTTCACCAGCGGAAACACATTGTTTTTCTTCGGCCAACATCTGTAGATCACACAGTTTTCTGCAGATCTTTCATTTTTAGTATTTGTGATATAGTGCCTAAAGCTGTATGTAATTAGCTATACATTTTTGCCTCGTCCATGAATCGCACTTTTGCCCCGTCCGTGAATCGAACTTTTACCCCGCTGGGCGCTTGACGGGGTTAGATTAAATTATGGAAAAGCGAAATATATTTTGTAAATCACCGTATTTTCAAAACAGATATGTAAGTGATGTAAAACGCTGCCACAAATTTTCAAAAAGTAATATCCTCCTGTTGATATCGTATTTGCCGTATCACGAAAAATTACATCAAAACCGCCCTAAAATAACATTTGCACATAACTCAGCAACTATGCTTCGTAAACAATCAAAGTCTACGTTAGATTCAAGCTATCAAAGTAGTCACCTATCCATGCCAATCTAGAAAATTTACTCGGAATCTGCACCGATGAATCATTGAATCGCACTTTTACCCCTCCTTACTCTATATAGTGGCTGTTTTAGTATGATATCTCCGCAAACTATTTCACCCCTTTTGTAAGCTCCACATCATGGTGGTGTTTAGAGCCCCTTGCATTCGGCTTGAAAGGAATGTGTCAAATTTTCATCCAGCGATAAGTGCTCCATCGTCGGCGTAAGAAGAGTCTTTAGCACAGCTGTGATAGCTTGTGAAGGAGTTTGTCGGCCACTAGTGACCAGAGCAGGGGGCAGAGAATTCCTCTCTGTGGACATCCTAATATCGTAACCGACGTATCTTCCAATGATGCTGCAATTTCTCTGCTTGAGAGCATTGCTTGAATCCAGATCATTAGTGTGGTCAGTTCCCTTTTGAAAAAGACCCGTATTAATTGAAGCGTAGGACGTGTTATCACCTGCGACCTCAATATCAAAAAAGCACCAAGTGCCGTCTCTCATATTTTAGCGATTTCTCAATTAACGACAGGTTGTCTTGTTGGATATTCCTGGCGACCAGCATTTCTTATATCTGCCGTCTGCTCCAGGTCAGTCGCCGTTGTGCACCGTCCCTAACCTGAGCTATGGCCGCGCAACTGATAAGAAAACGATGATCTGCCTAGTAGTGACATCGCCGTCATGGGCCGTCACGTCCGCCTACGTTTCCGAATTCCTATTGTACTTGGCCGCTTATGGAATTTGTCGATTGATAGTCCAGACTAACAGACGCAAATGATACATCGTAAACAGCGATAAATAAAGTCCAAAGTTGCCAAAGTTGAAAATTCAGGTTTAGGTTCAAGCGCATCAGGTTCGCATAAACCGCTATTTTGCAAAACCTTACACGAGAACGACTCGCATTGAACTTCAATGAGATGGACTATCTTATCTGGAACTGCAACATTAGACCCAGATGTTTTCGTTATTGAGTCGATCAAAGGATTTTTTTTTCAAGCCAATACCAACAGTAAAGAGGCCTGAGATTTGCTGCTCTGCTCCAATAGGATGCGGAGCGTTGTGATGTGATCTACACATGATTAGCGGGCTAGGAGAAATTTTAGATTTATAAATGCTTTTAAGATTCGAAAATTTGATAGCAATACCTCAGAGCGTTACAAGTGGTTACAATATTGGAAAGCAACTCCACAAGTGCTCTGATAGAGGTCTATTTTCATAACTATTGATTGCGATTCACGTATCACGAACAAATGTAATGCAATTGAATCTGAAGCTTAGAGCATGCAAATGCCATATTGACACTATTTTATTCAATTTACATTTTTCGACTTCGAGCTGCCCTTCTATTTTTAATTTTTCTGCACGGAAAACATTCTTTCCATCAGTATATGCTAAGAGCCTGTAATGGAACGAGATGAAATGTGAATTTAACATTTTACAAATCTCTTAAATCAAAATGTATCTAAGGGTAAGCGGGGCAAGACCGCCCGCCTAAGCAAAACCACCTGTATAAAAAAAAGTTGTAGCTCAATTTCTAATTTATCTGCTTTAAATGAACAATTGATCTATTACCTACATATAAAAAATAAAAACATAAATATCTGTAATGATTTTCTATTTTTTATTGCGATTTGGAAACACGTCCAAAAAATAGAGTATTTTTTCCATACGGGGTGAAACACGCCCACTAACGGGGTAAAACCGCCATAGCATATAACTTTAACAATATTCAACCGATTTGAATGAAACTGGTGGCATTGGATTCATGAATTTATCTAATTTAAACAAATTGAATCAGTTTGCTATCAAACAATACATAGTTCCCCGAGATTCGCAAGTTCGAAAGAGTGTCCGGCAACCACTCGTATTGGAAGAATATCAGTAATATAGGTACCGACAGTCTTGAAATTGATACCGTGTAGTTTCCTTAGACAACAAGATGGATCGGGTTAGGCATCCTGGAGTCAATCTTTAAGGACTAGAGAGGATCTAAGATAAAATATAACAATATGGGTATTAAAGTTCCTGCAATTGATCCGGTAGGTAATTTTTGACATTTCAAATTGTTCTGATTGATAAAGCAGATACATATTACCTTTCCGTTGCTAAGATAATTTGCTAGATTTTCATAAAAAATATGTTTATTCTATGTTATTTGTCCCAAGAGGGAGGAATTATTAAAAAAAGCTATATCCGAGAAAACAAGAAAATGTCCATAGCGCCCGCAGGGAAAATTGGCGATTTAGATTTTTCCAAACAGTCCACCAGCTATAAACTAAGCACATTTATATTGTTTTATGTAAATCTGAGATCCTTTGGTCCAAACTATGCAATTATTTTAAAAATCTCCTTATCGCACTAGCATTATACACGACGGTCATGCGCCGTTCGTTGTGGGCGGTTTTACCCCTAAATGACCGATTTACACATTTCACTATTTATTTCAACAAAACTGCATGAACAGTTACCTAATTTAGGTACTGTCGGATGAAGACAGGATCAGAGAAGCGATGTGGGTTGGATTTACTGAAAGTTTTAACGTTTTGAATAAAATAAACCCTAAGTTCTGCGGGAACAAAGTTATAAAAAACGAAACGATTATAACGAAAAATCTATTTTTATTTATTTCTCCGATAGTTTATACGATATTGCTGTACAAGGTATTGTAAAATATTGCGTACGCATTCAGTAATATGACTGTCATCAACATTTAACACCAATTTGAGCAAGGCCCTGTAAAACCATGGTGGGCGGTTTTACCCCGGCGGGCGTTGTTACCCCATTTACCCTTAATCATAATCTCAGCTTGATCATGCCGCTCTATTCTGTATAGTTTCCAAACCAATTCAGTTACAAGCATCATGACTAGTTGAATAACATAAAAATAACAACACGATCGCACGTGTAATCTGTTTTTCAGCCTGCTTTTGTTTAAATACCTACTAATAAAAGTGTTGAAAACTCTGATCCAGTAATCATCAGAAAATATTATTTTAAACATAGACTGATATATTATACGGAGAAACATAATATCCAGTAGGTACGAGAAGAAATGAGAACCCACGAAAAGAAGTCGATAGTAAGGCCTGGAGAAAAAAAACTGGAAACCAATTTGAACCTATCACAAAAGTGCACAATGGACAGAGCAAACAAGCGAGTAAACAAAAAAAAATAATATTTTGCATTGCTTTTTTTCTTACAGAACTGCTTCTCGAAAAAAATGCTTTTGTCGGCAAAAAACAATATTATTTTCCACTAAAATTGTGTCAACCGGCACACAATTCGGCTGATGTATATAACAACAAAAATGGCTGTCAAAAATATTGCAAAATTGTATAGCGTATATGCGTTACGAGAAAATAAGTTTAGACACTAAGAATTTATATACAAACAGCAGCAACTGAAGCGAAATCGTGCACTTGTATTTAGGCATACAATCAGTCCCAAAAGAATATGTGTTTGTAAGTGCGCAGTTTACAACAACAACAAAATTGAACGCTGTAAAACAACTAGCAACTGTGTTAAAAGATGTGAATTACGTTCCCATTAAGTGCAAATATTGTTTTGTTTCAAAAGAATGAACCTGTCTTGTCACGTAAACAACGGAAAACAGAAGAAACAAAAAAAAAACAAATCCAATGTACCCGGAGCAAATGTTGCGATCGTTTTAGAAATAAAGAAAACACCGAATGAAATCAGTTTCGGATGAGTCTTTTATTAGCATGTTCGAAGGCCGCCGGCTATATTTAATCCACTTCTTCGATGGTCGGTCCGGACGATGAAGGTGCGCCACCTGCTCCCGGTGCTGCACCAGGCATTCCACCGGGCACTCCACCTGGCATACCCCCGGTACCTTGATACAGCTTCTGAATGATCGGATTGCAGACGGCTTCCAGCTCTTTCTGTTTGTGTTCGAACTCTTCTTTTTCGGCCGTTTGATTACCATCCAACCATGCAATTGTAGCATTACACTTGTCCATAATCAACGTTTTATCTGTTTCCGGTATTTTGTCCTTAATGTTTGCATCCTCCATAGTGGATTTCATGTTGAAGCAATAAGACTCAAGAGAATTCTTGGCGGAAATCTTATCCCGCTGCTTTTCGTCCTCGTTTCGGAACTTTTCCGCTTCATTCACCATTCGGTCGATGTCCTCCTTGCTTAAGCGGCCTTTGTCGTTGGTGATGGTTATGCGATTTTCCTTGTTGGTCGATTTCTCAATGGCCGACACATTCATTATTCCATTTGCATCGATGTCGAACGTAACTTCAATCTGTGGGACTCCCCTCGGAGCAGGAGGAATTCCACTAAGCTCGAATTTACCCAGCAAGTTATTATCTCTTGTCATAGCACGTTCTCCTTCAAACACCTGAATCAATACTCCCGGCTGATTGTCCGAATAGGTGGTGAAAGTTTGAGTCTGTTTGGTCGGGATCGTTGTGTTACGTTTAATCAAGACCGTCATAACACCACCGGCCGTTTCAATTCCTAACGACAGGGGCGTGACGTCCAACAAAAGGAGATCCTGGACAGCGTCAGAAGTGTCACCCTGCAGAATAGCAGCCTGTACTGCAGCACCATAGGCAACAGCTTCATCAGGATTGATTGATTTGTTCAATTCCTTTCCGTTGAAAAAGTCTTGTAACAACTTTTGAACTTTCGGAATACGCGTGGAGCCGCCAACCAAGACAATATCGTGAATGTTGCCCTTGTCCATTTTGGCGTCACGAAGTGCCTTTGCCACCGGTTCCATCGTATCACGGAACAGATCAGAGTTCAACTCCTCAAACCGGGCACGGGTGATCGAAGTGTAGAAGTCAATACCCTCGAACAGGGAATCAATTTCAATGCTGGCCTGAGTGGAGGCTGACAAGGTACGCTTTGCTCTCTCGCAGGCCGTGCGTAGACGACGCAAAGCACGCTTGTTAGACGAGATATCCTTTTTGTGTTTTCTTTTGAATTCCTCCACGAAATGGCTTACCATTCGGTTATCGAAATCTTCTCCGCCCAAGTGAGTATCACCGGCGGTGGACTTCACCTCGAAAATACCTTCCTCAATGGTCAAAACCGACACATCAAAAGTACCACCACCCAAGTCGAAAATCAAAACATTTCGTTCTCCTGCTCCCTTCTTATCCAGCCCGTATGCAATAGCCGCAGCCGTTGGTTCATTGATGATTCGGAGCACATTCAGTCCAGCGATTGCGCCGGCATCCTTCGTAGCCTGACGTTGCGAATCGTTAAAATAGGCCGGTACAGTAATCACGGCATTAGCAATTTTGATGCCTAGATAAGCCTCGGCCGTTTCCTTCATTTTAGTCAGCACCATTGACGAAACTTCCTCCGGGAAGAAACTTTTCTTCTCGCCTTTATATTCGACCTTTAGTTTTGGTTTACCGCCATCGCTAATCACGTCAAACGGCCAGTGTTTCATGTCCGATTGCACGGTCGGATCATCGAACTTGCGGCCGATTAACCGTTTAGCATCTGAAAAGATGAGTAGCAAAATGTGATAAATCCCATTACAAAGTGATGCAGCGAAAAAGGCCCTTGATTGATTTTGTATGAAACATGCATAAAAATAAAGTGCTTCTAAATATAGGACCTAAACCTACCGCTGCTTTCCCCATCGACTTACCGAAAATAGTATTATTTGGGTTCATCGCAACCTGATTTTTCGCAGCGTCTCCGATCAATCGCTCGGAGTCGGTAAACGCTACATAGGACGGCGTAGTCCGGTTGCCCTGGTCGTTTGCGATAATGTCGACTTTGCCATGCTGGAACACACCTACGCAGGAGTAGGTAGTTCCGAGATCAATACCGATGGCTGGAACCTTGGCCATGTCTTTTTCTGAAGAAACAAACGAGAGAGAAAAAAAACAACCAAACGATTACCACACGACTGTCGCTTCACACTATTCAGGTATTTTTAGCACCAAATGAGAGATTTTTTGGCAATCAACGGTCACACATTTTTAGATCAAGTGCACAGCAAAAAAATGCAAGTGGAAATTTTTAATGTAACCCTTTTAACGCTGGTAAACCGTGACAATTGATTACTCCATCAGTGAAGAAGAGATAGCCACTTACGTTGAAATTCCAATCAATGAACTGTGAAAAAATTAGGTATCTTTCAAGAAGTAGCACTCAAAAAAGCACCCGAATTCGGCTTGCCGATTATCTAACTGAACACTACCTGTGTATCTGATCTGATCAAAGTTTTCTCACCGACTGACCGTCGTAGTAGACAATGATTGAGCTTAAAATTGGCAATGAACGGCCACTGCGACTGCGTTGTTTGATCTTTACGCCGTCTAGAATGTTCATTCACTACCGGTCGCACATGCAGGCACATGGATGCTCTGTTTGAGGCGGAAAATACTGCTGAGCAAGGTAAGTTAAAATAGGTAATCTAGTTTTCACAGTTTGTAGGAAAGAAGTGCGCAGAACGATTGGTTAGCAACCATCGACGTTGTTTATACATTCAACAGTTTCCGCTTGGAAAATTTCGGGTGATCGTCAATGGTAACCCAGCGGGGGTGAAAAACAAATTTGAACATCAGAAAACCTCTCTTGACTAACCTTGCTGCTGAGAATGAATAAGCAAACAATACGGCATCACCAGAAGCAGTTGTTATGAGGATATTCTAGATGCGTCGAAAAATGTTAACAATACTTCAGTTGCTCAAAATATAAACAAAGGAAAACATTTACCTAGTTTTTTTTGATACAGAGGGTACAGAAAAGACGTTTTTTCTTTGCATGTTAATGATTATAATGGTCTAACAAACCAGTCGTCGTATGTTCGAATCTCGGCTGGGAGAAGCAATCAGAGTCACTAGCCTCGCAATTGTCCTGTACTCTAGCAGTTGGCTACGAAGTCTATCGTATTTATTTATTATTATTATTAATCAACGGGCTCGATTTGGCCCCAATGATGGTCTGGTTAACATAAAAATAGTCAAGTCGAATTAAGTGAGTAAAATTCTATCAAACGTATACAAACAGATCTTAAAATAACTGTATCTTCTTCGAGGTTTAACTCTCCCGAAAAAAGCGAATGAATCTGCCCTGTAGTACCCGTCGTGGCAGATGAAAGTCGAATAACGACGATACTTGATTAAAGGCCCGCTGCAGACCACCGATAGCGCCGTTCATACTGTAGTTAGTGCGACGAGGTGGCAATCTCAACATTGCATTGTTCCGCAACGCTCATGGTTGAACATTTATGTTAATCTGTCCCAGTATCGCGGGGCAGTCAATTCTCCCTTGTAAGCTATGCGATAAACAGTGCTGTGGAGCTAGCCCGACGAACACAGAGAGGTTCTAGATCGATTATTTCACAGCGGCTTTCATAGCTGGGAAGACGGAACGGGTTTCTACATGGCAATTTTCGCAAAGCGAATCTAAGAAATCGACGCTGAACGGACTCGATTCTTTCAGCGCTGTTGTTGTAGTTAGGATTCCAAACAGACGAACAGTATTCCAGAACTGACCGCACCTGCGAACAGTATAGCGATTTGAGGCAGTATATGTTAGAAAAAAATTTCGCGATCCTAAAGATAAAGCCTAAGATCCTTGAGGCTTTAGCGACAACATACGAGATATGATGCTTGTACGTTAACTGTAGGGCTGTCTAACCGGTAGTACCGGTAGTACCGAAACCGGTAATACCGACCAATTTTTGGATACCGAAATACCGGTTTTGGCAAAGCAAAAAACCGGTATTTCCGGTATTTTCTAATATCTTAGTTTTTTCAAACTCCTTATTCGAAGAAGAACTAAGTTTGATGGAAGATTGTAAAACTCATAGAAAAACAACTTGGTGTTAATGCTGACGACATTCTGCGACTACTAACAATGAAGAAGGTGAAATTGTAGGTCAAATAATTCTTAGTAGTCAGACGCCGCGCTTCAATTTATTTTTGAACAACTTTATATTTAAAAGCCAGCAAATTATTCGAAGTTCTCAAATAACGAATTTAGGCAACAAGATCAGGGCCCAGCAACGTCACTTATAAGTGATTTTTCAAATCATTACTCAACAATGAGGTAGTGAAGCTTTAGTTTCGACTGAAGCAACGCCGCTCCGTTTTAAAACTGGCTTCAATCGGCCTCAATAAAACGGTTTTCACTTCATAATGTCGACCGATTTTAAAGTTTCGCTTATCAAATCAAATGTCTACCAAATATTCAGTAGAAGGGTAGCAACTTTGAATGCAATTGAATTGAATTTAAGTAACATTTCCGACAATTTAGCGCATATTATAATTAACCTACTCAACATCGACAAATCGTGCCTGACTGTCAATCATAGTCATTTGAAATAGTCACTAACTTCAGCTGAAGCTTGCTTAAAACGTTCTGTTCATCAAATGAAACAAATCGCTTCATGTATAAAGCGAAGGTAAGAGAAAGTCAGCTTCATTTATTTGTTTCGAGGATGCCGAGTCCTAGTCAGAATACGGGAATATTTCCGCTTTCGGGCATTCTTGCCATTACAGGATCTGCCAGGAAAGACTTTGAAATATTTTTCAAGTATTTCGAGTGATACATTGATCAAACAAGCAGATAAAATTTCCAAGCTCTGCGAATAGTGGGATTGATAATAGAGAAGAGAAGATATCTGTGAACGATGATGAAGAGGATGACGCTATGCAAGGGTTCTGCTCTGGGGATGCAGGAAAATTCGTGAAGAGACAATAGGAGTCCGGGGCATTTAATATGCTACACTCAAAAAATCAGCACGTCAAGTTTACGTGAAAACATACGTAATTCTCATCCATCACACTTTTCATGTAATTTTCACGTGAATTATTGGTAACTCGCACTCATACTAACCAGTTTACATGCGATTCTAGTAAATTTTATCAACTTTCTCATTAACTAGTACATGAAGTTCACGTAAGTTGCTGTACAGAAGTTTACATGATTTTTCACGTGGATGCGATGTGTCGATTTTTTTGAGTGTAGAAGCTATATTACCGGGACATTTAAAAATAGTTAAAAGCGGGTTTCCCTACTATAAATTTGAATAAATGAAAGAAAAATTCCTAATGCGCTTAGAGCCGTTTGTTAGACTTCGATGAAAGCAGAAATTTTCGTTGGAAGCGCTGGCAATAAAATCTAGCAAGGGAAATAAATCACTAAGCGTATTATATCTGCTTAAATTCTACTTTGCTAAGGAACAATACTGAAACTAACGATTGAAAATAGAGACATTTACTGAAAAACATCGACATTTCTATTGATCCCGAATAATCTGTCAATACCGGTTTTTTACCGGTACTACCGGTATTTTCTACGCCAATACCGCAATACCGGTTTTCACCAAAAGCACTCAATACCGACAGCCCTAGTTAACTGCGAATCTAAGATAACGCCCAAGTCTTTAATATGTGAAACACGTTTAATTACTGTGACCTCGAGTGTATAACGAAACATGATCGGACCTTTCTTACGAGAAAATGTGATTGCTGAGCACTTCTCCGGGTTCACTATCAAACAGTTCACGTCGAACCAGGTGCAAAGGCCTCGAGTTGATTTTGAAGAAAGTGACTGTCGTCAGTCGAGCGAATTGGAGGAACATATCATCAAGAAGATTAGCATCCAGTCAGCGCACTGATCTCTACTTGCTAGTCAACGAAAAACGGAGCACCGTAGACTGATGAATATCATCGGACGAGCAACTAGTTCATTTTGTCAACATTGCGTGGTAGCAATAGAGACGCTGCAGCATAAGTTTTGTGAATGTCCTCGAGTAGCTGCAGCATGGGCATACATGCAGCGGAGGATGATGACGACGCTCGGCGGATGGCAGAGGTTTTCCTTCGAGGATCTACTTCGACCAGTCTTAAACCACCTAACTAGAGTAATAAAAAGTGATATTTTGAAAATGTTCATTGAATACATAAACTTTGTAAATAATAATATTACCAATAGAATAGATGTGAGAGAGTTAGACTTCAATTTGAACATAATAGAATAATACCTTATATTAAATAAACAAGAACTAAATAAAACAATATTTTATATATAAAAAAAATCCGGATGTACATTTTAAGATCATCTGCATACGAGAGTCGTGGGCCCTTAATGACCAAATTAACGTCGTTGCAATAAAGCAGAGAAATCAGAGGACAGGATGGCTTCCTTGATGGCTACCTGATGAGGCTGGATAGCTATCGGATCGACAATCTCCAACGGCAACCACCAGCTGTCGATCGGTGAGATACGAGCGAAACCATTGCAAAAGGTTACCGCTAACACCCAGTCTATGTAGTTTTGCAATTGTGATGGTGTGGTTTATCTTGTCAAAGGCTGCCGACAGGTCTGTGTACAAAACATCTGTTTGAGCTCGTTGTGCCATACCCTCCGTTAAGTTTGATGTAAGACACAGCAGATTAGTAGTGGTAGAACGCTGGAACGTGAAGCCATGTTGTTTAGCTCTTAGATATTGCTTACAGTGGGAAAGCAGAGGTTCCATGACCATCAGCTCGAATAGTTTCGAGACTGCGCTCAACGATGTGATGCCTCGATAGTTGTCTAAATCTCGTTTACTTCCTTTTTTATGTACAGGGAACATATGTGTAAATTTCCAACACGACGGAAAAATCCCACTGGATATGGACATTTGAAATTAACGAAGCAACGGAGTCAGCAAGCAGTCTATGTGTCTCTTCAGGAATACGAAAGGTACTCCATCGGGTCCAGGACTGAAGGACAACTTGAGCATGGTCGCAGCCTTCGTAATCATCTCGACATTGATGTCGATGCCACCCAGCGTTTGACCATATATTGGAACGTTGTTGGCTGCTAGGGCAACACGGTCCGCGCTCAATGCCTCATTGGTGAAAACACTTGCAAACTTCTTGGAAACGAAACGGCATGTATCCTGAGAAGTGGCAGCAACTTCCCCGTTGCATTCCATTAATGATGGGAGCCCGGACTCTTTGCGTTGCTCGTTTACGTAATTCCAGAAAGACTTCGGGTGATGCTTCAATCTTAGTTGAATACTGCGTTGATACCGCGAAAAGCATTGGCGACTGACTTGCCTGTATAAATTGTTTATCCTCGTATAGTGGACTTTTAGTGAAAGCGTACAAAATTTCGTGAATCGTTTTAATGCCCAAGCAGCACTTGCAACATCTTCCATGTGGCTATTAAGTCTTGTTTAAATTGCAAAAAACTTCACCGGTTACAGTATTGAAACAGTCAACAAATAAGCAACTTCATGTTATTAATATGTTGGATTCAGGTTATCCAATACTTATACTGGCTGTCACAAATATATTTGTCTATATCTAGTAACATGAAACTTCATCGCAACATCGTGTTATTATAATGCCACTGTTAAACAATAATGTCACATGATGTTGCATCATGTTGATTACGGCATATTGTTAAATAAAATGTAACCAAACAAATACAACCAATGTAACATCATATTCCGCCATATTTTTATGAAAAAATATTTTTCAACGAAGGAATGTTTTTATTTTAACAATAATTACACGAACATTCATCAGGAATCCATGGCATTTACTAAAATATTATTTGATTACAGTATCTAGTTCGATTTTACACCGCATTTTTCCATGGTAAACGAATTCTTAATCTGGCTGGGTTAATTCTTTAAACTTGAAAATTAATAAATTAATAACTTTCACGAGGCGCATCAAATTATACAAAGCAAAATTATATTTTGCACGATAAATTTTGAATGGTATGGAGATTAGCTCATAATAGGCCCAAAAAACTAAAGTCGCATTAAGAATTTTAATGTAAATAATTTTCGTCTTGGAGCCCAGAGAGGAAATCCCGGTTCCCGCTAAATATAATTCGTGATGAAGTTGCTCATAATTGTTTGGTTTTTGTGCGAGGAAAAAAGAGAAGAAAGTATTTTTGTTTTTGTTTTCACGCAAGTTTTGACAACGCGGCATAGGATTTCGTGGGAGTGCGAACAGGCTTAAAATCTCTTTTAGTATCGTAGTCGCGAATGGATAAATAACGCGCATTGATGTTCCATAAAATATCTGTGTAACAATTGGTTGCATATAGGCTCCACCTCTTGCGCTTTTTCAATCACATAACAGTTCGATAAAGGTAACTGATGCGAACTTTTACCATATTTGAATGTTTCAATTATAGTTGCGTAACCCTTCATGCAACAAATGGTGCTGCTTGGGTGCTGCTCTTTTGTATGACTTCAGCCTGCGCAGCTCATTCATGTGCCAAGAGGGATGAGATGCGAAGATTACTTTTCGGTACATGTCGATCGATAGCATATATCACGACATGAGTGAAGGTCTGCGCAGCGGCTTCGACGTCGTCGGGATCTAGTGTGTTTACCAGTCAATACTACTGTGTTACCTGACTCACTGCGAATATGCGTTGTATTCGCGGGATCGTGTTGGTTCGAAAGGTTTCGAAAAATATCGCCCTTGTATCGAAAATATCGTTAATTTTGATCACTAAAAATAACGTACTTAAACGTTATATTTCATGTGCCAGTAGTACGTAATAATTGTATTGTGAAACTGAATTGTTATTTATGCAACTTTTTACAAATTAAATGCAATAACAAAAGCACAACTTGTAGAAAATCGTTTGTTATCGATATTAACTGCATATGCGTTATAAACGAATAAAACGTATGGCTACGTTTTATTTCAATAATACGCATATTCGCAGTGAGTCAGGTAAAACAGTAGCTCTAGAGCCAGGTAGTGCGGAGACTAGTTATAATTTGTCCTTGGACAAGAGGCTTCATTCGCACCTCGAGCAAGTATCATTCTTATAACCAGCCCCGGCTAAAGGCTTGATCATGGTCGGTAAAGCAGAGTTCAGCACAGAGTGAGGGTGTGTATGTGTGCATGTATGTGTTCCTTACTACTTATGCATTCCCAATCTCATTCCTAGAACCAGGAAGCGGAACAAGCTATAATTTGCCCTTGAACAAGAGGCTTCATTCGCACCTCAAGCAAGTACCACTCTTACAACTTGCCCTGGCAAGAGGATTTCATTGTTAGTAAATGCAGAATGCAGAAGGAAGGATGAGGAGGGGCCTGGGAATAAACCCATGCTAAAGTCACTTAACATCGAATGGCCTGATTCTACTAAGATTCGAACCCACGACCACTCGCTTGTCAAGGCAGACTCGGTAACCTTGCGGCTACAGGGCCCCCCTGTATCGCCTTGCTGGTACTGCGATGCAATGCACTACTCCCGGGACTGTACATTCAAACAATACAGGTGTAACAATTGCGGTATCATCTGACAGTGAAGGGTATATTGCTCGAGCGCTCGGAAGAGCCCCAAGTCAAAGCGGAAGGGCCAACCGGAAGTCACAATAAACATTGTAAGTCTTCTGGTGAATACCGTTAACAAAAAGCGCCGTATCGCTCCAGCTCAAGTCAACGGCGTGGACGTACGTCTTCAGTTCGACATTGGGTCCGACATCAGTATAGTGTCAAAGCGGATCTGAGAGAAAGTACGCAAACCAGCCACAATCTCCGCTAGCGAACAAGCCGGAACGGTGTCTAGAGATCCACTGAAGCTGCTTTTCAAGTTCGCCTGTACCGTTTCCATCAACGTCAAGTGCAGTTCTACGTGGTGGAGAAATCCCTTCAGCTACTAGGGATAGACATGATTGATGCCTTTGGATTGTGGTCTACGCCTACTACAATCGTGTCATCAGTTCTTCTATATCAGTAGACTCCCTCAAGGCGGCATTTCCAGCCATTTTCGAAACGAACTTGTGTTGTGCACGAAAACGAAAATCAAACTAGAGCTCAAGCAAGATGCACTACCGACATTCCGCCCCAAGCGTTCCGTGGCATACACCATGTATAGTGCTGTGGATGACGAGTTGGACAGGTTGGAGCGCGGCAAGATCATCACACCGGTTGATTTTTCGAATTGGGCGGCCCCGATCGTAGTCGTCCGCAAGGCCAACGGCAACATCCGAATTTGTGGGGACTATTCTACCGGTCTCAATGATGCCCTGCAACCACACCGATACCCACTTCCGCTGACGGAACGTATTTACTCGGTTTGGCAACCCTCCACCGTTGGTCAGCGACAATGGACCGCAGTTTACGTCTGGGAAATTTATAAACTTTTGTATGCGGAGATCCATCGAACATTTAACCATTGCGCTCTTCCATCCACAATCTAACGGGCAAGTCGAAAGATTTGTGAATATCTCAACACCTTCTTGGTCACTGCTGACTCACGTAACCGTAAAAAGAAGTTATAACCCTTTGTTATTGGCAGACTTCGCAGCATTAGCAGGTCATTAGGGTACAACACAATTACGGGGCTTGCGCAAAGATCGCGCATCGCTCAACCGAGATTTGAACACACGACGACTGACTTATTGGACCAACATCGTACAAATACAATCACCTTCGAGAGAGTCATCGTTGAAAATTAACGTTAAGTTGAAATCGAACCAATCGTAGAACGGTCGTTGAACCGCATTGCTATGAAAGGTTCAGTTGACTCAGAATGACGGGCTAGGCAATGTTTTCTAGAACCTTTCAAACCAAGCTTGAGCATTCCCACGTCTCTTTTCAAGATTCTCCCAATTAATTAAATGGCAACGTTCCTCATACGGCGGTAGGTTTCGGTCATCGCGCCACAGAAGACTGCGCAAAACATAGCATAAGAACTTTTCTGTACTGCTTCGATACTTAAGGACCGCTTACAATTGGACACTTTCTATCTGCCTCCGTGCACCACCACCACAGCTTCTCCGGGATTTTGCACCAACTTTTGGGATTTGATGGTTTTTCCATCAATTTTATTAGCGAAATCTTGCATCGCGATGGTACCAATCTGCTGGGTAAAGAAGTCAACAGAGGGAGCAATTTACTGCACAGGATGCTCTGATACCATGCGGGCTTCGTTCGACGTAGGGAAACCTAGGTACCCAAGTATTCATCCCTAGGCACGTGTCGCGTTAAATCGAGGATTGGGGTCCTTTTCCGCATTTCGCTCAGAATGTAGCATGCTTGCTACATTGAGAACAGAAGATTTTTACAAAATTTGCCGCAGAAGAGAGTCGATGTGCAGCTCCGGATGGATCCACTACAAAAATGCCATGAAGTCATCCGGAACTGCACGCCGGATGACAGACAGACTCGGGTTCTGATTTCCAATTTCCCCATCACTTGTTCACTCTTTTTGGGGAGCCATACGTGGCGGTTCATCAACACAGGTCCGTCACTGGCAGAGATTTCACGAAATAACAAAAGCATTGCCAAAGCATGTTTGGATATTATCCAAAGATTTAATTTATACATTTTAAGATAATATTATAAGATCGCACATAAGATTTTAAATGAAAATTGGTGCCTGCACGATTACAATCTTCTTACGCTGAAACGAGAAACCTCCAAATGTTGGTGCTTTCCGAGATAAACTACAACACTAGCTAATCAGCGATTACAAGAATTAACGTTGGAGGTGAATCGTACTATTTACTACTTCAATCGTTGCAATATAGCTGCATTTAGCAGTCCTGCGTCTTTCAATGTTTGAGAACCATCCGAAAGCTCCTTGCTGGGGAAAGTAGTCATCAGAGCAAAATTCTGAGTTGCATATTGCGGTCGGGCACTACGAGAAAGAAAATTATAACACAAATATAAATAAAAAAAGGCTTTGCAACTAAAGATAATCAACATACGTTGTAACATAGCGCCGAATATTTTCGACCGTGTGGCTTTGATTAAAGCGTGCCGATAAACGAGATCCATCTGCCAGTCGGATCTGCAAGGTAGTCATGGGCTGACTCTCATCAACAGCCAACTCGGACGTAGCACTGAAATCGAAACAATAATTAATACCAAACCAACAGAAATACAGTAAACATGCAGACGTTTTCTCATTTTCTTCGTTATTGCCTGGATTAGCCGCGGCTGGCGTACTTTGTACTACTTTGGGTGCCGGACTACCCAAGGTTTGGCCGCTTCCTGCGAACGCTTTGAACGGCGCGGAGCGCTTCTCATAATCCTCATGGCGGTTGTCTTTTAAATCCAAATGTATCATCGCAGGTCCTCTGGCTCGCAACTCAGCAGGAATCTCTCCACGCATAATGGACTCAAAGAACTCCTTGTTGCCAGGATCCTCATAACGACGCAGTTCTCCATCGTTGATGGAAAATCCCTGTCGCCAGAGAGTCAACGTCACTACTTCGTGGTTATGATCGGATCCACTCCCCGAAGTGCGATTTCTATCCGGAATCGCCTGATGATCACTGTCTGTTTGCCCAAGTCTATACCCCGTTCCGACGTACAACGATGAGCTTGAGCTAGGACTTGTATCCGCATCGAATGTTTCCAAATTCCCTTGCTGGGCCGAACGGAATATTTCCGACACGTAATCCTTTATCGGATTCTTTTTGGGAGGTCCAAGAACTTGTTGCCCGGAACGCTCAGATCCTCCGGCGTAGAACGCTTGTCCTTGTTCGTCATCGTCATCTGATGAGGACTCGTTTAAATTGAACAGTGTTGTTATACTAAAAAGTATTGTTTTAGCCAAACATCGAAATAACAAATAATATTATACTTACTTAGACGACTGCGGAGGTTTTTTAGGCTTCGATTTATTATCCGAACGAGAAAACTGAATTGCATCATTTGGCATGTTGTTATCGTCTGAATCATCATCTACAGGGACCGCGGCATCTCCTCCCGGGTTGTCATTGTCACTCTCAAAGAAGCTAGATAATGCCACCTGCGTAAATAAAAGAAGTGAATTACTAGATTTGATAAACCGTAGATATTATTTCGCTGCTTGTTTTATACCTGCAATTCTTGGTTTGCAGCTTCTAGATAAAACTTAGCTCTATCCTCCGAAACCCCCGTTACATCGGCAAACTTTTTCACTAAATCTTCGTTGCTAGACATTGTTTGTTAATTGATATTATTACCAAACTTCAAGAAACTATTATCAATATGCTCGCTGTAGTCTGCGTTAATAGACGAAATGGAACAAACTGTTATCAAGTTGAGATCGAGAGAAATGCTGTACAGCAGCAAGCAGATAGCAGAATCAGCAAAATGCAGGTACACAGGTCAGCGCAGAGCAAACCTGAAATGAAATGTCATTGCTACTGTGAACGCATTCTTCTGCACAAACTACAACTACAAGAACGTGCCTTACAATTACGTTTCGGACAGTTCGCACACAAAAAAAATAAATTCACTCAAATCGACATTACTACACACTTAAACTAGAGTGACTATATACAGAGTGGCGACAATGTCAAAATTGGAATGATAATTATCTGTCAGTGTCATTCCAATCGAGCAGACGACCTATCCAACGCGTATGCAGGAAAGAGAAAGAAAAGCCTTGAAAAAACCGCATTGCATACATTTGGGATGACTTGTCGCCACTCTGTATATAGTCACTCTAATCATTAGTAATGTTTGGTGCAATAAAAAATTTTACCGAACGTTCAGCTGTTTAGATTTCGGTAAATTTTATCGAATCGTTTAAGTTAGAGTGACTATATACAGAGTGGCGACAAGTCATCCCAAATGTATGCAATGCGGTTTTTTCAAGGCTTTTCTTTCTCTTTCCTGCATACGCGTTGGATAGGTCGTCTGCTCGATTGGAATGACACTGACAGATAATTATCATTCCAATTTTGACATTGTCGCCACTCTGTATATAGTCACTCTACTAATGATCTGTAAACGTCGATTGGCACCATCAAAATTTTTACCGAACGTTCAGCTGTTTAGAATTCGGTAAAATTTTACCGAATTCAGTACTTTTTGTTAAGTGTGTAAATACCGTGGACCCCCGTTCGTTTGACCGTTTTTAATCTGAACACTTTTTAATTTGAACCCCGTTGGTTTGCACGACGTGCAAACTAAAAATGGTTCAAATGTCATTCTCAATATGACATCATTTGCTAATGCGGACAATGCACATGAACACGATTTGTTTGTACTAATCTAGCGTGTTTAATCTGTTTCACATTGCGTTTTCCCGCGTTTTCCCAACGGTTATGGTAGAAATTCGATCGGAAAATGAAATATTCGCTGCTTGCAACTGCCAACTAAATCACACCACCAAAACAATAACAAAGAGTAGGGCGGCCAGTTCACACAAACTTCAGCATATTTAGGGTTACTACTGTTTTACCTGACTCACTGCGAATATGCGTATTATTGAAATAAAACGTAGCCATACGTTTTATTCGTTTATAACGCATATGCAGTTAATATCGATAACAAACGATTTTCTATAAGTTGTGCTTTTGTTATTGCATTTAATTTGTAAAAAGTTGCATAAATAACAATTCAGTTTCACAATACAATTATTACGTACTACTGGCACATGAAATATAACGTTTAAGTACGTTATTTTTAGTGATCAAAATTAACGATATTTTCGATACAAGGGCGATATTTTTCGAAACCTTTCGAACCAACACGATCCCGCGAATACAACGCATATTCGCAGTGAGTCAGGTAACACAGTAGTTGTTCAAATTAAAAACTAACCCCGTTAGTTTGCATGAGGAATCGTTCAAACGAACGGGGGTCCACTGTAGAATCAACAAAAGAGCGAATGTCGCAAATGTAAACAAAACGGGTGAAAGTTATTTTTTGCCGGACCAGCATAGGAAAATCAACCGTCACTCGCTTTGTTTATACGCTTACGACATTCGCCCTTCCTCCCCAGAAATCTTCCCAGAAATACATATAAAAATTATACGCATATGAACAGTATGTGCAAATTTTTCGCGTGCACACAAGACCCAGATAACACAAAATCGTAATAAAAAGTGCACATGAAATCGTTTTCATGTCAATTTCACATTGGAATTGTATAATGATTAGAATATGTCAAACCGAAGTGAACAATAAGTTGTTTTGCAGACGTGCGTGTCTTCATATACAATAATTCATGACTGTGAATTCCATAGTGCCCCGGCACTGCAGAGATAGCAAACGGCACACCTCTAAAGCCTTATAAAAATAACATTTATAGGGCTTTACACACCTCCGGTTCAATTTTACATATGAAATGGGAGCACTGCCAGTTGTCAAAATCATCTCGCACGGTTGCCAGATCTATCAGATTTTAACGAATTTAACAAATCTTCCAGTTCGGCACTTTCGGTACAGCACCGGCACAGTTCGGTTCGTTTCAAGTCGCCTAACATAAAAACGGCTGTGCCGAGTGACCGACCCCTTGGCTATATCGCACTTTGGATGGTACAATTTTCCTTGCAATTGACAATAACAATATTCCTATGCCACCGGGACAGCACAAGAAGGTCGGATCATGGATTTAATTATGGTAATAGCTAATGTCGGGTTTTTTGGTGTACTTTCAGCGTATAAAGACATAAACAGGTGTATTTATTTAACGAAGAAAAAAAAATTGTAAATGCAAAAAAAAATCTGTAAATTCAATAAAAAATATTGTAGACTGAAGGCTAACTCAGATATTTTTTTGATTCTAACAGTTTGACTTTTTAGTTCAACACTAAGGTTTTTATTTCGAATAATTGCTAGTTTCTATCAAAGAAAAAATGGTAGAAACAAAAACAAGTACTTTTGGGTTTATAAACGATCTAGTAGAAGCAAAAGGAGTACGAATTCAGTTTAAACAATATTTTTTGATTCAAAAATATGATACAAGTTGAACTCAACAACAGGCGATTGTTTTTTCAAACTACAGTGGACCCCCGTTCGTTTGAACGATTCCTAATGCAAACTAACGGGGTTGGTTTTTAATCTAAACAACTGGTATCCCTAAATATGCTGGAACTTGTGTGAACTGGCTGCCCTGTTCTTTGTTATTGTTTTGGTGGTTTGATTCAGTTGGCAGTTGAAAGCAGCGAGTATTTCATTCTCCGATTGGATTTCTACACTAATCGTTGGGAAAACGCAATGTGAAACAGATTAAACACGCTAGATCAGTACAAACAAACGTGTTTATGTGCATTGTCTGCATAAGCAAATGATGTCATATTGAGAATGACATTTGAACCATTTTTAATTTGCACGTCGTGCAAACCAACGGGGTTCAAATTAAAAAGTGTTCAGATTAAAAACGGTCAAACGAACGGGGGTCCACGGTATCATCATTTTTCTGCGTGTTTGACTTTTTGGGTGCGCAGAATTAGGAGCAAACATGCGCAGAATTAGGAACATGGGCAAGAAAGTGCGTAGAATTAGGCACCGTGGATAAGTTTACAAAACGAAAAATATACTTAATTATTAGTCGACTTATAATCCCCACATTTTTTTACCAGGTATTATAGACCGTAGCACTACACGTTTCTGCTATCCACGTTGTTAATTTAAATCTAGAATACTTAGAATAGCGAATGAATCATAAAAATGTTTTAACTGCGCAGAAAATGGTACGTTCACGGTATTTTGAATAAATAAACGATTTGATCAGTAATAAATAGTTTAATAATTTTTCGTGTAAAACCCTGCGGTAGTGAATTTTTCCGAAGTACAGTTTATTCCGCCAAACTTTACCGAAGTTCTCGTTAAAATCTAGCTGAATGTCTCGGTAAAATAACGCCTAGCGTCTCGTTAAAGTTTGACAGCTGTTTGATTTTAGAATTTCCGAAATCTCGGCGTTTTGATGTTTTACTGAGGAGATTTTTGCCGAGATCTCAGCTGTTGAGATCTCGGAAATTTATTTTACCGTTCTTGGAGATAAAAGCTAAGTGTGTAACCGAGATATTTTTGTTATTCTTTTTTTTATTCTTATTCCTTTTGTCCAGCGCCTCTATGGTTCAAAGGTATAAGGTAAAGGTACACGGGTACCAGCGAGCCACATGCCCTGGCGGTTGTTGTGGGTTCAAATCCGGTTATAATCTCTGATTATAGATTGGTTCGCCCCATGCACCTTCCAGCATTGGACAAAAGGTAGGAGTCACAACGACAACTTGTTAAGCGTAGCTATTACCTATTACCCCACCCCCCCTTCCTTTCCACTCTTTCCCCTCCATTTCCAAAAAATTTTCATTTCTTTTCCCTTACCGTCCCTCCATCAATAACCATCGTTTCAAAAAAATATTAATATGGTTTGTTATTTCGAATAATAGCTAGTTTTTATCAAAGAAAACATTTTCCGCAAACCAACATCTGCAGACCGCTACATTACTACGGACTCGAATCACTTCGGGGCCCAAAAACAAGCAGCCTTTCACTCTATGGCGCACCGTCTGGTCAATATACCCATGGAGAGGGAGGACTTTGCAGCCAAAAGCCAAAAAATTCAAAAAGCGGCTGAATTAAATGGGTACGACAAGAGTTTTGTGGAAAAAATAATCGGTAAACACATCCGTAAAAAACAGCGTCAAGACACCACCACTTTACAGCCGGAAAAAGAGCAAATCCACAGAATCAGTTTGCTATTTTACTCAAAAGTGACGAACCCCATTAGGAAAATTCTCAAGCGACACGGTTTCCATGTGGTTCATAAAACCGGTAATACATTACGGGAGCTTCTAAACAATCAAAAGGACAAATTCCGCCCGAAGAACGGTCGGATATCTACGAAATCACCTGTAAGGTTTGCCCAGCGGTGTATATCGGACAAACCCGTCGAAAATTTAAAACTCGGCTAAAAGAACATAAAAAAGCTGTGGAAAATGAAAGGACCAACGATTCGAGTGTAGCGATGCATTCTATCTGCCTCCAATATGAAATTGATTGGGAGAACGCAAAGCTGCTAAAAAATGTGAGAAAATCCTCTCATTTGAATGCGTGGGAATCGATGTACATCAGCACCGCAGATCGGCTTTTAATGAATGAAGATGAGGCGCTCATCTCATCGTCTCTCTTCCAACTGACGAAACTGAATCTGTACGTATGCAGTCGGCCACCGCTCCGTAGATGGGTTAGATCAAACCCGAAACCGGATAGCGAAAATGGTACTTTTAATGTTTTGTAAGAACCATAAGTGATGTGTCTTGTTTGTTCGTGAAAACATTGTAGAATCAAAGATAAGTATTTTTGGGTTTATACGATCTAGTAGAAGCAAAAGGAGTATGAATTCAGTTTAAACAATATTTTTTTGATTCAAAAATATTATACCAGTTGAACTCAACAAATCATTTTTCTGTTTGTATATTGCGATTATTATCTAAAATTTTTCTTTCGTCGGTTTAGTTGTGCGCAGCTCTGTTCTGGTTGCTCGCAGTCAAAGTACCTCTTTTACACTCACACGAAATCTCGTTAGAAACTGTCAATGCTAGAGTGATGAGAAAAGTAACAATATTTCTCTCTCGCTCATCAGCTGAATGCTAGGGTAGCTTGATTCGTGTTTGCCCGTTCAAACATGGACACACTTTTTACAAACGCAATCAGCATTTAAATTTTATCATTTTCGGTTAACGTAAGACATTGTAATTGTGTTGTTTGTAAGTCTGTACGTAATAGAACAAAACAAATGTTATCTAAGCAAAGAATAAGAGCATAAACATAGAAAACTTACACGTGCTTACACTGTCAATAATACATGATTTACCTTTGCGCACAACTATATAAAGCTGAAAAACGAAATATTTTCTCGGGAAGCACTACCGTGGACCCCCGTTCGTTTGACCGTTTATAATCTGAACACTTTTTAATTTGAACCCCGCTGGTTTGCACGACGTGCAAATTAAAAATGGTTCAAATGTCATTCTCAACATGACATCATTTACTTATGCAGACAATGCACATAAACACGATTTGATTGTACTTACCTTGAGTGTGTAATTTGTTTCACATTCCGTTTTCCCAACGATTATGATAGAAATCCGATCGCAGAATGAAAATTCGTTGCTAGCAACTGCAAACAAATCAAACCAACAAAACAATAACAAAGATCAGGGCGACCAGTTCACACAAGTTTCTGCATATTTAGGGTTACCAGTTGTTCAAATTAAAAATTAACCCCGTTAGTTTGCATGAGTAATCGTTCAAACGAACGGGGGTCCACGGTATAATAGATTCCATTCAGCACCTTCTACTGTGTTACGTAATATTTAATCGAGACCTTACTACTCATTTACTAGAACTGGAGCTCGTTCATAAATTTTAACGTCATTAACGTTGTGTATATTTTACGATAAAATTGGTAGCTTTAAATAACCGTGTTCGCAAAAACAAAAATAAACATTCAAAAAAATCCCTTGTATTTGTAAAGTTACCTGAAACGACCGTATTTCCGCTCCTACCGTGAAGATTCCTCGGCCCTATCCTCGACGTCCAACTGGTTCATCTTGTAGTGCGCTTGTGTAGTACTTTTATATATGGTCAACCCGGTCAATCAGATAAAGTGACAGCGATTTTGTGGTAAGCAAAAATTATCTAATCGTTCGGATTCAAACATTCGAAGGGTGCCGTAATGCGAAAGTACCAGCAGCTTGCGCTGGTTATTATTTCTATCAGTTGTTTGGCGATTTTGTTGGCGTATAAAAGTGAAAATAATCGTCTCAAATATGTACTGGAAGTAGTGAACATTTTCGGCCGCAATGATGCGGCTTCTTTGATTCGGATCGACAATAGCAGCCACTCGAGACCGGCACCGTACGATTTCGACAGCCCTCTTCCGGTTTGGCAACGGGTGGGCAATGATGTGTACGTGTATTCTGCCTTCTGGCAAAAGAACGACCTAGAGGTCGGCGGAACGGTGGTCAGTTTGGCCGTTGGATTAGAACAAGCCATTGTGAATTTCAAGTGCCAGGTCCAGCATGGCGGAAAAGATGTGGTCACGGGAAAATTCCTCTTCGTACGAATGGATACACCGACAGGATCAGTAGCGACGCCGAATGGAGAAATTTTCACCATCTATAAGTTTCTGTGTAAAGTTAAGCGAGATTTTGGTCATCCGACTGAAGTTGTTTTTACCGATTCTACGCATTCTATAAAAAGGTATTTTTTTCTAAAATAAGGCAAAATACTAATAACACACCTAACCGAATTTGATTTGTTGGTTGTAGGTTTATCCCATTACGGGTACTGGAGAGTAAATCAGTTCCACAAAAGATGACAATCACTGCCTGTGTGGATTTGAACAATTATCTGGAATTGGAAAATAACTTTCGTCAACCGTCCGCTATTCTTCAATATTTCCTTCATCATCAAATCATCGGAGTCGATGACTTCATTGTCTACAATAGCAATGCACTAGACTCAATGACGACCTCTATTCTCTACAATCACGGTATCAAAATCAATCTATTGCCTTATAATTTCCCCTTTGATTTGACCAACACCGTGCAAAATCGACGCCTCATCGAACTAGACTGCTTGATGCGAAATTATAATGCTGCCAAATATACCTTTGTCGGTTCAATCAACGAGTATCTCTATCCTAGCTCTCGACTTCGTAGCAACAACGAGTTCCTCAAGAATGTCGCACAGGTATCGAGCGATGTTACTCAGTTCACGATTGCTACGCGTGCCGTCTGCGTCGACGACAGAAAGAAAATTTTCTCCGATAACCTGCTGTACGACGTGGAAGCGCGACAGGAAAGTCCGTTCTATATTTATCGACCGCAGAACTATAACCGGACCGGATCTCAGGAATTTATTAAATCTCTTAACGTCGATAGAAACGTAATATTCGTCCATCGCTACGTAGAAAAATGTGCCAGCAAGTCGGATTTGTACGACTGGACCACCGTGCTGGAAAGTGATTTCCTCCAGTACGTAAACGAGATCGGAAAAGAGCTGAACAAGTTGATCTACAGATAATTTCCTCTACCATTGAATCTTCATAAGTTGTGAATATTGTTTAGCAGAGATTAGCAGCATCAGTTTATAAAAATTTAATCGCACAAACAGCTTACGTCTCAACTGACGCTTGTTTCTCTAGGATAGGGCCTATTTAGAACTACGCACGAAAAATGACGAAAATACGAAATGCGAAAGAATCGTAACTGGAATGCACATAAACGGATAACCTAAACGATTTTAGCTACCTTGTTGGTATAATAGAAATATGGAATAACTATCAACGATTGTAAGTAATACTTTTATACACTTTTGATAAAATCGTAAGCCATACTCCCATTACTTTCATTAAAAAGTTCGTGGACATACGCTAATATAGTTCTTCGATTCTTTCAAAATTAAATTAAATTCGAGAAAGTAAAATCTTTTAACTATAATAGTTGTTTTGTCCGAAACTTCTGTCAGACACTTTAAGCCGCTAACACCTTCCAGAGCTGATCCATCAGCGAGATCAGCGATGACAAAAAGGTTTTCTTCAGAAGAACAATATCTTGCGCGGTTTCAAAAACAATCCGAACTTTTCGCTTTATTTTATTGCAAACTTACCATTAGGTAGGAGGATACCTAAATAATTAAACTAAACACTAAACCGGTTCCAAATATGGCCCTTTGACTTGAAGGTGTGCGTCGAATCGTCAATGGACAGATGCGTTCCCATTGTATAAATTGTAAAAATGCACATTTTCACGTTAAATGCACAGCGTTCTTAGAAGCGAACAAAACACACAAACCGTTTGCACTCCCCGCGTTTATGTCTTGGTAAAGTACGACTGATAAACCATTCCTAGTGAAGTGGCAGCAAACCAAATGAAGCAGCACCACCAGGTTGCGAAACCCAGTATTCCCCGATATACGTCTTTGGTGAAAATTCCTTTTAAGCTGTGTAAAGACAACTGAAGGGATTGCGCAGTGGATAGTACACTGGCGTCGTCGATCGTTGCGGCAACATTGTTCTCTGCCGTCGCAGTCGTCATCGCTCTAGTGGCAGCTTCCATGGCTAATTGCGTTTCTAAATCCGCTGAACACTCATCCACAGGGATTGCCTCCTTAAGGAACCCTGTCCAGGTGTACTCGCCCAAAGTTTTGTACATAAGTGCGAAGTATAAACACATGAGGATTGGCGCTACATACTGCAGTGTCACGACGCACAGATAGTAGAAAATGGAAGTGATTTTTTTCTGCAGATCCACATTGGTTATCCTGCCAGCTTCTTTCTTTTGGTCCTCAATTCGATGGTAAGCTAGATTCAGATACGCTTGCAGATATACTGGCATCATAATAAACCGAAGCAAAACCGCAAACACTACCGCAGCCAAGCGTATCGTTTCAAATGCTTCTGATGAAAGGCTAAATGAATAAGTAAAAATTGCTCTCTTAGAATAGCTTAATACTTGTTTTGGCCGAAGAGAAACTTACAGTGGTGCAGACATTCCAGAAAAGACTCGTACTGTAAGATAGTCTCGGCTCAGCGGTTTGATCCAAAGAATAACCAAAAGGAAAGGCATAGCAAAACTTAAATTAAGCCAAAACTTGAGCCACACTCTGTCCTGGCACAGCCTGAAACGTTTTGTTACAAAATCATCACACAAAATAGTTTTAAAACGAACTTACTTCAGTGAATCCCAATGCATCCTGGCCATTCGAAGGCCTGGGAACGTAAACAGTGCACCAAGGATGCCACAAGTAACGGCTATGAAGAACTTGACCACGATTTTTGAAGCTGGACCACTGAAATAACAGTTTTAAAATTAGGATCATTCGAAATCTATACCTTTCATAATTTGCATTTACGAAGATTGAAGTCCTTGTGATTCAAGAAAAACCGAGGCACTGTCATTAAAACTTTTGTAGGCCCGATCTAATCCCACCTCCAGGGTAGTTTCCGGTACAATCAAAATTATCATTGCAATCAGTAAATACACCAGTCCGGTGACAATACACGTTGAACGTTCCCCGATTGATTCCTCGCTTTGAAAATACTGAATGGTAAGTGACGCCAAAAGTTTGCTGCAAATTAAATTGATTGAGAATCTCATTTTCTATAAAATTTTGCTACGAAACTTACAAAGCGAAGAAAATCACTAGCAGGCACCAGAGCATACTTAAATTAAACTCTTCCTTCAACGGAAAGAAAAAGTGAAACGCTTCCGAGAGAATATAAACGATGGAAGCATACAAACTGAAGTCCACCATCCACTGGTATTCGGTATAGTATCTCAGATGGACAATGTCGTACGGCGATATGCCAATACTTTCTAGCTGCACATCTAAACTTCGCGGAACATGGAAGGTCGATGGTTTCTCGCTGAATTCAACATGCCCGTTGCCTCGTTTGTCTTTTTTCGATTTACCCTTCTCCCGTGGAACCCCCGAGAGCTTCCGCAGTTCATCGTCCGTTGGATGAAGGTAGCGCAGCAAACCGGTCGAGCAGAGAATCCACTTGGCGAGCGAAAAGTGTGGACTAACCTTCTGGATTACGCTGACCATGACCAGCGTAATTACCATTTGCGCTCCCAGCAGAGCCTGGAATGGAGGTAATGGAAGAACATGTTTTCATATATCTCAAAAAGATCGAGCAAAAAGTAGCATGCGGTAACGAAAATTAAGGAAGCTTCTATTAGGATACTAATTATAGAATTGAATCCTAAAAATAGGTCATCGTTTTGCTAACTTACCATTGCGTTTCAATTAGGCCTAAATATCGACAAGATTTCCTTTACATTACCAACCGATGAACAGCAGGCAATAATGTATGGCAAGAAAACTTATTTTAGCAGGAAACACCAATTAAGCTATAGTTTAGTCGAAATTATTCATTAGCACTTCGGCTCAGCACTATTATGTATTTCATTAGCGAATGTCGAATGAAGGAAAATATCCCAGCTAAAAGGAACGATGATGACAGAACCGGACAGATAAGCTTACTGTCACAGTGTCAAATCAAAACAATATGAGACACGTTCACGTTTGTTCGAGGAAAAGAGGGTAAAGCAAGATATAATGAGCCACTCGAGTTCCGCATACACGCAGAAAAATGACGATAGTTTGAAACAACCATCCCCTGTTGTTGAGTTCAACTTGTATCATATTTTTGAATCAAAAAAATATTGTTTAAACTGAATTCCTACTCCTTTTGCTTCTACTAGATCGTTTATAAACCCAAAAGTACTTATTTTTGATTCTACAATTTTTTTTTTGATAGAAACTAGCAATTATTTGAAATAACAACCTTATTGTTGAACTAAAAAGTCAAACAGTTAGAATCAAAAAAATATCTGGGTAAGCCTTCAGTCTACAATATTTTATGTTGAATTTATACAGATTTTTTTTGCATTTACGTTTTTTTTCTGCGTGTAGTGATGTTCTCGAAAAATTTTCAAAATTTTTCGATTAGATTAGATTATTAGATTGATCGGTTAGCGTTGTATGCACTAATTGATTAGTTCAGAATTCGTGCTAGTAGCACAAATAGTATTCGTTTATAAATACTCGAATATTTCGTTAATTAATTCGATTAATCGTACGATTATGAACGATTAATGGGGATTACTCGCATTTCTGGCTTTAGTTTTCAGAAGGTCGCATAATCAACCCTTTTACATGCATTATGCGACCTTTTGAAAACTAAAGCCAGATTTTTGCCAAACATCACTAGTTACGCATCGATATTTAATGGAAGTTGCTCGAAAATAACATTTTTATTTTTCCGTGTATTGACGAAATATGTATTTATTTTATTTTTCTTTATATCAAATTCCTACAGAAATTTGAAGTTTGAGGTCTACTTTTTGGTACTAAAAATTAGAGTTGGTTGTGATACAAGATACGACCGCATGGTTGAATGACGTATTACTTTAGTCTGGGGTGCCAAATTACAATAGCAGCAGTCGACGTTCGACTAATAAATGCTACAAACTATTATTTTGATTAAGCAATACCTAATATTTTGCAACTTCCCAGAAGCTAGTAGCAAAAAATCAGAAGGGTTGTGTACAAGACAAGACCGCATATATAGGTGACGCAGGACTACGTAAGTCTCTTTGTAGTGATAGTAGCATGAATTCATGCTTGTAATCATTCGATTCTTCATGTATACATGCTAGATGCAACATATATACATGCTACATGCGTTGTATGTAACATTTATCAAAGTAGTAACATTGCATACGTTCAATTCTCAAAAGATTGTGCATTTGAAAACAATTTAACAAAATCAAGAACACAAACTATTGCTTTCCTGCTACCTTATTGAAATTAAAGATTGTTTTTATTACCTATGGTTCCCCACGTTGAAGGGATTTTACCAATTCAATCCTATTTTATCAACAGCACATCTTTTCACTACACTTCTAATGAAACGGCAAGCATGCTTATTCATACAGAGTCGTATTATAATCGAACACTACAGCTGTAGTTCATTTTTTCAACACAGATATCAAATTCGCCTAGGTCTCACAGTAAAGAATTTGCGATCTGTTGGGACAACGAACTTGTTTCATTTTTTCTGGCACACTTCTCTAACACAGACATCAAATTGGACTAGGTTTAATCGCGTTGGTAAGAAATCTGTTGGCACGAGGGGGCTTTGTCACTCTTTCTGGCGTACTTCCCAAGCAAGGACATCAAAATGGTCTAGGTTTAACCGCGGTGGTTAGAAATCTTGTTGAAATGAGGAAACTTTGTCACTTTTTTTGGCTTACTTCCCAAGCACAGATATCAAATTGGTATAGGTTTAGATCATCGTAAAGGATCTTACAACCAATCACGAAGTGAGAATTTTGGTAAAACATAGGTTCATTATTTTCAATTTTACAATAGTTCAGCATCAAGAATCCATACTTTTCTTCATTTGGGTCAATTCTTAGAAGATTTTCCGATTGATTGGTGTAAGAATATTGAAAATCGATCGGAAACCCGCTGAGCTATTAGCGCTCAAAACCTTTCATTTTTCGTGACGCTCGCATTTTTCGATTTTTTGGAATAACACCCTATCTCAAAACTTGCCGTAAGACGTAGTCCTACGTCAAAATTTACAATTTACTGTACTGCATCATACTGTACATCAGAAACTTGTAACAATTGTTCATCGATAAATTTTAGCAGTCGCCTCATTAGGATTAAGGATCGTATAGTGGACAATGTGTTGAGATCATAGCAACCCAGTTAGATTTGAATTTGTGTCAGTTACTTTCCAGTTATATAAAACAAAACACCAGTTGCTAAGTTTCGATGCTATAGTTAAATAACAACTGCATAGCAACCATATTTCACTATCAATAAGCTCTGTTATTGTAGAACCAGTTCAGTTAATAAACCACCAGTATACGAAATACAACTATTCTCTACAAAATGTCCCCAACAAGGTAAGGGCTGATTACCCTTGAAATACCGAGTGACGGTAATGAAGTCCCAACAAACATTTTATTTGAATAGTACCCAGGTAACCAATAAGCATTAACATAAGCAGTAAATCAGTCGTTTATTAGCATCCCTGGCGTTTTATACTGCAGGTTGTTGTTTATCAGCTTTTTGACTGCATAACTGTTGTAAATTGGCATCTACAATTCTATTTAAATTCTTCTTGTTGGTAACTAGCTGCAAATAAGCATTGTCAGTACTATAAGAGGGCTAGCAGTAAAGCAGCCGCATATTTTGCCAAAATAGCATTTAAGTAGCATTTAAGGCAACTTAAATGCTCATTGGCTTGCCTGTAAATTGCATTGGAAATGCTTATTGGTTACCTGGGTAGATTATTCAACCGTTATAAAGCCAATATTCAATAAACAAGCGCTTAATAAGCAATTATTCAGCAAAAATGTTTGTTGGGGTTAGCATAAACTTAATTTAATATTCAACGGTCAAGCTTTTTAGGGGGAAACCGAAAGTCCGGTTCGAAAATGGCTACCGTTTGATGCATGCATTGTTTTACGCCCTAAACATGCATCTGTACAAATGCGACTGCGCAGATCGGAGGGGGGAAGGAATTCTTCCATCCAGTCATTGGAAGACATAGTCTTCAACTGTCAACCAATGATAACGGTCTGAGCCTCATAAATTTTGCCGCGGTCAGAGAAATGGCCTTCTTTAGTACCTACTTTCTATGTTTGAATATTCGGAAACACGCCTGGAGGCTTCCAAATGGAGACTCTAGCTCTCAGATCGATCATGTCTTGATTGACGGTCGACAATTTTCGGATGTTATCAATGTACGGTCTTTTCGGGGACCAAATATCGACTCTGACCACTATCACGTAGTGAGTAAGATTCGCGCAAGGCTGTCAAACACGGCGAAGCCTCGCACTGAGAGGACGCTGCGTTTCAACATCCAGCGGTTGACGGCAGATGGCGTGGCAATGGACTACGCCTGAAAGCTTGATCAACGAATCGCAGAACAACAGCACGACGCGTAGAAGACAGCGTAACAGCTGGTTTGATGTCGAATGTCAGAGAGTGACAGATAAAAAGAACCAGGCCAGGAGTCGCATGCTCACTGCGGTAACGCGTCAAAACAGAGAGAGATACAGAGAGACTAGAGCTGCAGAAAAAAACCATCGCCCAAAACCAACACGAGTACGAGGAGCACGTGCTCGCCGGCTAAGAGGAACCATACGCCAGCAACGAAACACGGAGTTTCTACAAAACGGTGAGATGCAGGAATTTTGCCATGCCTGTGATGGGCAATGACTGCTTACTGACAAAACGCCGCGGCGGTAACAGCCAGGCCGAAGGAGCACTTCCAAACACTGTTGAATGGAGAGGTAAACACGGAGATCAGCAGGGATAGGATAAGAATTGTAAGCGATGGTCGAGCTGTGGAGCCACCAACACAGGAGAAGGTTAAGAAGGCAATCAGCGAGTTGAAAAACGGCAAGGCTGCTGGGTATGCTGGCTGTGAAAGCGGAGGAGCGAGTGGCTGTACGAAGCAATCCACCGGATCATTGTCAGGATCTGGGAGGAAGAACAAATGCCGGAGGAGTGGTTGGATGGCCTCGTTTACTCAATTTTTAAAATGGGGCCTCAACTCGAGTGTAAAAACTATCAAGGAATGATATTGCTCAATTCGCCCTATAAGGTGATCTCCCGTATCCTGTTATATGGACTGAGACCGCTAGCGGAGTCCTTCGTCGGCGAGTACCAAGTACCAAGCTGGTTTCCGTGAGGGTCGCTCCACGACGGATGAGATGTTTACCCTGCGTCAGCTGCTAGACAAGTTCTAGGAGTACAACTTACAGACACATCGTCTGTTTGTGGACTTTAAGGCGGCGTACGATCTAGTCAAACGAAACGAGCTGTGGCAGATAATGGTAGAACATGGTTTTCTAACGAAATTAGTTATGCTGATTCGTGCGATGCTGGATGGGTTCAAATCATGCGTTAGAATAGCGGGTGAAACCTCAGCCGCTCTCGTGACGTTGAAGCAAGCGGATGTTGTCATATATTGCATTGGTAATATATGCCAAATAGCGGAGCTTGTAAACATAAACACAGCAAACTACCGACAACGAACATCCAGAAACGTGGTTACCCAGGTGACCAATAACATTATTATAAGCAGTAAATCAATCATTTATTAGCATTCCTGGCGTTTTATACTGCAGGTTGCTGTTTATCAGCCTTTTGACTGCGTGACTGTTGTAAATTGGCATCCTCAATTCTATTTAAATTCTTCTTGTCGGTAAAGCAAAGCAAAGCCTAGGTGCTACATTCCGTCATCGAAACTTGACCTTCTGTTTTTATACGGCAGACTTCGCAGCCCGCTTTTAGTGTTCAGGACAATTGCAGGGCCTTCTTGTCAGTAACTAGCTGCAAATAAGCATTGTCAGTACTAACGTAGCCCTAAGCACATTAGTAACGTAGCCGCATATTTTGCCAAAATAGCATTTCAGGCAACTTAAATGCTTATTGGCTTGCATTTAAATTGCATGGGAAATGCTTATTGATACCTGGGTTGTTTTCTTTATCAAGGCGTTGCTAGCTATACTCAAGACGGCAGACTTGGCTGTAAGCCTAGGCATCGCAACTCCGGTAAGGCGGGTTCCTTGAATTTATACTCCGAATAATCTAGGTAATATCAGAACGGAATAATCGATACGGACCCAAGCGAACGAAAAAGAACAACGATTATTGGAAACTCGGCACTTAAAATGCATTGGTGTAACTAGGGGGGTAGGGGGGGCTAAGCCCTTCCTAGGAGAGATTTAGCCCCCCCCCCCTAGAAAAATCGAGTTTTTTTAAATGTAAGAAAAAACTACAGTTAGATAACTTTAGATAATAAAAACTTTAGAGTAATTTTTATGTGCATCACAGCTATAAGATCCCATGCATTAATGTGCATTTAATTTTAATGTACCGACAAAATAAAATGGTCGAACAAAATTCCGGAGGCTATAATCCCCCCTTAGAAATGAGCACTAGTTCCACCAATGTTAAAATGTCAGGACTTTACTTGAACCGGCAGGCGCAGTTACCCTGGCAAGAGAGCTGGAGAACATGACGGCCGAGAGTTCAAACATTCAGAAAGTGCGATGGCCGAAAACGGGAGAACACGAATTCCGCGTAGTGAAGGAGGAGGCTTACGATCTTCTTAAAAGCACGTATGGAGACTATCCTGGACATGACATACAGATAGTAATATGGGACATAAATGCACGGGTCGGACGCAAAGAGTTTTTTGCCTCGTTACTGATAGAGCCTCCATCCTACCACAAACGACAATGGCTTGAGACTAACCAACTTCGCTACAGTCAGAGGAACGACTATCTGTAGTACCTGTTTACACCACAGAACATTCAGAACAATACCGAAACGAAACGCTAACGGAGAAGCCAGCTCGCAGACCGACCACGTTCTGGTTGATGACCGGCACTTACAACTTGCCGAACAACTTGGAAAGAACCTGAACGAGCAGTGGAAGCACATTCGCGAAGCGATCAATACTACAGTGTTGGGTGCCACTGCTGCAGCCACTTCCAATGAGTGGTTCAACGTAAATTGCCAACGAGAGACTGACATGAAAAATTAAGCCAGAAGTCACATGTTGGCTGCAACTGTGACACGTCAGAGCAGGAAAGATGCTACAACTGCCGTAGAGAGACTTCGCCGTCATAAGAAGCTCTGGGATTGCGTTCTTGCGGAGGTGGAGGTACGATACGAAAAGCTTTTCAAACGATCAACGGAATCATGAACTGTGTTATGAACAATAACAAGGAAGGAAACCTGATCAACGAAAGATGGAAGGTGGCCAGGCACTAGAAATAACATTTCGATATATTGTTAAATGGAGCTGGCAACAGAAACAGGGTAATGATTGAGGGTGATAGACAAGGTGTAGATCCATCAATTTTGGACTAACTAGAGAGCTGAAAAACGGCAAAGCGACTGGAAAAGACGGCAACCCCACCGAACTTTTGTAAGCCGGGAGCAAATGGCTGTATTTTGAATCCTTCAGGTCATACTCAAGGCTTGGACTGAGGAGGAACTATCTACGGTTTGGTTGGAAGGTCTCACATGTCCTATTAACAAAAAGAGTCATCGATTGAAATAGTAGAATCAATATATATAGAATACCAGGGTCGCTGCAGTGCTCGTGGTAAACATCACACATTTGAAAATTATGTATTTACATTGTATGCGCATATGTGTGAGTGATCGATTCGAAACGGGAATCTGATTGTCAAACTAAAAAGGCAACCCAATAAAAAATCTTTCTGCTTTTTCGTAAATCACGTAGGATAAATCACCCGAGTTGGTCGTTTTAAGGTACACACTTAAAAAAAAGAGCCGAAGTCAGCAAAATTTTGCCGAGATTTGGACAGCCGAGCGTTCGGTAATTTTTTTTATGATGCCAAACGTTAGTAAAGTTCCGTAAACGTCGATTTGCAAAACTGAAATTTTTACCGAACGCTCGGCTGCCCAAATCTCGGCAAATTTTGCTGAGTTTTTTAAGTGTGTATTTCGTCGGCAGGAAAATTTTCTATTGGGCAATTTGACAATGTAGTTCCCGTATCCAAGACACGAACCAGCAACATGTTTGACACCAAAATATCCATGAAACACCAGCGACACTGGCATTCTATATATATTGATTATACTATTGAAATACAGCAATTATCGAGGCATTACTTTTCTCAATTCTGCATGCCAAATTCTCTCTAGCTTCCTGCTTCTAAGATTGACGCTGTTGCAGGAAACCTTTGTTGGCGAATCCCTGTGCGCTTTTCGAGAGGGACGCTCCACGACGGACCAAACATTCACCTTACGTCGAATACTCGACAAACTCGAGAAAATTATTGAATACAAACTCACCATTTGTTTATAGATTTCAAGGTGGCGTACGATTCAGTTAAACGAAATGAGCTGTGGCGGATTATGCTTGATCATGGTTTTCCAACAAAACATATTAGGCTGATACGTGCTACCTTCGACGGTTCAAAATCAAGCGTCAGAGTAGCGGGTTAGTCATCGAACTCGTTTGTGACGTTAGATGAGTTGAAGCAAGGTAACGTGCTAACGAATTGAAGCAAGGTGAAGGTGCTATTCGAAGGGCATGTAGAAGTGATATCATCGAAATCACGAAATCTTGCATGCTCCTAGGGTTTGTTTACCTTGGTATTTTAGTGACATGCGACAACGATGTGAGCCGTAGAGCAAAAAGACGTATAGCGGCTGCCAACAGGACTTTCTACGGATTACGTAGCAAGCTGCGGTCCAACAGCAGCGCAGGATCTTAGCGCGTTTTCAAACGTAAGATCCTGCGATCAATTCTTGGCAGCATATTAGAAGAATGAGTGTGGCGGAGGCGCCTGAATCACGTAATATATAAAGAAATTTGGACGACTAAAACACGACAGGATGGAATGGGCTGGTCACGTAGCAAAGGTGCCAATTTCGGGAAAGTTATACCTTTAGAAATGTCATGCCAAATGGATTTCACGATATCTGATCCTATTGAAATCTTTTTAGGGTTGCCTCAAGAAAATTTCATCGCTGTACGAAACATACTTTTGATAGGTTGCTGTCCCACCTTCTGTTTACATCTGGGCATGCCTGTGTGCATCAGTAAATCGAACAAAACCATTTTTCTGTTATATTTAGTATATTTTCTCATTCCTTAAAGTGTTCTATAATCTCTAATAGGTTAAGCGTTCTTAAGTATCATCAATTATTAAGTGTTGGTTTCTTTCAAACTGGAAGAGTTCCTACTCTACCAAATCATCCTAAGTACTACTATAATAGCAGCAATTGTGCCGTTCGCTAATACATTAGTATATCGATTCAAAGGAGCAAATAAGTACTAACTACTATCTATATAAGTGAAAATCTATAGAATTGATGAATTTGCGAAATAATTATTCTCTCTTTTTTCTTCTTCTATATAAATCTATTTCTCTTTTCAATCCCACAAGTGAATTCATTGCTCTAAAACAAAGTAAACAACTTTTTTCTTGTAATATTTTTCGGCTAGAAGAACTATTTCTGTGGGAAAACATTTCATTCGACTTTCATCACTTCGACGTTACATTTATGGCATTTTTTTGAACATTCAGCAGCGTTCGGATTTACACCGTTACACAATCAATCTATGTTGAATGTTTGAGCTACCTACGGCACGACAAATATCGAAAAATAAATTCTCTCTTCACTTCTGTACTCAGCTGAATTTGTTCTGTTTGTTACATTTCCTGATTAATAGTAAGCATCTCGTTTTTTTTTACCAACAGGTACGGTTATACCGTAACAGTTGCAGTTCCGTTCTTCGGTTGCACTAAAAATATCGAACTGAAAAGTATTTGTTTTTTAGCTGGTGTAAGGGTTTTAGTGATTGAATTTAAGTAGACATTCTCTTTCGTTCTGTACACTTGTAAGTAATACTGATCACAGATTGTTGCACACTCTTTAAGAATTTTTATTTTACTTTTTGTTCTGTTTGTCTTCTACTGTGTTTGTTCTCGATATTTTATTTTGTTTGTTTAGGTTCGCCGAAAGTATTACAAGCTTATTATTAGTTTAAAGAATTTTTTCAACTACACAAAGGGGGTTATGTCCTCGAGCATTTGCTGTTAAATATGATCTACATTGGTTTAATTTTATCGAGTTTTTGATTCTATGCAAGGAAATTTGAGGAGAAAGTCGTATTCACCTATTAAGTTTTCTTTTAGTGGTGTCTTACTAATCTTTTTACTAATCAAATAGTATACATAGAAAAATATATAGACTCTTATGGTTCGTTTAATAATTTTTTGTGTGTACCTATCAAAACAATTAACAAAATATTAATGCACTTCATAGAAGTTTCGTCCCATCGAGTTGTTGCGTTAACAATATAAAGTATGGACGAATCGATTTATTTTTTGTATTTAAATTAAGTCTACCGTATGGGGATGTAAGTAAGTAACACGATGTCCGAACATCTAAGTTTTCTTTCACTTTTTCTCCAACGAAATATAACCAACAGCAATTTTAAACTAATTTTACCAACAAGAATGTTGTTGGTTTGAAGGATAATAGTTTCGCTTTGCAGATAAGTGCACGTGCTTATGCAGGAATCGGAGCTTGTTCGTAGAAATCTGGTTCGTCCTCGGCTCCCTCGTTCGGTTGGCTTCCGTCAAGCTGAAAAATAGGATTGAGTAATTAAAGAGTAGATTATGTTAGATCCTGACGGGTCGTAAAAATATGCTTTCCAGATTCTGAAACTTACCGCTCGCAGCTCCAGCGGAGTAAACATTCTTTCCAACTGCTTCCGAATTGGGACCATCATAATCAAGAAGAACGGGAACGCCAGCGAGTAGGGAGATGATTTTACGGCCCATAGCATGGCCAGAGCAAGAACTTGAACCATGGTGAAAATGTGCATCTTCCAGGATGGTACTCGACGGACAAATGGTACCTGGGGGTGATGCTTGACTGGCATCAAGAACAATCGTAACCTAGATGAAAATAAGAGAACAAAATTAGAGTATTACAGTTCAACCAATTTCTTCAGTTAACCAACCTATCGAAGAATTGAACGCCACTCATCGACGCGACGCCCATGTACAGGAACACTCCGAACAAAACTGACATCGGAATGAGTCGCAGGATCGGTGCCATAGTAACTGACAAACCGACTAAAAATGAGACTACGAGACCGGAAATTCGCTGCTCCTTAACATCGATAATGTGCGGAGATTCACCAGGAGCGTGCGTTCTGTTAAAATCAAAATTATTAGCAATTCCAGTAGATTGCTCGAGAAGACAAAACCTACCTTGACATAATTGTAACCGCGGACACGTGGGTGACCGAACGTACGGTGGCAGCGCAATGCCACGGCATTCCGAAGAAACCGCACATCGTATTGAGGAAACAGAGTATCACTATGTCCACGTGAAGTCCAGATCCTTTCTTCAGACCGCGTTCCGGTTTGTCGACGATCAACTCGGAAATGTGTGTTTCCATGAACACCAAAATGTAGACCAGCATAGCGGGAACGCATGCAGCAAAGGGCATCCAGCCGGGAACGCCACCCAAGGGAATCAACCAGCCACGACGAGTTTCGTCACTCGGTGATAGACCTTCCGGTACGCTAAGCTTCTCGGTAAACACTTGCGGGATCATGAAGTCGACCAAAACGAAGAGAGCGATCGAAATCGGTACACCGAAGTCACCAAGAGCACGGCGAGCATTACGTCCCAGGAAGTGCGAGTTACGGAAGAGACGCAAGTAGTAGGCCAAAGAAAACGTTCCCAGCGTCAGGATGGTACAGAAGAGTGCTGTGTTCGGTTGATTCTTCGGTCCAAATGAGTCTGATGGAATCAGCAAATTTTCATCGGCGGCCGCCATTGGAGCCACCGTAGTATTGACCATCGCAGTGAGACTTTCCGCCAAAATGCCAACGGATTTCTCTAGTGTAGTGTTCGTGTCAGCCACTGCATATGGCTCGGGAATAACTGTTATATTCTGATATCGATATTCTGCATAAAGCGGATTACGTCTGTACACGTAAATGAGCTTCATCAGTGTTTCAACCAAATAGATCAATGTGATCAACGCCGAGAAGATTTCTTGAGTAAATCTTGTGAACAACCGTACGTAGACGCTTCCTTCGAAGGCAGACACGACCAGTGAGATAATCGCCAACCAAATACCAACATACACACGAACGGTCAAAAAGTTGTAGTTGTTAGCAATGCAGAACTGATTGAGCGCCTCATCGAACAACAGCAAAGGACCTGTGGTTCCGATGATGACCAATGGCTGACAGCATGTAGCATGGAATACTATTCCAACAATCGAGGCAGATACCAATGTTTCCGAGATACCGATAAGATTATGGGTTTTATCCGAAGACAAACCACCGAAAGTGATAGCCGTCGAAAGTGCAGCAAAATACATGAACAGTGTTGCGGCAAGTGTTTCGACATTTACGCCGTCCATAATATCGCTCTTGTACATAGGATATCTTCGTTTAATATCATTGAACAAGCCACCCCAAGGTCGGTTGGTTTTCTCCAATGGACTTTTTCTGGGTTTCTTCTCATCTCCGTCGGCTGCGGCTAACAGTTTCTTCTCCTCTTCGCTAGTCATCGGAACCTGCTTGCTTTTGATCTTTTCATCAATTGCCTTCTTCTTTCTGTTACGAATCCATTCGCTTTTGGCCTTCAGCTCATCAAACGGCAGCAACGATTGCCGTTCCCACTTTCCTGGCGGCAACACGATCGAATCATCCAGAAACTCGTTAATGGCCGACAACAAATCCTTTCGATCATCGGCTTTATACGCAATATCGTGGAAATGCTCGTTGGACATAAGGGTGGCAATCGATCGGCCCACCTCATGGTAGTCCAGTTCGGCATTTTGTGGTCCCAACAGAATAAACAAGAACCGTACCGGAATCGGTACTTCCGTAATACTCGGCATCTGAATACCTTCCGCCAGCCGAACGAAGGCAATCGTTGGCTGCTCAAGAAACTCGACGGCACCGACCAGGACGGTGGTGGCTTCCGCACCCTCCGGAATCCGCTTGAGGATCGATTCCTTCTGTACGCGCATTTTGATGTCCTCCTGCGAGGAGGTGTACGTTTCCTCCTGCATGTTGATCTTAGTCTCGCCGGTCGCATGTCCGTGCCCGTTAATATCACTGGATTGCACGATTCGGGTTTTCTTATCATCGACGCTCTAAAGAAAGGGTTGTGGTTTGCAAGTAAGATGGCGATAGTGAAAAGAAAAGAAAACATATGTTAGAAATGTGCTCCATACACGCTAGAGTAAAGCTAAATTGAAAAACTTTATTTCAACCTACAGCAAGCAAAGGGGTGCACTATTTACATACGATCGAGCTTGATAGCCAGATTCGAGAACAATAAAACAATAGGCAGTAACGAAAACCTGTGCAAGCATATAAGCAAACAACAAACACTGATTTAGCAGGAAGAAAAAAGTCAGTACTAAAATGCGATTAGATAGTAAAAATTCATGTAAGTAGACGGAATAAAAGACGGCTGTCTAATAAAGCCCTTTCTAAAAAAAGTATACATTCATAAATTCATGAAATTATTGTGTATTTATCTTAATCTTCGCTATTGATTTTTATTTATCTTATTTGTTTGAAGAAAATGTTCGTTCAAATTCGTTCCAAAGAATTGTATTTTTGAGCAGCGATGGACAATTTATTGCTGTTTTTGCATTGTTATTTACGTATTTACCACAACTTCGAAGTAAAGTATTAGCCTTAAGAAACGACTCAAAATTAAGGGGATCAATTTCCGCATGATGAGGGCCCACTACCGTAACTCGTGTTACAGTCCAAATTTCTATGGAGTTTCGTATACAAATGTGACTGTTTTTGCGAATAGCGGCAGTCTATTGTATTCACAATAACGCTCAAACCGCATGACTTTCATATTATCACTAATTTTTTTTTTTTTTTCCATGTGTGGACTCATTACTGCGACCAGTATAGTTGATCTATTGTAATATCGCCCGGGTGTTTGCTGTATGACCTGCACTGCATTTCTTTTTGCTATAATCGCTATTGAGTGAGCGATATGCTTATTAAATTTTATGCGTGCTTGCGTGTATTGGGGTTTACCCTTCCTTCAAAGCTTAATCTACTTTACCCACTTATTCCTCGCTGCCAGCACTATCCCATATTATAGCCGTCCCTGGCGAGGACTCATTCGTACCTCTGACCAGTACACTTAACTATAGGAGGGACATTTGCACTGTTAAGAGGCTTCAGAGGGTAAATATAGAATTCAGCACGAAGGAAGGGTAAATGGAGGGGCCTGAGAATAAACCCATGCTAAAGTCACTTGACATCGAGAATGGCTTGATTCTACTAAGATTCGAACCCACGACCACTCGCTTGTCAAAGCAGACTCGGTAACCTTGCGGCTACGGAGCCCCCCAAGGTATCACTAATACCTTGAAGCAAAGAAATGTTAATGTGTTTTTCTATGCACAAAACACGCTCATATCCCTACTTCGAAATTCATGGTAAATGAACCGCTTAAACTCCAAAAACTCGAGTTACACGGTGTGGCAGGAAAAAATGCGAAAATGTTTTCATTTTAATATTGGGTTAATTTTTCTACCCAATGACTCATCTCTGTTGGCAGTGTGTTTGTTTAAGTTTACTTTCAAGCGCGAACATCGGAATTGTTTTATTGCAAATTTGTGAAAATGTACGCCAAAGGAATGATTACGAGTTTGCTGCACGCCCAATAGACGCCGAAGGAGATTGGATGTCATTTAGCCATCGTTTATCACATCAAACATCAAATCGCTTTCTATTAGAACTTAGTCAATTGCCTCTCATTGTGCATTCTTTACTTTGACAAGGGGCTTCCTAAGTAGATTTTCATGTGCATGTTTTTAATCGGTTTGTCAACATAAACTGGTTCATTTAGGTAGAAATTTTCATATAATCAATATAAAACGCGAAGGTAAATGGCAATGCTTTCTGCCGTTGATATTAATTTCCGCTACCTTTCGTAAAATGATAACCTTTGCAGGTATTCTGTTCAGTGATTGAGAACAATATTGAAAAACTTTATACTATTCATCTGATCCACGCTGGACTGAGCTTGTTAAAGGTTCAATGCGCTTTCATGGTGACACGCTTTCGCGTGAATGAATAAATATCACGCTAAAGGTAGCTAGGGAGATACACACAAAAGTTGTGCGCATTCAGCACAATTTCTGGTTAACTTTGAATAGAAATTTGGATAGAAAAATTGTCGGCCTGAGTTGTGGCATATTTTTACTCAGCACAAATTCTTATTTGAGGCTCTCATATTTGGCACCATCAACCAATTTATCTATCGGGTATCGGACCCAAACGTCCATGTGATTGAACATCCAAATTTGTCAGAAGTCTAGAACTGGATACAGTACGTATCATCGGGATTACCTTTAAAGCCTGGATAAAAGTTAATTTGGACGCCCCTCTTGCGTCACCGCACGCCCCTTGTGGTAGGAACGGGAACCATTTGACATAATTTTGTTTACATGTTAATTAGAGTGACTATATATAGAGTGGCGACAATGTCAAAATTGGAATGATAATTATCTGTCAGTGTCATTCCAATCGAGCAGGCGACCTACCCAACACGTATGCAGGAAAGAGAAAGAAAAACCTTGGAAAACCCGCATTGCATACATTTGGGATGACTTGTCGCCACTCTGTATATAGTCACTCTAATGTTAATGAACAACTGGTGCAAGTTTCGTCAAAATATTCCACCACGTTGCGGAGCAGGACAGAATGAAATTCAAAAGATGTAAACAAATCTTGCACAAACACCTGGAAATCAAAGTTGGCGAAAGTGTTAAACGTGCCAAAATCAACGATGTGTAATGTTCTAAAAGGTTATAGGTGTGGAAAGGCGGCAAAGAGCTTTTAAGAAAACCGGAACTAGGGACCGAAAGCTGAGGGAGAACTTATTGAGATGCGTTAAGTCTGCATCCTCCAATATCCAATCGCTCGAGAAGAGTATAGGTCTTACAGTGCCAGGAAACATCCGAATCGGCCTTGGGAGCAGAATTTAGTAGCCAAGAAGCGTGCCAACCGTTTGTACGAGCAAGTTTTGACGAAATTCTACGGATGTATTTTAATGGACGACGAAACCTACGTGAAAATGGATTTCAAGTAACTTTCCGGTCAAAAATTTTACATCGCAACTGGGCGTGGTGATGTGCCAGGCAAGTTAAGTATCTGTGGACTGAAGACTGAGCATTAACGTTATATTCTGGGCTGATTTAGCTAGTTATCACTACTCTAAAGTGGTTCTAGACTGGTATGTAGAATAGAAGTGGAATAGAAATACTGCAATCCAGTCATTGATGGGTTTTTCTGCGATATTCCGGATAGGATGTTCTATGCGTCCAAATTTTCTTTTAGCAAGGCTTTAGATATGAAAGTGAACGAAATCGAAAGACTCCCAAACATGTCCAGATATAACCAACGTGACCCTAGATAGCAGATTTGGCTTTCATTGATTTAGTTTTTGAATTCTAGGGTGATTAAGGGTGTCGCACGATTAGTTTTCCTTTATGTGTGAAACTGGCCACTTGTCTTGGTGTTCCCGGGAGTCCCCGGAACTTGTCCAAATAAAACTAACGTGGTGCTATATAGTTGATCTGATTTTCCTTAACTTAGTTTTTAAATTCTAGCGTAATTTGAGGTGTCGCATGATAAGTTTTTGTTCATATTCGATACAGGCCATTACCCCCAGCGGTAACTTAATTAATTAAAACATTTCTGGTTAGTCCCAATACAGCGCAAAACGCCTAAAATGGTCACCAATGGCCATACTTTGCATAAAAACTGGTTGCGAGTTACTTTCATTGTGGAAGTGTTTTTGAAGATTTTTGTTTAGCTTTTGAGCGATCTGCCCTTTAAAACTTCGAAAGGGCGTAACTCAATAATTCGTCGAATGATTTTTTTAAAAAAATTAGCTCAGAGGTGTAAGATGGCAATACAAACCGACTGGCATTTGCTGTTTTAATGGCCTATATTATTTTTTAATAACGGTCTTTTGAACACCGTGTTATTGAACGGGCTGCATGCAACTAGAACTAGCAAAGCAATCAGAAATAAGAAACTATTGACACATTTTAGCGTTACACGTTTAGCGTTAGCTGCGCGAATTGGTTCCTGATTTACCAAATTTTTGACATTTAGCTGGAAAAATATGCGACTAGGACTGTATTTTTCATTTGAATCGCTGGGATTTGATGGAAAAGCAACCGATTTGTATAGTGGGGATGGTGTCCCGTATCACTGGAATGTGTCATTTCTTAGTAATTATTAATTCCAATTGTCAATGTTTTCAATTAACTACCTAGAACTCACTGAATCAAAGTGTAAGTCTATTTTTATTAAATTAATTGAGAGATGAAAAATCTGGAAAAGGCATATACTGAACACTTTTAGAACAGATTATCATTTCGCAATAGTGTTAATTCAAGTGCTTTGTACTTTGTATTGAAGTAACTGTACGCCGATGCGTTCGTGTCTGCATGAAGAAATTACCGACACACAAATATTTGTATTTTCTCAATGCAATGGCCGCAATGTGCAACTCCAAACTGGTGTGGGAATGTATTCTTTTACTGCGACAGCTGACTCATAACAACCAGGTTAATCTTTACTGGTTTCCAGGTCACTGTGGAATTGAAGGAAAAGAAAAAACCGATTTACTGTTTTCGTGCCAGGATCATCGACAAGAGTTATAGGGTCAGAACCATTTTGTGGAATCTCGTCAAGTGTAATGAAAACGAAATTTGACGAATGGGAAAGAATGACCATTAAAGTAAACTGGAATGGCATGAACGGACTACGAAGATCAAAAAGGTTTATAGAATCTAATATCAGGAAAAGCCAAACATTGCTTAGGCTCAACAAAAAGACTAATCGCCGGTCACTGCCCGAACAAACATCATCTCATGAAGACATGCAATCTCAATGAGGAGATGTGCCGCTTCTGTAATCTTGTAGAAATCTGTTGAACGCAAACTGTATATCCTCGGAAAGGGAAACCTAGAACCTTCCGAGATTTAGATTAGGAATCCCATTGAAGTACTTAACTTCATACGAAGTTCAGTACCGAACTGGGATACATGTGCAATCTAACACGGTCATCAATTCGCCAATAGTGATGAGCCACTAGAATGCACTGAGATCAAAGCGAAGTATACCACAATAGATCTCGAATAGTGGTCGCAGTGGTTCAGTCTCCTACAAATAAACAAAAAAGTACTTTATGCACAAATGATGGCGGAGCGAGCTAATCGCACCGTAAATACACTGCAGTAATTCATAAATGTTGTAGATTTGCTGGCATATGCATATTATTGCTGAGACCAGTATTTTGATCTATTATGATCTATTGTTCAGGTGTTTTTTCTGTACTCCGCACTTTGTTCTTTTTGCAGTGAGCGTGCAGTTCATTATTAGTGCCTTTGTGTCGGTGCTTTGGTCCTTTTTCCAATCTTGCTTTCTCCCATTGCGCGAAAAAATTGACAGCCCTGCATGAAGGCGAACAGGGATGATTCCTCCTCAGAATAAAAAAAGAGAAGAGAAAAATTCACACTTCACTCGGTCGCGATTTATATTGCTCCGTTTTGTTTGAACTTTTCTCTTTTTTACTGATCGCGATTGCTCAGCAACCTGCTCATTGTTCTTCTCATTGAGGAATAAACTGAGCAACAAAGTGTTAATACACTTTTTGGCTGCTCATGATATGGCACAAAAAAAACTGTTTAGATTTCTCGCAGCGGCAACAGTGCAAAAAATGTTGCATATGACGATGATGGATGATAGATATGGCAACAATGCAATTCCCTTGCCGTTGCTTGCTGCAGTACGAGCGCACAATGAGAATCTAAAGATTGTTTATATTTCTCTTTATTTTTGGTCTGTTTCTCATTGCGTGGATGTACCGTGGACCCCCGTTCGTTTGACCGTTTTTAATCTGAACACTTTTTAATTTGAACCCCGTTGGTTTGCACGACGTGCAAATTAAAAATGGTTCAAATGTCATTCTCAATATGACATCATTTGCTTATGCAGACAATGCACATAAACACGATTTGTTTGTACTGATCTAGCGTGTTTAATCTGTTTCACAATGCGTTTTCCCAACGATTATGGTAGAAATCTGATCGGAGAATGAAATATTTGCTGCTGGCAACTGCCAACTGAATCAAACCACCAAAGCATTAACAAAGAACAGGGCAGCCAGTTCACACAAGCTCTAGCATATTTAGGGTTACCAGTTGTTCACCGTTAGTTTGCATGAGGAATCGTTCAAACGAACGGGGGTCCACTGTATTTCTCATTTGTGACAGCAGTTCTGCTCATTGCGTTGAATAAAAAAAATTGCACTTTTTGCACAATAAGCGAGGAAATGGCAAGCCTAAATGCGAATATAAAACGCATTCGGCGTATACAGTTTTACCCCCGGTAGTATTCTTTTATCTGTCTGCCCGTGGACATGACTAGTGAACTGCTGACAGTGTTTGTTTTTCTCAGTTTTCTACCCTTCAAAACAATTCATTCATGAATCCAAGGGTTGGTTTTTTAAACTGCCTTCTTTTAAAAAATCAACCAAAACCAAGCTGAAGGCAACATCGGAGCAATGTTTAGATTTATTGTAATTTCGATTGTCGTTGTCGGCAGTTCAAAATGAAGGACTGATTTACATTTGATTTCATTGACTATTGTCGAGAATGGATGAATGTAGAGTACAACACGTATATAAACGCAAGTGATTCGCTTGAATCGTTGGTTTCAGTTACAATTAGTTATAAATCATCTCTTCAAATACTCCATACAAGCCTATTATCAAATTTTGGGTGCCTGTCGCGGTGCAATTAAATGAGCGGAATCGAATTAATTTAACATATTGTGTTAACAAATTTCAAGACAAAGTCCTTTGCTTTTGGCGCTAGACAAGGCATGAAGATTCTTTTACAATCCATACTGTCTTGAAATTCTTCTTAATGATATCAATTCAAATAGCATTGGGCACGGGAGGGTGTTTTCAGCCTATTAAGCAATTGCTTCTATTTCTTCGGCAGGTAGTGGAATATGTTCTAGTGGAAAAATAGATGGTTTTGATGTTCTTTTAATAAGAAAACAGCAGATTTCTTACATTTTAGAGAAAATGAATATAATATATTAAAGCTGTATATCGGTAAAGTATTTATTTAGCGAAAGAAAAGGAAAACAGGCTGAATTTAGAAGTAGGCTAAAAATACCCTCCCGTACCCTACATTAGCAAAAGCAAATTATTGAACATCTACTCTAGTAGGACGTAATTGAATTTGGATTCTAAGTTGTATTTGAATATGCAAGACTAAAACATTTTAAAAAATCGTCAGGCAAAGCGGACTCTACAGTTCATAGATATATTATGACTAGTTAGAAAGATTAAAAAAGTTAAAAATACAAAAGAATGTAATGAGATTACTTTTGAAAATAAATAAAATTAAGTAAATGTTAATGAAAACTTTTCTATTTATGTTTTTATTCAGAGGTAACAAAATTAAACAAAATCATCAACAGAGTATTCCACGACTGATGGGTGTTGAATAAAGTCTATATTCGACAAAAGTAGGATACACAAAAATGATCTAGGATTTGGAGAAATATTGAAAGATTGAGCAGGAGCTGTTGAATGCTATTTGCTCAAACTATCAATAACGAATATCATATTACAATTCGGTAACAACACCTTTGTAGGCGGTATAGACGGCCAACTAAATTAAAAATAAGGGTTAAAACGGACATTAACAACGAAAAATTTAAAAAAATTCACTATTTCTACTTCAAATGTCGATTCTACAGATATTTTCGCTTATTTTGATACTAATTTTGTCAGATCATTACCGCGGGAAGTGGATGAACATAAGTATTCCAGTGCCGCGTGAAACAAACTTGACTTGCTAAAACACCGCTTCTGTAAAAACACGATTTTCAAACCTTATTTACCTTTTTCTCAAAATCTAATCAACGTATTATTGGTAAGCGTGTAGGGCGCTATATCTCTGCATATTAGTGTTGATAGGAGGAAATGCTTATCAACTTAGGAACTATATTGGCTTGTTTTATTATGCCTGATTTTTGTTTTCAGGTATAATAAATTCAAATTTGTCACGAGGTTTTCGAGTCATTTTAAATCTCGCATGTGCATAATATTTTTAGATATAAATTATCAAATTATGGTTGTATATGAGCACCAATGGCATTATATTAAATTTATTAAAAGGTATTTTTTTAAAGGTATCTTAATTTTCGTAATTACTGGCTTTACCAGAAAATTTTTGAATAGTCAGGTTAGTCTTATATAACTCCCCCCATCTACTAACAACAATTCCTTTCCCGAAATACTTGTGAAGATGCAGAGGATTCCCTGGTCTTTAGTAGCAACAAGTATTGGACTAACATTCCTTCCCATCCCACCAGGACCCGCATTCGGACGTGGCCGGCGTCGGTATTGATCAGCATGCAGGGACCTGATAAGGTTGCACAATGAGGAATCGCGTGCTGTCCCAAGTATGCTCTTTCCAGCCATCATTTTGCAATTTTCATCGGTCCTGGTCAATAACGGAGTAGCAGCACACGGGCGGTATCCTATGCTTATGCTTATGCTTATGCTTATGCTTAAATCTAATCAACGTATTATTGGAATCAGTGCCCGAAAAAATTAACAGCCCTGCATGAAGGCGAACATAAAACGCATTCAGCGCATATAGTTTTACCCCTGATAGTATTCTTTTATCTGTCAGCCCATGAACATGTATACTGAGCTGCTGACAGTGTATGTCTTTCTCAGTTTCATGCCCTTTAAAACAATTCATTCATGAATTGCAGTGTTTAATGAATGTTTGACTAACCTGTCAGTCAATATTTTTGCTGTGGACTGATATTTTAGGTCTCAAGGTTTAGTTTTTTTTTTAAACTGCCTGCTTCTTAAAATCAACCAAAACCTGACTGAAGGAAAATTATTAAAACTTCGAAGCAATGAGTTCATTTCATCTGTACTAGAAACAGCAAAGAATGAGCAATATATTGCATTAATTCTGGTCTATTGAATAAATTGATTATGAGATTTCTAAGCACTGCACTGATTGGAATAAACACCGTGCAGAGTAGGTTCGGTAGCAAGCAATGGTTCGTTTAAGGGGACATGAACGACTGAAAATGTTGAAAAAATCATTATATTTTTATTCCAGATTTTGATTCTGAAGTCTTTTCCGCTTATTTTGATACTAAATTTGTAACGATCCGACCACGGGAAGTGGCCGAAAAACGATCATACACATAAGCATTTCAGTGCGGCGTGGAACAACTTCGGCGGAATAAAACGCCGCTCCTGGAAAACCACGATTTTCAAACTTTATATACCTTTTGCTCAGAAACTACACAACGTATTAGAACAAACTTTTTTTTGTTTTGTTGGTAGTAGCTTGGCAAAGACTTTTATAACTTTTGAGGTTTGTAAACATAACACAGTCAGAGAAAAAAGAAAACGAAGACAGAATTTTATTTTTTCAGCCATCTTTTCTTCTGATGATGATGATGATGATGGTCCCACCTCATACCCCTACAACGGTTTGAGCGAGACGATTTATCTATTAAGATATTTATGTAATGACATTCTTCTTTTTCGTTTTTCTCAGGCTATGTTTCGGTTACAAACCTCAAAAGCTATAAAAGTCTTTGCCAAGCTACTACCAACAAAACAAAAAAAAGTTTGCTCCAATACGTTGTGTAGTTTCTGAGCAAAAGGTATATAAAGTTTGAAAATCGTGGTTTTCCAGGAGCGGCGTTTTATTCCGCCGAAGTTGTTCCACGCCGCACTGGAATGCTTATGTGTATGATCGTTTTTCGGCCACTTCCCGTGGTCGGATCATAACAAATTTAGTATCAAAATAAGCGGAAAAGACTGCAGAATCAAAATCTGAAATAAAAGAAATTGATTTCATCAAAAATTTCAGTCGTTTATGTCCCCTTAACCCAGACTCTGTCAAAAAATGTTCTTGGGAATCGAAACTTCTCAGCAGCGAAGAAAAACCCTACGAAGTCAAGACGACATCTCTGTACCTGGGAGCTGGCTAACTGGAATTTCTTCTCTCGGTAGAGCTTATGGGAAGGTCGACGGGTGGATTATAGTTGGTATCCTTTCCGAAAATTTTACCGTTACAGAACTGACTATGGGCCACGTAGACGGTCTCAAAAACGTGTCTTCGAAGAAGTTTCTTGAAATACTATTTTGCATCTTTTGACATATTCTTAAAAATAGATATTAAAAGAGTATTAAGCTTGAAAGCAATAACTTTTTGTAGAAACTAGATAGGAAGTTCGTGTCTTCGGCAAAGTTGTAGAACTACAAGTTTCATTAAACTTGGCCGAAAATACAAACTATATACTTCATGCGGTTTGCGAGATATAAATAGCTTCCTACCGTAACAACCTTAATCTTTTTGTACCCAAACTATTATCTAACTGGTTTGACATGTTCTTATTGAAACTCATTATGTAACACAATATATAATTTTTTTCGTTCAGTTTTAGAGAAAAAGATACATGAGGTTTAAAATCATGATTTTGTAGGAGCGCCGTTCTATTACGTCGCAATTATTCCGTGTGTTACTGGACTGCATATAATACGTATAATACGTATGGTTTTTTTTCATCCCCTTTCCGTGGTCATATTGTTACAAATTTAGTACCAAAATAAGCAAAAAAGTCTACAGAATCGAAATCCAGAATAAAATAAGTACAATTTCTTCAAAAATTTTCGACTGCCGGTTTCCTGGATGACGTGAAGAAGGAAAAATTTAGTAGCTTTTTTAGTTCAAAGAATTCAAAGAATCAGAGCTCGGATGATCATTTTTGTGTGTCCATTTCTTGCTCAAATACAGTCTTTAACCGGAACGAGAAAACTTTTTCGAAACAACTTTCATTAAAGAAAAAAGGAAAGCACCAAACGGCACGGGACTCGACAAACAATAAAAGAAAAACCAAGCATAAAAGGAAAATGTTGTTCATTCATTTCGGTGAACGGTACGGGAGATAAAAACTGTCCTACTTGGTAAAACGGTGCACAAAAAAGCTAGAAAACAAATTAGGGGCAAAGAAAACAAATCGAATGCAAATCAATCAATGAGAGGAAATTAAAGTCTCCTGCGCGGCGAAGTACTATTTGGTTGATCATTGTTTCATTTACGACTGTCAGCGTTAGAGATGTATTGTTTCGCCGCATACCGACGGCACTGGCGACGGTGGCAACCGGAACCGGCTGGCCACTGTCCTGGCTTCCGGTTCGCTTGGCGCGCTGATAGAAATGCCGATGATTTCCACCCGTTGTGCTGCCACCACTCGACAGCCGATGCCTGTGGAGCCGCTGATGGTCAGCGCAGGAAGCATCCGGATGGTCCCGTTTGTACGCTACCGTTGGGCTGTTGCCATTGTTCAGCGAGGGGGGACTAAGGGTGTAACTCTGTGTAGGACTAATAAACGAGTTAAGTCTTCGTACGCCGACTATTACCTCACCGTTTCCATCCTCCGCTCGCAAGGACTTATGGGAACGAAGAGACGAAGAGTGAAAGGTCGAATCGAGATGGCGAACAGAATCCGCGTCAGTGACATTGGTTGAGAGAAAAGTTGGTAATATAATCATTAACTTTACGGTGAGGTTTGTGTGGATGCATAGATGGGGTTGATTGCAGGGCTGAAGGGGGGCGAAAATCTTACGAATCGAATGTGTTTATGAGCGAGGACGATTGTGATCTGCTTGATTGTTTGCTGAAAGTAACGTTTCGAATTATCCAATTCTTATTTCTGAAAATTTTGAGTAATAAAGTAAATAAAACCATGCAAGCTGTGTGTTATTTTTGTAATCATTTGTAATATAGAAAACATTGATGTAGTCGATCAAACAAAAAGCAATGTTGTCCAATTTGTAACTTATTAACAGGCAGTACATCTATTTAGCAACATGAAACAGTGCTCGAGCTGTAGGTTTTCTGTAGCCTTAAGTTTAAGGGTTGTTGGGTGGCTGCAAACTACACTTGGTCAACTACAAGGCAGGGATGTGGTTAAATCTACAGTTTGAATTTACCAACTGGCTAGAGGACATGTTTTCGGTTATGTTTTCAGCGTAAAAAATTAAATGTTCCATGCCGGTATCGTGAATTCTAAATGCAAGATGCTAAAAGTAAAAATATATACACAGTAAAGAAAGAGAAGAAAAGATTGTAGGACGAAAAAGCGACAGTGACTAGTGAGAGCGGAAGAGATAGTGAAAAAGGAAGATGTGAGAAGAGGTTAGTGTTTGTAAGCAATAGCAATCTATTTAAGTAATATTTTAATGTTCAGTTGTCTAGAATAAAAATTATTCGACGCAATTATGCACAATGGAAGGATTGATTCTAAATGCAAATTCAAATTCAAATTTTGATTAAACATTTGTTGATATTAAATCTCTGATAATTTTTATGTAAAAAAGATCATTGACGTCATTAAAGTATCATGCTTTCATGCACATAAATATTCAACAGACTTCTGGCTGGCGAATCGATATAGCCGGGTCTATGTTTTATTGAATCCGAATCTGATCGAATTTCACGTGTGGCTTTACAACATTGTTGCGCACTAGTTTTGATGAGACAGCTCCTAGCAGCTACAGGAATTACTCCTCAATATTCGCACTATACATTCAACATGCAGCACAGCACGTGTTTCTCTATGGGGGTGTGCCGGCCAGTTTTACTCACTATTGTTGGCGGAAAACTACGGATGGTGCATATTCGTGCAGCTAACGTCATCGTCATCAAATAGAAATAAACGCCGATTCAGAGTTACTTGTTTCAGTGCGGTGTCACGTTTTATAAAAAGGTTAATTATAAGAACTGCCGAACAGTGCTTGAAACTAGTTATTAGCACCGTAACGGATACTTTTTTTTATTTTTAAACCGAAATGTTTACATTTCTCTGCTGAGGTATAACTATCGAATTATTTCCGGTTCACCGCAGTAATTTAATATCAACGAACGCTCTGTGGATAGGACCAGTTCTACTGCAAATAAAAACAATCCTCTGTACAAACACTTAACTAATGATCATATCTTCTTTGGCATGCCGTAACGTTTGTACTAAGGAATATCCCGTCGTTTGGTGAAAGTGAAGTAATTCTAATTACAAATAATTCATACTAATGTAGTTAGAATATATAACTAATAATAATAAATGTCTGGTAATACGTGTAAGGCTTCTGCATAATGCATTTTAAAATAAAATGAGATTGTATATCCAGATAGGCATATATTATGAAATCGAATGCTATGAATAGGATTAAGCTGAAGGAGCGATTAATGATAGAGTACAAAATCATTATTTCATGACGTATAGCTATGGACGACTCAAAATGACTCTAAATCTACTGACTGAATGTTAGCGTAAATGCTTCGTATTTGGATGGAAAAATATGTTTGCATCGTGTATGCAGGGGTACTCTGGAAGCAATCATAAAGGACACTTACCTGCAAGCTACTGTAACTGCTATACTTCCGTTTGGGTCCAAAGTGGAAAGCCCCGTGAGAGTGGTCATTGACATGACGATGGCGCAGCAGAAGAGCACGCATAATTACTGGTTTGTCATCTTCGTGAATCAACTCGTCGATTACCATCTGCGGAAATGAAAACCAACATCAAATTCACTCTAAATTGCTTCAAAAGCTCGCAAACGCACTTGCTCTACAATCCTATAGGCCACCGACGGCAGATCCTTTTCATCCAAATCCATCAACACTACTCCGGTTTCCAGACACCGGCGAAGATTCAGCAAAGAGTGAAACGAAAGGGACGCCACGTGTGGACGACCCCAACGATCTGCTCCTTCCTCCACATCTTCCTCGTACTTGATCCAACGGGCGGTTTCCTTCCACTCGCGATCCTCGCCCGATCCGGTTAGCTCATCGAGCTGAACGAACACTTCGTGCGGACTGTGATCGTACATCTTCTTGTACTTGCTCGGGGGCAACAGCTGGTGCAGCTTGTCACCCTCCTTCCGGTTGATGTTGACCACCGATGCGGTACTCTGCTGCGATTGGGCGCTCACCTTGTGACGGCGCATCGCCCGAGGATCATCCGAACGATGCGAAGTTAACTCATCTATGTCAGCTTCCTGTGGTTTAAAAAACGGTAACTATTGCAAATCTTTTGACCATGAATAGAATAAGTCACCTGAAGGGTGGCATCCTCTGGTTGTACAGATACACGTCTGGTAGTAGTGCTGGAACCTTCGGCTCCGCTAGTTCGCCTCCACTCCGGGTGATACTCTTGCAAGGAGAATTTCCTCGATTTATGAGGATGATGACGTCTTAAGTTTGATTGAAATAAAAACAAAAATTAGCTTTAAATGCAGATTAGAACAATTTAGACGATTGCAACATACTCGGTACGTCTTCGACGTTCCTCATTGCTGTCTTCGATTTGCATTCCTTCGAATTGTTTATCTTGGTCCTTTTTGTCAAATCGAACATTTCGTCGGGCATTTGAATCCTGTGAGATTAAACAAAAATAGTTTTATATTTTTACAGTCCAATTTCGGCTTATTCTTAGATATACAGGGTTACTAGTAATAACTGTCAGTGTTTTTAACGTGTTTAATTAAAAAGGGATTCATTACCCAAGCAACAATGTGAGTTTTATTGTACTCTTATGGTGGTCTTCAAGACCAATTTTGGTCTTGAACGCCATCATAAGAGTATAATAAAACCCAAATTGTTACTTGGGTACAGATGTGTCTGCATAATTTTGCTGAGTGTATATTCAGATGTCAACACAGCTTGCAAGTTTGTATTGAATTTCCATTCGTTTAATAGTCATGGTAATCATGGACGCAAAAAGGGAACTTGTGAGAAGTCTGTTTTTGAAAAATTTTCGACCGTGTGAGCTGAAGCCACTCGGAATATACAAAAGATTCATTTTCATCAAGTGATACAAGGAAACCGGTTCTTGGAACATACTCCCCAAAGGACAACGGAAGCCATCAAACAAATAAGAGAGAGTTGTAAAAGTCGATAGATTTCGGCAGCTGCTCAAGTGGCATGGTGATTTTAAAATTCTGTTTTCGGATGAAAAAATGTTCCTGCTACAGGATCCTTTCAACCAACAAAATGATCAGATAAATGCAGCATTAGAAATGCTTTCTGATATTTCTCATAACAAACTGTCTCTTCAAAGGTTCCAGATTGTTTTCAGAATGATGGTGGTATGGTTTGAAGCTTGCTGTTTATTAAACCTGGTTTGAAAATCAACACGAAATATTACATCGATAGGGTTTTGACGACCGCTACCGCGGCACTAGGTATTGAGCTTCGGAGTACACAAAATGATTGGTTCGACGGGGAATGCCAACAAGCGGTGGAGGGGAAAAACTGCTTGGAACTAGAGAGAACCTTGCCAAATACCGACGAGCTAGGAACCAGTTGACCACGATCCTGAGGAGGAAAAAGCGCCAAAAGGAGGATAGAGATCGTGAAGAATTAGAGCAACTATTCCGAGCTAATGACTCGCGCAAGTTTTATGAGATGGTGAACCAAACTCGGAAGGGCTACACACCGAAACCTGACATGTGTAGGGACGAGGGAGGGAATCTATTCACAAACGAGCGCGAGGTGGTCGACAGATGGAAGCAGTTCTTCGATGAACACCTCAATGGCGAAATCGCAGAAGGATGCGGAACGGAAATTAACCTAGGAGAGCCCATGGAAGATAGTAATGTCCTAGCACCTGATCTCCAAGAAGTCAAACGAGAAATCGGGCTGCTGAATACCTATAAAGCCGCTGGGAAGGATCGCCTACCAGCAGAGCTTTATAAACATGGTGGAGAAACGCTAGCAAAGGCTCTACACTGGGTTATTTCGAGGATTTGGGAGGAGGAAAAGCTACCGAAGTAATGGATGAAAGGAGTGGCTTGTCCTATCTACAATCGGCTAGACTGCTGCAACTATCGCGGTATTACGCTGGTAAACGCCGCCTACAAGGTACTCTACCAGATTCTGTTACGCCGGTTGTCACCGATAGCACAAAGTTTCGTAGGGAATTATTAGGCGGGTTTCATGGGGGCTCGCGCAACTACGGACCAAATTTTTACTATCCGATAGATCTTGCAGAAATGCCGTTAGTACAACGTGCCCACGCATCACATCTTTATTGATTTCCAAGCAGCATACGATACAGTCGAGTCGAGCGGGCATCGAAACGAGAGGCACGATTTTTACCAAGGGTAGCCAACTTCTAGGCTTAGAAGATTAGCAGGCAGCATTCCAGAACCGCAGTTTTTATTAGGAGATTTTAACTCTCATGGAGCACTATGGGGTGAAAGATATGACGATTCGAGGGCCTTACAAATTTATGAACTTTGTGATGATTGCGATTTAACCGTACTAAATGACGGTCGTGCCACAAGAGTTGGCACCCCTCCAGCAAGAAATACAGCTTTAGATTTGTCTCTCTGTTCGAATACATTAGCTCTAGAATGTTCCTGGGATGTCCATGAAGACCCAAATGGTAGTGATCATTTGCCGGTGATAGTAGATTTCCGAATTACAAGCGAAAACGCAGAAATGTCCATTACCTACGATTTGACTAAACATATTGACTGGGATAAATATGAGAACATAGTTTATCAAAAGATTAGTAGCGAGGAAGTGGATCTTAACGAAACAGTATCTGATAGCAGTATAATGAACAAATACGAGTCTGTATGTAAAATCATTGTAGAGGCAGCAAAATCTGCACAAAATCGACCCATTCCAACAAAAAATATTAAAAGGAAAATAGGTCAACCTTGGTGGGATCAGGAAGCCGCAGATAAATACCATGAAAAATTCACCGCATTCAAAAGATTCCGTAAAACGGGAAAGAAGGACGATTTTGAAGCTTATCAAAAGCTTGAACGTGAATGTCGCGCTTTGTTTCAAAATAAAAAAAAGAATTATTGGGCGAACAAAGTCAGTTCTTTTAACAAAGATACTGCACTATCGACGTTATGGAACACGGCAAAAAGATTACGTAATAAACCACAAGTTAATAATGAAAAATCTTACTCGGAAAACTGGGTTTTCGCATTTGCCCAGATTATGCTTCAAATCGAAATTTCTTCGCAATAGATCTCAGTTCAGTACGGGAACTGGCTGACCCATTTAGTATTGTTGAATTTTCTACAGCACTATTATCGTGCAATAACTCTGCTCCAGGCCTGGATTCCATCAAATTCAAATTGCTGCAGCATCTACCAGGATGCGCTAAAAAGTTAATGCTTCATTTATATAATCTGTTTATTGAAAGGAACATTGTCCCAGAGCAATGGCGAGATATTAAAGTTGTGCCTGTGTTAAAGCCAGGAAAAGATTCTTCAGATTATCAATCGTATAGACCAATCAGCCTTTTACCATGTCCTAGAAAAATTTTAGAAAAAATGATTTTGGCGAGACTCGAGCACTGGGCGAAAAATGAAGGTTTAACCTCCCAATCCCAGTATGGTTTCAGAAAGGGTAAAAGCACACAAGATTGTTTGGCCACTTTAACAACTGCTATTCATACTAGCTTTTCGAGAAAGGAGGAACTTTCTGCAGTATTTCTCGATGTTTCTGGGGCATACGATTCAGTAAACATCGAAATTCTATGCAAGAAATTATTAATGGGAGGGGTTCCTGCTCAGATGTGTAACTTTCTGTTTAATTTGCTCAACAAAAAGAATATGCACTTTTATGTCTCCGATAAAGAAAAAGTTTCAAGGACTAACTATGTTGGATTGGCACAGGGTTCTTCACTGAGCCCATTCTTATATAATTTTTATACGCGGGACATAGATGCATGTGTAGATAAGGATGTGGTTTTAGTGCAATTTGCTGATGATGCCGTTGTGTGGCTAAGTGGAAAGAATTCCGAAATGGTACGCTCACGACTACAGACAACTATTGATAATCTTTCAAGTTGGGCAGATAATATTAACTTAGAATTTTCCTCCAAGAAAACCGAAATGGTTGTTTTTTCCAAAAAAAGACCTCCATCTGAAATTCCAGTTAAACTCAAAGGTAAACTGATCAAAATTTCTAAGACCTTCAAATACTTAGGTGTTTGGTTTGACTCCAAACTCCTTTGGAGAGGCCAAACAGAATATTTGGTGAGAAAGTGTGTATGTCGAGTGAACTTTTTAAAAACAGTTACAGGGTCATGGTGGGGAGCGCATCCTAGTGTTCTAATAATATTGTACAAAACAACAATTCTGTCGGTTTTACAATATGGGTGTTTCTGCTTCGGTAGTGCAGCTAGATGTCATTTCATAAAATTGGCTCGCATTCAGTTTCGATGTTTAAGAATTTGTTTGGGTCAAATGTCGTCGACCCACACTCTGTCCACCGAGGTAGTGGCGGGTGTAAAACCGTTGGAATTGCAATTTTTAGAATTAAATCTACGGTTTTTGTTTCGTAGTCAGGAGAAAAATGATAGGATAATTGAAGATCTTGATAATTTATTTGACCTGAACCCAGGATTGAGGTTTCTTGCTGCTTATCGCCAATTTATAACAATTGATAGTTTTAGTCACCCAAATATTAATGTTTTCGGATTTTCGTTAGACGTCGTACAATATCAACCAATAATTGACTTCTCATGGAGAAAAGAGGTGAAAAATCTTGGCAAAGGCCAAATGAAGTATTGCTTCCGCGAAAAATATTCAGGTTTGGATAAAAATCGATTGATATTCACCGATGGCTCTTTTAAGAGTGGCCGATCTGGATTTGGTGTTTATAGTCAGAATTCTTCGGCAAGATATCATCTACAAAGCCCATGCTCCGTATACGTAGCTGAAATAATAGCAATCTACCATGCTTGCAATATGATTAGGGAATTAGAATCAGGAAAATATTTGATCTTCTCAGATAGCCTTAGCTCACTAATGGCCTTAAATACAAAAAAACATGAAGGTGGTGATTCTGTATATCTTCTTAAAATCAAGGAAATTTTATTAGAATTGGCATCTAAAAATTACAATGTAACGTTAGTGTGGATCCCTTCGCATTGCGGAATAGATGGCAACGAGAAAGCGGATATTCTAGCTAAGGAAGGAGCTCTGAGTACAGTTACTTTTGATAGAGGCATTCAATATACTGAATTGTATAGTATAGCACACCAGATTGCTATGGAAGAATGGCAAGAAAAATGGAATACGGATACCTTGGGACGATATTGCTACTCAATTTTACCCTCAGTCTCGACTAGTTCTTGATTTTATAAAACAAATTTTGAAAGACCATTTATTAAATTCGTCTCGCGACTGATAGCAAATCATTATGCTCTTGGTAGTCATCTTTATAGGATTAAATTAGTTCAAACCAATGTTTGTGAATGCGGAGACGGATACGAGGATGTAAATCATATTGTATGGGAATGTCTGAGATTTGATTCCGAGAGAGTGGAGTTGCTATCAAAGTTTTCATCGCTGGGAAAGCAAACGGGGGTTCCTATTAGAGATTTATTGGGTGTAAGAGATGTTCAGTCATTGGGAAAAATATTCGAATTCTTTAAGAAAATTGGCTTACAAATTTGATGAAGGAGAGGAGTCCAGACGTCAACATTCAAACGGCATCAAGCAGAGCAACAATAGGAGCAGGCCTTCGAAGGCAGGGAGGCGCAGACAGCGAATAGTCAGAAAAAAAATGGAAATAGCAAGACACATTAAACAAAATATATGATACAATATTGTTATAATATTATAATATAGTTAATTTATAATTTTAAAATTATTGTAACAATTATAAATAGGTAATTGGTAATACAAAACCCTTATTAGACCGGTAGTTCTTTATGGACTTGAAGCCGTGACGCTGCTCACGGAGAACATACGCGCCCTTGCCGTGTTCGAGAGGAAAGTGTTGCGGACGATTATTGGGTGGAGTGCAAACTGAAAGCGGAGAGTGGCGGAGGTGTATGAATCACGAGCTACAGGCACTGCTTGGGGAGACTCCCATCGTACATCTAGCGAAAGTTAGCAGGCTACGGCGGCTCGGACACGTCGTAAGGATACCGGACGACATTGCGACGAGAATAGTCCTCTTCAACAACCCCACCGGCACCGAGAATAGGGGGGCCCAACGTGCACGATGGCTCGACCAGGTCGAAAGCGATTTGCGACTTCTGAGACGACTAGACCAAGACCGAATCAGATGGAGACGAGTGCTTGAAACAGCACGAGCCACCCCGGCTCTATGCTGAAGAAGAAGAAGAAGAAGAAGAAGAAGAAGAAGAAGAAGAAGAAGAAGAAGAAGAAGAAGGGTTTTGAAGAATCATTTGCTTCCCATCGTCAAAAATCACTACAAGAATGCACCATACTGCTTCCCTTCTGCATCGTCCCACATTCTGCACCGTCTCACCAGGCGAAAGCTATAACAAGCTTGGTGTGAAGACAATTTTTCGTATTTTATTTCTTCGAAACAGTGGCTGTCTCTTCTGATTTGCGTCCTCTCGAGTTCTATGTATGAATGCACATGCTAGGTAAACTAGGGAGCACCAAAGGATTGACTGTGAATACTTTCAAGCAACGTTTGGAGAAGATTTAGGATAAAATGGCTCAGGATATCGTGCTTATCAGCTGTAACGCTTTTCAACAACAACCGGACGACTGGTAATTAAAGGAAAGGGAAAAAGATTCGAATTGGACTAGTTTAAGACAAATGTTATGGATATACGTTACATGAAATTCACTCCAAATTAAAATTTATGCAAGTGTTTTATGTTTGTGACCATTTTCTTTACTGACAGTTATTACTGCTTACCCTGTAAATAAATAGCGAGTATAAAAAATAGAACATTGTAACCCAATTACTCCTTCGAAGAGTCTAGAAGTCTTGAGATTACTTTTCAATGTTATGTCACATCTATTGTAAGTAGATCCTATCCTTGTATTTTGTATGAAAAAAAAAACAAATTCTTAGGCTTTGTTGGGCATCGTGAGGCTCTTTGTGTCGGTCGGATATGGGCCGATCCGGCATTTATAAAATCTCCCTTCTGGAAAATCGTCCGACGGTGCTGCGAAGCTTAAGAGCAAGACCGAGAGCAAAGTGACCTCATCGTTCCGCGCTTTGGTTCGAAAGATCGGAGCAATCCGCCAATCCGTGAAGAAGTATTTGCCTGAAGTGGGCATTATTATGCGGCAGCTCCAGTCGAGGTCGGCAGTGTCTGAGCAGGAAGTAATTTTCTAGAAGTAGCAGTTAAAGGCGCTGGCGAAAATCGTCTTTCCGGCGCAGCGTGACTTCGTGGTCATAATGGATGACGGGTCCTATTTGACGCTGGACGGTAATGACAGGCAAGGTATCAGGTACTTTACGTCCCTTGCCAAGGAGGTAAGCGGTCACATTAAATATGTCTTCTACACCAGGCTCCGAAGTTGAGCTGGTAGTACGAACAAAGTATCGAGCGTAGTTGCGTAGCCGCAAATCCACTGACCACCTTGTCAATTTTTTTCTATGCAGGCTTAATAAGCGTAGGATTCAAGGTAAAAAAATTTCGTTAAGTTGTCTTTTGTAGTGGTTTTTTCATCGCCATACGTTATTGTCATGTGTAATCCGATGGCAGTATATTCAATGGGGAATTTTGTCGTGTGGAAATTTTAAGTTTTTCTTAAAAATCTCCAAAATATCAAGAGTAGCAGCCTGTGCAATTCATGAGCGGTTGTCTGAATCAGAAAAATGATTCGTCGACTAGTTTTTACTGTCGACTGTCAACTAAATATTTCATGATACGGTTTTAATTTGTCCCAGAGTTGTGGCCGAAAAGCTAACGCCCAAAAAACGGCCACTTTTTCCAACATGTCATAGTTTATCATAGTTGGCAAATCTGTAAGTATATAATCTGAGGCCTCGTTGGATGCACCAATTCATTTAAGTTAAAGCAGCTTCTATTGCAACCGCTTCATGCTAGTATTCTAGCAACCTCAATGGAGAGCGGGTAATCATTCCCGGTGTAAACCGTGATCGTATGCTGATAGAGTTGGCCGATAAACGGCGGGATAATGCATACTGTCGGTGCCTTGCGCAACCTGTAAGCATAAAATAGACCCTACAGTGGTACATAGCTTCTTATCCAGCATCTCCTATCTATACCTCCTCGCCGTTCCAGCTGGAATACGACCAACCTTGGTGGAGAACGGATAACCATCTACGGTGGAAACCAAAGTCATATGCTGACAGAGAAGGAGGGTTCTTCGAGTTTCGTTTGTCCTCCGGCGAGATAGGGGATTTGTGTCGCAGGCCTTGCCAATCGCCACCATAAAAAATTAATAGACAATGAATGAGGAATAAAAAAATTCGAACTAGAACAATCAGTATAGGCCTACGCGATGAAAACGGACTATAGATTAATAACTCGGGACGAGGAACTGTCGATCTCTTAACTTCCGAGAGAGCACTCGAGTGCCGATGTGTTGAACAGCCGCAAGTCCAACGTCGTTGCGCGGCAAGAGGTGTGTTGGAAGGACTCAACGATACACATAGGGTTATACAACGGTACAACTCTGACAGATGGACACACCATCTATCAGAGTTGCGGCATCACTCACGAGCTGGGTAGAGCTTTCATAGTAATGAGCAAGATGCGGAAACGGGTGATTGGGTGATAGCTAATCCATCCTTCAATGTGTGGGTTGACGCACTAGGGACGGTTCTTCAACAACAGCAAGTATGGAAGTACCCATGATGACGAGGGGGAATTCTACGTGCAGTTGGAGCATGACTACGACCGCTGCCAAAAACATGATTTCAAGATCGTCATCGGAGATTTCAACGTTCATGTCGGCTATGCGGAAGAATACAAACCAGTGATTGGAGTATTCAGCGTGCCAAATGTGGCTAAGACTAATCGACTTTACCACCTCTATTCACCAAGAATATGGAACGTAGTAACTTCACCAGATCGACCACCTTTTGATCGATTGCCGGCACTTCCTAGCTACCTTTGACGTCAGATTCTATAGGAATGGTTGATTTGGACCACTACTACCTAGTGTTGGTTAAGATGGGCGCTAAACTATCCGTTGTAAACAACATTCGGTACTAACGCCAGTATCGGTTAAATATCGCGTAGCCGAAGCAGCCTGACGTCGCCGTAAGCATCGCGGATTCATTCGAAACTGCGTTGCCGCAAGTGGACGAATTGGACGAGACCCGTTTCGAGGACTGCTGGACTACCATCAAAACCGTCATTAAAAATGTAGCTGAGAGCATCAACGGGCAACGATGCACGGAAACAGCGGAACTACTGGTATGACGATGAATGTAAAAGGGCGAAGGATGGATGCGGAAGAATATGCGGACTTGCGGCAGCTGTATCGTTCTCAGGAAATACGAAAATTCAGCCAGAAACTGAGGTGACCAAAAAGTGGAAGCAGCACTTCGATGAACGCCTGCATGGCACTCAGACGGAGAACCATGGCGGCGGCGAAACCAAATTCGATGGTGTAATAAACTTGGAAGAGGTTGCAGCCCCAATGATAGCTGAAGCTAAGGAGGCCATCAAACAGCTAAAGAACAATAAATCGGCTGCGGCTGGAAAAGATGGCATCGGAACGGAATTAGACCAGAAATGCTAACTTGTTTGTACCGGCTGATTGTAAGAATTTGCGATACTGAACAGCTACCGGAAGAGTAGAAGGACTGAGTTATCTGGCTGATCTACAAGAAAGGCTACAAGCTGGAATGTGAGAGCTATCGAGTTACAAAGAGCTCTCCCAAGTCATATTCCACCAGCTATCACTGAACAGACCCAGTTGCGAACATATTTGCGGAAATTCATCAAGCCAGCTTCGTTGAAGGACAGCCAATGACGGATCAAATATTTACGCTACGACAGATCTTCCGAAAACGCTGTGAATACATAGTTACCCGCACCATTTGATCGTTGACTTCAAGGCTGCATATGCTACTATCGACCGAAAAGAGATTTGAGAACTCATGGACAAGAACGGCTTTCTCGGGAAGGTATTCAGACTGATGAAATCGACGATGGGTACATAGTTTTATGTTCGGATATCGGGCGGATTATCGAGTTCATTCGAATCTCACAGAGGGATCCGTCAAAGTGATGGTCTGTCATGCCATGTTGCCTGTTGTTCAACATAGCGCAGCAAGTTGTTATGAACCGAGCGGATATCAACACACGGGGTATGTATGATGGAGTCAATTCGGCTGCTTTGCCGATGACACGGACATTATCAGTAGAACATCTGTGGCGGTGGCTAAACAGTACACTAGACTAAAGCGCGAAGTAGAGAAGCTTGTCCAAAGCGAGCGATCGACGCCGTCTGGACAGTAGCGCGATCGCCGGCGATGAGTTCTAGGTAGTTGATGAATTTGTCAACCTTGGCTCACTAATGATGGCGGAGAATGACACCAGCCTTGAAATTCGTAGGCGTATTTTCAGCGAAAGTCGTGCAGCACGACTGGACTCGAGCTTAGCATGGGCTTCACAAGCGGCTGCGATCTAACAGACTAAGTCCCCATACAAAGTGAACTCTGTACCCTATTTAAACGAACCGTTAAAGGACCTGCGTGTGCTCGATATTTTCGAGCGACGAGTGCTAAAAATAATATTCTTCCGCGTACAGGAGAACGTAATATGGAGACGGAGGATGAACCAAGAACAGCGGCGAACGCAGTATTCGAACGGTGTCTAAAGCTGGACGAATACGATGGGCATGGCATGTTGCAAGAATGCCGGACAATTACCCTGCGATGTTTGCTTCAATTCCGGTACGAACTGGGCACCACTGGAAGTAGAATATATTTCCAGGTAAGGACCGGCTCACAACAGCATCTGACTTGCAGCGGGCAGCTGAATCAAAAAAATGTCTTGGCTCGGATATAAAGGCCAAGATGGCCGCAGCTGGGAAATTATAACGAACACTCAAGTCAAGCAATTACTCTCAAGTAAATCGGTATCGACTCTATCAACAGAACAAGTAATACTAATGCATATCGTTTATTTTCATAGGTGGTTCTCGAGTATTGCTTTAACGGCTTGACCCTCGCACTATCGGTATTGTAGTGTTGTAAGAGATTTGTTCCAAGCAAAAGAAGGTATGGAAGATCTGCTACGAAAAGTCTCAGTTATACCAGAACGACGGCACAACCAACGAGCTGAGAGCGGGCTTTATTGTGTTAAGCAGAATGGAACATTATGTGATCAACTGGAAAATGATCAACGACGGGATTTATCTGTTGAGGATCAAAAGCCGTTTCTTCAATTACAGCATCGTCAACATACACTACTCACACGAAACTAAACCGGGTTACGAAAAGAAAGCATTCGACAAGTAGCTGGACGCAAAGTACGCTACGGCACATCACATCAAGACTGGCCGGTGTGATATCTTGTGGATCACCATCTCACGACTCAACACACATTACTGGCAAATCCTCTGATATTGTGTAAATACCAGGATGCCACAATCGGCAGATTCTAAGGCCTCATCATAGGTTGCACACAACGATACGAACGATAATGACCAACGAAGTGTAAACGGCCGTACGCTCCTTACGGGATATGGATTTTGACTGTGACTATTACTTAGTAGCAGTATATGTGTCATACCCGTCAAAGCTGTCCTCCTCAGCTGAACAGCTAAATAATCCGTAATCTGCCGAGAACAGCGTGTGAGTACTGGATAAGGCTTTACCTTCTTCCAAGAAGCTGAGTGCTTCAAAGAAAATGGTTGGGACACTACGTAAAACGCCATGGAATACTTGAAATGACTGGACTGATGGGGAATACCAACAAGCAAGTGAGAGAAAAAATGAGCTTGGAAAGAGGAACAAGCTCCCGCGGAATTTGAACAAGTATTACAGGCTTATGACTCAAGCAATTTCTATGAGAACGTGGATCACTCTCGTCGGGGCTATACGCTGAAAACTGTCATGTGTAGCGATGAACAGCGAAACCTAAGCAGATCTTCGATAAATAACTCAATGTTAATGTTGCAGGAGGAGCTGAATGGAGCTGAACCGTCGGTAAAGACGGTTACCGGAAGAACTCTACGAACACAGCAGGGAAATGCTGGTGATGGCACTGCACTTGGTAGTTTAAAAGATCTGCTAGAAGTAGGGGGTGGGTCAAAGGAGTGCACAGTGGAGAATTTTTCCAAAACAAAGTCCTGTTTGGACCCGACTTAATGTACCATTGACACAGGCTGTGGGAAGCAGTTGATGTGGAAATTGTTGAATATGAATATGAATATATGGTACTACCACCTGCCTTAGCAGAACATCCGTTCATAGCAATGAGCCTATCATGTCAAAAAGAGTTGAACATATTCAACGATTGGTCATGCTTCCCAACTCTTGTATGAAGGGCCAAAAGGGAATTGGTCGATAAGCAACATCACTTACACGTACCAGGGACTTAGAGAATCTCCTTCCAAGGGCTAAGTCACCTGAGTCAATCGTTGAATAAACCGTCTTAATGCAGAATGACTCCAGCAGGTGGGGAGAAGAGCCCGCTCATTATCCACGATGTGTTGTTAATCGGGCAAAGATTAACCCTAGTGAGCAGTTGATGTGGAAATTGTTAACCAAAAACTAGATTTTTAACCACACGCGGTTTGATGTAATAATTGGCTTTTATTCGTTCCAAAATTTTATCGTGTGAAAGAAAGAATACGCGTGACCGATCGGTTTGGCAATTGATTAGCTACTGGGGATGTACATCAAGAAACGGTCCAGCAGAGGTGATAACTGATATGCATATCTTATCATGTTATTACTAGGGTGATTTATCTATTTTGGACAGTCGTTACGCATACTCTATTTAAGACATTTACGGCAAAATCAAATGACAGTGTCCAAAATAGAGTACGCGTAACGCCTGTCCAAAATAGATGCACCACCCTAGTTCCCGCCGTTCAGCAAGTCGAAATCAAAATAATTGATGCTGTACGGGGGCGTTCGGAAGGAGCACATCAGGTTAACTATCAAATTCTTTATCTCAATGTCTTCAAATGCAGTTGAGCTATATTTAATTTTTTGTTGTCAAAAAAAAAGATATTTTTATAAGGAAATCCAATGTTGTAGTGTTTGTTTACGACGTGCATCGTTTTCAAGCAGTTTTGGTCAAATAGAGGACATTCCACCCTACTTTTTAGATATAAAGGTATTCAATCGATTATTTTTCGCCATTACCAAGATATTTTCATGAGGAATCCAAAGCTCAGTGTTGGACACAATTTCGCTAATTCGCTAAATCGCTTGTTAGTGGTGCTAAATTGCGGTTAGCGAGTTAACGTTTTCGCTAAATTTGGAATACGTTAGCGACACCATTAGCTTCGCTAAAAATAAACCTTTGAAATCACTAACCGCTAAATCGCTAAAGCTGCATGAAAATTGTGTAATCATTCAAAATTTACCTCGCCATTTTTATATTGCATTGGTCAGAAATAATGTTACAAATCAACAAGTTTGTATGCGGTTGAATCACCAAAATAATAGTATTACTGTCTGGTGAATGAATGATAATCATGTATATCGAGAGGTCCGCTCATCTTTTCCAGACAAGTCGAATTCAAAGGAGTTTTAATTGACTCGAAATTTGATTTCCGGCAATAATAACTTAAGAAACAGACACTGATGGAGCATGCAATGTGGAACTGAAACACGACTATTTCTGCATAATAGATACTAAATTTCTAAGTTTCTTTCTTTAAGGACAAACAAGTTGTGGTGATAACGTATACATTACATACATTATACATTACAACGTATCTTTGGGAAATGACGTATGTAGTCAAACTAAAATCGTAACAAATTTTTACTTACTCTCCGACGTTTCGCTTTTTATTTTTAAAGCTTTTTCAAGGAAGATGAAAAGAACTACAAAAGGTTTCCTTAAATGCTACTTTTATTAAGCCTTCTACAGCAAATGTTTCGACGCCCTGTCGGTCGGCCTGACGGCAGTTAGCCGGAACCTTAGTCATGATCGATGAAACAATGAAAATGTTCTATTGTTTGCAGCTGGGGGACGCCGGAAGGGTTGACGGTATTCAGTACGATGACTATCTTCAACCGGTACATCTCCTTCATTGATCTTTTGGCACATTGGGCCGAGGCCGGGGCGGCCAAAAAACCACGTTCTCCAGGCGGTAACTTCCAGCATGCACTTCTTACTGCATATATCCCCGATCACCACAAGCCCCGAAAGAAAGAACAGCAGCTTGAACATTCGCTTCTCGCTGATCGTCAGTTACAGAAGGATATTCTTTGGGAACTTTCGGTGGGAGATATTTGACGCCATCGCTTACCTTCTTGATGGGGCGTAATGTCTGAAGTTTTTGGAGCGTTTTAGTAGAATACGATACCTGAAATTCTACTATCTACATTTATTCGCGACAGATGCGTATTTCGCCTACGACTTGCAGGCTTCATCAGTGTCTGTTTTCGAACGAAATGTACTCAGTGCTTTGACAGTCGTTGCTGTCTAACATCAAGTAGGTCTCGTCATCCTTCGCGGTAAAGATGTTTTTCACCAGCACCTTCAGCCTTCAGCCAGCCTTGACTGATGCATCCACTTAAAAATGTCCATTTTGGCGATGTACTTTTTCACTTGTTAGTTTTGACTTCCCCAAGGTGCCGAAGGCTGAGGGCACCTTGCTCTTGGTGTCCCTTTTCAGCTTCTACTGCACTTAACCATTCTCTAGAAGGAACAGAATGTTGTATGTGTCGGATCGGCTATATCCGGCGGACACGAAGTGCCTCACGATGTTCAACTTCTTCACTCCGGGCTGCATCTGGCAGTACGAACAAAGCATCGAGTGTAGTTGTTGTAATTCAGATTTAGAGATTAGCGATTAGCGAAATTTTCGCTAATCTGAGTTTATCGATTAGCGTTTAGCGTTTAGCGAGCTAACTTTTTCGGTTAGCGAATTAGCGGTTAGCAACGCTAAATTTTCGGTTATCGGTGCCCACCACTGCCAAAGTTAATGGATTACTGTAATAATAGTCAATTTTATTTGGCGAAAACTACTGAGATAAAACCGAAGCAATTCCAAGTAAAATCGCACTTTTATATACAACTAGCTGACCCGACAAACTTCGTATTGCCACAAATTAAACTGTGTTGTACATAAATCGTGAATCTCGGGTGACCTTTGTCACAAACTTGAGTTTTGCAAGTTTCTGGGGAGTTCATGGGTGTTTTAATATATAAATTTTCCTCACAGTAAAGTAGAAAACAACTCCCCCCATTGCTTAGCCTGATAAAATAAAGCGGATAGCATTTAAATATTCGCCAACATTACAAACCATTTCGCCGAATACCATTTTGCGGAACACCAATTCTTGGATGACCATAACGCGGAATATAGAGTTTCGCAGAATACCATTTCGCGAAAAACCTTACGCGGGATGTACCATTTCACGGAAAATCTTTTCGTAGAAAGTACCATTTCGAAGGGGTGACCCAACTGAAGGAAAGTAATAGAGGTCAGTAGATCTAGGAAAATAAATAAACCTAGATAGAGGTGATCTCTACGGGGGGCTGCCCCCCACAGTGGCCGGCGTTTCCGACGGCAGGTCACCGGCAACGCCGTTATTTCATTTGTATAGGAGCCCCCCTGCTAAAGCTGGTAGAGGATTCAATTCACCATAGAAAACATTCTTGTCTTCAAAAACACCCACATGTCAAACTTTGTTCCATTTGCTTGATTAGTTCTCGAGTTATGAGGAAATTTGTATTTCATTTGTATGGAAGCCCCTCCTCTTAAAAGGGAGAGGGTTCATTATTCCCCTCCTAAAGAGGGGAGGGGTCTCAATTCACCATAGAAAAAAAAATCGCCTACAAAAACACCCACATGTCAAATTTTGCTGCATTTGCTTTATTGGTTCTCGAGTTATGAGGAAATTTGTATTTCATTTGTATAGAAGCCCCCCCTCTTAAAAGGGAGAGGGGTCATAATTTCCCTCCTAAAGAGGGGTGGGGTTTCAATCCACTATAGAAAAAAAATTTACCTACAAAAACACCCACATGCTAGATTTGGTTCCATTTGCTTGATAAGTTCGCGAGTTATGAGGAAATTTGTATTTAATTTGTATGGGAGCCCCCCCTCTTAGTGGGGGGGGAGGGGTCTCTAACCATCATAGGAACCTTCCCTGGCCCCAAAAACCCCTATTTGCAAATTTTCACGCCGATCGGTTCAGTAGTTTTCGATTCTATAAGGAACATAGAGACAGACAGACAGACAGAAATCCATTTTTATAGATATAGATTTGATGGTTTTGAAAAGTCAAATATTTGTTTTGTGCAGCAACCCACGAGTTAACAACATTTTATTGTTCAAAGGTGAAGAAGCAAAAGATTATTGCTGTGAGTTTTCGGGTCGATGTAATAGGATGTAAGAGAATTAAACTAAATCCCTTCAATGTCCTGCTATATTTCGACTCACTGTCGCCATCGCCATCGACAGTTACATTGAAGCTTTTACTTCCTGTAACATAAAATAGAATCTGTTCTCTTGTTACAAGGGACTACAGAAAGGGCTAGTGTTTTTTTTTATTCTTACAGGATTGCCCTAAGTGGTGGCTTGCAGCTTCATATTTCTAGCGTATTGCTTACCCATTGTTCCCCCTGCAGCGTTCCGTGATCGACCAATGGTTCATCGTGAATGTTTTCGCTGAAATCGTTGGATGAGTTATCGGCCAGACCGGTGTCATTGTTGGATGCTTTGTTTCCACTTTTGGATGACAGCGACAGCGGACTGGTCGGGGAGGTTGTCGGCGGCGAGCCAGGATGGTTGTTGTTGGACACACTCGTCGAGCTGTCCATCGGGCGCGTGCTGGATGCAGCCGTTAGCAGCGGACGCTGTTCAGCGGAGCGGTGCGGTATGTCGTCGTATTTCAGCGGCGAATTGTCAACCAGGACATCGTCGTTCAAGCGTTTCAGTTCGAACTTCTCCTTGTCGGTGCCAACCGAACTGAACACCTTTTCCATTTCATCGTCCAGATGCACCTGATCCGGGTCATCGTTGTTGGTCTGTTTTTACGGAAGGAAAAAGAGAGACTTTTATTAGATCGGTGTTCTACGTATCAATATGTATCCTCGAATACTTCGAGGTGCATGAGAAGGTATGAATGGTTGGATGACCTGAAGGATTGTTGAAGTGTGAGAAATTTCACATTAGGAAATGTTATTCATTTACGATAGCTGATGCAAAGTTAATGTTTATATTTATTTATGTACAAAATCACATATTTTATCGTATTAATTGAACGTTCGCTTAAAAAGCAAACGCCTAAATTGTGATGGAAAATCATAAAACAGGTGTATTACGTTATAATAATCCAGTAATCAATTTAATATATTTCCTTTCGGTTTTTATTTCATCAGCCGGATAAAATAAATTCTGATTTTGTGCCAACTCGTAATTGGACATCAAAGAACCAGCTAAGAATGCAATAAAAGTTTATAGCCGTAATTAGCAAGTAGATAAGTAGTTTTCAATGTAATTTAAAAGCAATGACAAGACCTATAAAAATGAAGCTAATGAGCGAAGTTTTTAAAACTACTGATTGAAACGGTTATAGACTTGTATAAGATATCTTCATTAAAAAGATCCGTAGTTCCGAGAACACAATTTGCGTCCATCACGAGTTAGCAACAACGTTTTGAATAACTTCAAAAGTACGACAAAATAAGAAACCGCGCTAAGCCGCACAGCGAAAGTCAAAATAATAAACATCAAACAGGGTTATTTTTGTTCCCGGGAATGGTTTGATCAATATTTGCTGCCGAACGGACTGCTAGTTTTTACCGCTTCAGGCAGGGGACAGAGTTTACAGAGGCTGAATTTGCCCTTGGCATTGCTACAAACAACCGGCGCCGGCGACTGTGTCCATTAGGTAGGTACCGGTTAGATGGCCGGCCACAAACGAAAGCAACATACCTAGTACTAGGTACCAACATAAACACGCGAATTGGATGCAAAACAAGCGGCAAAGAAAATCAAGTTCATTGACAGAACTTGCCAAGTCGTTTTGCTCAACCTGTTACACGTGCCTGTTTCTTTTTTGATTTCGGAATCCACAAAAGTGTTGTAGGCTGACATAACTTATAATGCTAGAGGTTAACGATTGGCAACATGTGGTCAGCATTTATTTTTTTATATCCCTATCGATAACGAGTTTATTTCAGCGCACAGTTAAAAAAAACTGCTTTGCGTGAGTTTGGTAAGTTAGTCGTATCGACAAGAGCGTGACCTTTAATAGACGTCGAAAAGCATGTTAAATGAAAATTTCTGCTAGAGTGGTCTGATACTTAGAGAAAATTTAGTGTATTCACACTGTGTTCCGATTAGCTTTGCCAATACTTTCACAGCACAGCTACCGTATTCCGCAACCGACCTTGTCATATCGTAACAACAGGTGAACGGCTTTCATCTCTGCTGGGGAGGGGAAAGTAACGGTCTTATCACCATGAAATTGATTTCCCGTATCAGCGAGTCATAAATCTCAGCTGCTGTTGATATTTTCGGCTAACGAGTGATGGTAAGACGGATGAAGAAAAAAAAGTGTAGGAAATGTAATGGAGAACATCGGCAGTATCATTTGAAAAGTGAAAAACAGATAGATGATAAGGATGGATTAATTTAACCTACTGTTACGTTGGACCTGCTTTCTGTCTTTTAGCGATGTTTACCAAAAGAAACAGTTGCACAGATTAAGTAGATACAGGCCGGGCAAAAATTTTTAAACAAGTTTTTTCGAAATGTGCTCACGTTCTGTTTAACATTATAAAAAAAATTCACCTGGATAATCGAATCCGACGTGTAGTCATTATGAAAATTTTTAAAATTACTATATTGAATTGAAGTATTTTGAAAATCAATTTTTTACACCTGCCAGAATTACTATTTCGGATTTCGAGACTTTGAAATTTTTAACTTTTTGTGCGAATTTTGGAATTAAAAATAATGGCACACATGCGAAACAAGCAAAGTATAATAAAGGGTGTCCCACATCAAATTGCACCACGGAAGAAACGCTGTAGAAAATTACCTAATCGACCGATCGATTTTCAAACTTTCAGACAAGAAAATATAACCCATTAGTAAGCTTTTGACATATTATTTTATTCAACTTCAATACCATAACCGTATGCTCGCAACTTTCGCTTAACTCCACTCAAAAAGTTTTGTAGAATCTGGCTTCATCTGTACGGAAACTCACTTTTTCTTTATGTCTTCCTCAGATTTGACCTCCTTGAGATGCTTCCGTAGTGCCTGCTTAATAACCTAGTATTTTTCGATGGGCCTTAGTTCCGGCGCGTCGGGGAGTTCATGTCCTTGAGTACGAAAGTGCCCTAGCAGCACACTTTTCGCACTTATGGTTGCAAAAATCTATTTATGACTGAAATTAGTCATAAATCGGTTGCCACAACTGATTTATAACAACTATGCTAGTAGGGTGACCCCGTTGGCTTCGTACCACTCCAGGACATGGACATCTTTTGAATAGTGGCACGAAGCTAGATCCGGCCAGAAGATCATTGAGCCCTCGTGTTGCTTCAACAGAGGAAGCAGACGCTTCTGTAGACACTCCTTGAGGTAGATCTGCCCGTTTACAGTCTCGGTAGTCATAAATGGCACACAATGTTTACCAAATGAGCAGATCGCTTGCCAAATCATGTATTTCTTGGAAAACTTTGATAGTTTCTTCATCCTTACTTCCTTCGGAACATCAAACTTGTGCTGGACGGTGAAGTACAGTAGCCGCGGAAGCTGCCAGAATCCCGCCTTGATGTTAGTCTCATCATTCATGATGAGAGAGTTGAGGATTTTCCAGATGCTTGCGCAAAATAAATTCGTGACGTTGCTTTTCGGGTGACGCCATTTTGTCCTATTTTCGAAATACTAACCGCGATTAAAATAGAGTGTAAACAATACACTCTAAGCTAGTTCTACTCAAATTTTGAAGAGAAAATACCCAATGGGTAATTTTCTACAGCGTTTCTTTCGAGGTGCAATTTGATGTGGGCCGCCCTTTAAAATGGTATAAAACATTTTGTCAATTGCAAAGAAAATTTGTACCATTGAAAGTGCGATATAACTCATAAAAGTGCTATTTTGCATTAAATCGTTTCGATATCTTCGGCGCACTTTTTCGTTATCTTCCCAGCAAAAAGTGCGCCGAAGAGATCGAAACGATTTAAGCTAAAACAGCACTTTTATGAACGATTGCGCACTTATTGATTGGACAATTTTCCTTGTAATTGGCAATACTAAAATGAAATGGATGGAGAGATCTATTTTCGATCCGCTAAACGAAGCGGAAAATTTTCACAAGTGACACATTTTCTTCGGTACTGTCTCCGCCTTTTATACCGACTTTCGTACTTATCTGATCAGCTTTGCTTTATATTTCATGTTGACCGATCTAAATCATGAATTTAAAAATTTGGTTGCAGGAAGGGGTCTGACCCGAGCAGGAGCGAAGAGCAAAATAATATCAAAATGTGTTATTGGAAATCGAATAACTCATATCAAAATTTGGTCTTGGGGTCAGTCCCGGTGTAGTGGTTAGCATTCACGCCTCTCACGCCGAGGACCTGGGTCCAAATCCCAACCCCGCAGAAGTCACGAATGACACAAGCTGTTAAACTGACTCTAATCTAACAAAAAAAAAATTTGGTCTTGTTTTGGCTGACATAGTTGGTAAAATAACAAAAAATAATATTAAAATTTTACTCCTATAAGGCCAAAAGTATAACTACTTGTGTTATTTGAATAACAAAGCAATAACATAACTGTACTCAGAGTTTAGAATAACATATTTTAGTATTATTAAGGTATTGAATAACAAATCCAGTAGTATATGAGATATTAAAAAATCATTTTATAAAATATTTATAATCTAAAATCTCTTTAACCAATAAAAATAATTATATCGAATGTCATTTTAAGGCCAAAATGAGATATGATAACAAAATAAGTTGTTAAACTCGATAACTCTACTCTACTCTACTCAATAACTAAATGTGTTATCAATGTGGAGATACATCTATTTAATAACAAAATATACCATTATAACACAGTTTGATATTGTTTTTATATTATTTTGCTCTTCGCTCCTGCTCGGGGATTCGCAAATGAGTCGGAGGATGACACTAAACTATTTCGAAATTGCACGAAAAACCATTCACTAAAGGTACTGTAACTCCTATCCCCACCTCCTCGTAGCACCAGCCGGGATACGAGCAACCTTAGTGGAGATTCGGTAAATTAACTACGTTTGAATCCAGAATTGTATGCTGACAGTGGTACTCACAGGCGAATGTTGAGTCTTTGCCCGAGGAATTCGCTATGGCGGCTTCTCGAGATCTTTTTTACACTCACAGAACTGTCCATATCTCTTCATTGCTGAGATTTATTTCTAGATTGTTTAATATGTACACGGTAGACCATTAAATGACATTGACATAGATATTAGCTGGTAAACAGTTTGAGCGTCTGTCAAACAGAATTCGAAAAAGGGATATACAGGGCAATTGTAGAGTTGGTTATTATCTACAATATTGTTGAAGAAAGTATAGTTTTATCTTTTATATTTATGGCGCTAAAAGCTGGCGTAGCAGTCCCACCCCATTGATAACCAAAAGAACACCCGTTTTGCTACCAACGACATTGCAGCTCTATAGCGCCATAAATACAAAAGCTAAAACTATAGGTTTTTCAACAGTATTGTAGATAATAATTAAAATACGGATTACGGATATTCGGATATTCGGCAACGACCTAGGCGACGAAACAAGGACGATGAATGGGTACTCGGTACTTGGAACTTGGAACTTGGAACACTATACTTCGTTGGTGGTGAGCTGGTGCTGCTCGAGCAGCTTGAACCACGAAAACTCGGCATCGTAGCTCTGCAGGAAATTTTTCGCAAGGGAGAGGTCCAGTGTTACCAGAGCAGTGGCACTACCAACGAATTGGAAGCGGGCTTTGTACTTAGTGTTGGGCAAAAATCAGGATTGCGTAATAAGTTGGAAGGCCATCAACGAGAGAATGTGACTATTGAGATTAAACGGCCGTTCCTTCAATTACAGCATCATCAACGTACACTGCCCGTATGAAGGTAGACTCAACGATGCGAAGAAAGCACTTTATGCGAAGCTAGAGCAACGTACGACAGCTGTTCCCCACGGGACATCAACATCGTTATCGGGGATATGGACATCACCCAGGTCGATAGAGAAGAAATGTAGAGACCGGTGATAGGACCCCATAGCCTGCACACCGACACGAACGATAACGGCCAACGCTGTATAAACGACGCAGCTTCCCGAATCCTGGTGATCCGAACCATCTTTTTTCCAAGCAAAGCATCGAAAAAGCCGCAACCGCGATACTAGGAGAAGAGCCCCGGAGAATACAAAATGATTCGTTTAATGGGGAATGCCAACAACCTGTGGAAAAAAATTACATAAAATTATTTGAGCATTGCCACTAGAGAGACCTTGACCTAATACCAACGAGCAAGAAACCATATAACCAGGAGTAAAAAGGGCGACAGTAAAGAATTAGAGCTACTTTTCCGCGCTCTGATACGCGCAATTTTTATGAGAATGTAAACTCGTAAGGGCTACACATCGAAACCTGACATGTGTAGGGACGGCGGAGGGAATCTAATCACAAACTAGCGCGAGCTGGTCGACAGATGAAAGCAGCTTTTTGATAAACACCTCAATGGCGAAGTTGCAGAAGGAGGCGAAACGAAAGTTAACCTAGGAGTTCCCATGGCAGATAGTCAAGTCCCAGCACCTGATAATCAAGAAGTCAAACGAGAAATTGGGTTGCTGAAGACCAACAAAGCCGGAAGACGCTGGCAACAGCCAAACACTGGGTTATTTTCAAGGTTTGGGAGGAGAAGAAGCTACCGGAGGAAAGGAAGGAAAGAGTGATTTGTCTAATGTACAAAAAGGGTGATCGGCTTAATTGCGGCAACTATTACGGTATAACGCTGATAATCGCCGCCAAAAAGGTGCTCTTCCAGATCCTGTACGCCGGCTGTCCAGATTTTTAGCATCCGACAGATCTTGCAGAAATGTCGGGAGTACAACGTGCCCACGCATCACGTCTTTATTGATTTCAAAGCAGCACACGATACAGTCGATTGAGACCAGCTATGGCAGATAATGCATGAGTACAGTTTTACGGACACACTGACGCGCTGAAAGTTACCCTGGAGCGAGTGATGTGCCACGTGCGCGTTTCGGGGATATTCTCGGATCCGTTCGAATCGCGCAGAGGGTTGTGGCAAGGCGACGGGCTGTCCTGTATGTTATTCACTATCACTATTGTAGGTGTGGTCCGGCGAGCGGGCATCGAAACGAGAGGAACGATCTTCAGCAAGAGTAGTCAACTCTTAGCCTTTGCAGACGACCTCGACATCATTACTAGAAACCTTGGGACGGTGGAGGCAATCTACGCCAGACTAAAAATGGAGACTAGGAGGATAGAGTTACAAATCAATGCGTCGAAAACCAAATATATGATAGGAAAAGGCTCCAGAGAAAGCAACGTTTGCTTCCCAAGGCCAGTGACTATTGACGGCGATGAACTGGAAGTGGTTGATGAGTTCGTATATTTGTGATCTATGGTTACCACCGACAATAATACGAGTAAGGAGATCCAACGACGCATTCTAGCTGGAAATCAAGCCCATTTTTATCTCCACAAGACGCTTCGATCAAGGAGCATACTCCACCGCACAAAGCTGACGATGCACAAAACGCTAATCAGACCGGTAGTCCTCTACGGACTTGAGACAGTAATTTTGCTTAGGGAAGACATACGTGCACTTGCCGTATTTAAGCGAAAGGCGTTGCGGATTATTTTTGGCGGAGTACAAACGGAAAGCGTAGAGTGGCGGAAGCGAAAGAATCACGAGTGACAAGCACTGCTTGGAGAGATTCCTATCGTACACCTGGCGAAAGTTGGGAGACTACGGTGAGCTGGCCACGTCGCAAGGATGCCGTACGACTGTTTGTGTGAAATTCGTTCTCTTCAAGAACCCCACCGGCACTAGGTTTAATGAGGGTACAGGTTTCATTTTTTACGGGAGCTTTGTCTACTAGTGAAGCCTATGGTAAGTACGACTTCCGCTGATAATAGGCCTCCGAATATCACGGTTTGTACCATTGTCCGCTGTTACCAGTGAGTCAAGGTAGACAAATTCGTCAACGATGTAGAACTCATCGCCGTTGATCGTAACACTACTGCCCAGGCGGCGTCGTTCGGTCTCGGTTTTACTGGCCAGCATGTATTTTTTTTTTGAATTTATCTTTAGCCCAATCTTCTCTGATTCAGTTCTGCTGACAATGACTATGCCATCGACAAAGCAGACGAAGTGGCTCGATTTGCTAAACAGCAGGCATGAGAGACCATCACCTTGATGAAGCCTTCTGTGAGATTCGAAAGAACTCGACAATTCTCCCCAAAATCCGAGCACAGTACTGTGTACCATCTTTCTGGTCCCATCTCAACAAACTCCGCTCCGCTGTCATCTTTCCCAGCCGCTATATTGTTCTTTAGCTGCATGATGGCCTCCTTAACTCCGCCTATCATTGGGGCTGGCACCTCTTCCTCGTTTGTTGCACCGTCGATATCGCTTTCTTCGTCGCCATGGTTCTCCGCCTGGGCACCATTCAGGCGTTCATCAAAGTACTGCTTCCACCTATCGGTTACTTCATGATCGTCCGTCAGAATACTGCCAGTCTTATCCCGACACATTTCGGCTCGCGGCACAAAGCCTTTGCGGGATCCGTTCAGTTTCTAGTAGAACTTTCGCGTTTCCTGAGAACGATGCAACCGCTCCAACTCTGCATTTTCCTGCTCTTCCACGTAGCGCTTTTGCTCCCAGAAGATTTGGTTTCGCTCTTCCGGTAGCGCAGCTTCGAGTGAGTTGCGCGTAGTTTGCGACGACGTTTGGCTGCTTCAGCCGTGCGAGATCTAACCGAGGCAGGCGTCTGTACCGAATGTCGTTCACAACGGAGAGTTTTGGGCGCATCTAAACCAGTACTAGGTAGTGGTCCGAGTCAACGTTAGCGCTTCGTTAGGATCTGACGTCGATAATTATTTCTAGGTTTTGCTGACAATGTCTGAGAAATGCCAACCGTCGATCAAAACGTAGTCGATCTGTGATTCTGTCTGATTTGGTCCACCTCCGTTGATGATGCTTATATTAAAGAATCGGCCCTTGATTCTCAACTTGCGAGTTCGAGGATTGATTGGCCACCACCCAATCGCCCGTTTCCGAATCTCGCTTATTACTATGAAAGCTGTACCCAACTCGTGTGTGTTGCCGCAGCTCTGGTAGATGGTATGTCCGGCTCTGAACGTACGTACCGTTGAGTTCTTACAGCACACCGCTAGGACGCCGAACTTACGGCTCTTCAATACGTCGGAGAGCACTCGAGTGCTCCCTTGGAAGTTGAGAGATCAGCAGTTCCACGACTCGAGTTTCCAATCCTTAGTCCTTTTTCGTCGGGTGGGTCTATACCGATTGTTCCAGTCCGAATTTCCTTGTTCTTCGTGCCGGGCTTTAATATTTTTTTTGAGGTGGCGGCTTGCAAAGCCTGTTACACCACCCCCTTGCTTCGCCGGAGGACCAACGAAGTCCTTTTCTGTCGGCATACGACCTTGGCTTCCACCGAGATTGGTTACCCGATCTCCACCAAGGTTGCTCATATCCCGCTTAAGAAAAAACATTGCTCTAACAGAGACTATTGACGGTCACGGCGATGAAGCTGGAGTGGTTGATGCATGAGTTCATATATTTAGGATCTCTGGTCAGCGACGACTACAACACGAATAAGGAGAAACGGTTACACTTTCAAGCTGGAAATCTGACCTTTTTCGCCTTCTGTAAGAAGTTTCGATCAAGAGGCGTACACCGCCACATGAAGTTGACGTTGGTCGAAACGTTAATTAGATCGGCAGTCTGTCATTTATGCCCAACGTTATAAAAACGCAATGCAAACTATTATCGATTTCGGTGAAGGTTACCTCAAAAGAATCAAATTTAACCTTGAGATCACAAATTATATTGTTAAACAAACATTTATCGGTTTTTATTTGACAACCATGTGATGTTAATACGTATCGGGTAACCTATTCTCGGAATTGCATGTCGCAGATCACTCTTTCAGCTAGTTAGGTAAATTTGATCAAATTTTCGCTATTATCTGCAAATTGGTCAGTGCACGACGTTCTGCCGCGTAACGAGCTCCGTTTAGCGTTAAAGGCAAATAGCCCAAATTATACCTAGTGTCACCGCAGATAATTCGAACTATGACAGTCCAATTATCGTCATTCGCGTGCCCAGGAATAGTTCAAAGCGGCACGTACCGAGCAGCACGATGACGATCTTTATCCGATGTGTGCATTTCCACTTCATCTTTCCGGACGCTTCACTTCTGAAGCGCTCTTGTTGAAGGAACAAATTAACGCTTCCGTTACGCAGAATCTCGAGTGATTGAAACTAATTGGCTGATCGTATTAGTCGTTGCAATTACGGCATCTCTACTGCTAAACCGATGCACCACCCGTCAGTGTAATATAGTTTCGGTTAAAAATAAACCCCCGAAAGAAGCGAATCGCAAAATCCTTGGCATTGACTCTGACTTTGGGTTTGTATCGTTCATGTACATAGAATTTGCAAGTAGGTCATGTGGGTGGAAAAGGAAAAGCGGTAATAATCGCGTTTGCACATATTAATGAGCAGCGAGAGAAACGGAGAGACGCAAAGTTAAAGAGCAAGAAAAAAGTTCTACCACCAGGACACCACATGACAGAGCTGACATTCGGCGATCGAACCGGACCGTTCCACGCTTGCATTTGTTGTGTTCTCTCATTAAATGGCGTAAGCGCTCCGGTGTTCCAGTACCTATCTATAGTTGCAATTGCAGTTTGCTTGCAATGTATCACCGCCCGTGCGGTGCGGTTAGGTTACCACACCAGATATGGTACATTCGAGCCTCAAGCTAAGAAGGGTGTGCACCTGTCACACAACAGGAGCACGTTTATTTACTCAATATCGATTTTATGCACTTCACGGACACAGGTACATCGAACTGGTAAAACAGTGTCAAGAACAAAAGAGTGAACCGCCAGCAGGCACGTGTTGAATGGAAAGGTAGTCACCAATAGGGAACTAAAAGTCAATCAGTTTCATTTTAATTACAATTTAGCTACAATTGAAATAAATTCTAATTTCAACTGGTGACAAAACATAATCAAATTCAACAATTGAATCCAGCTTTACACCAGGACAACAAATGGCCTTTCTAAGGAAAGGTGACCATTCCATGGACATGTATTTTTTTATTAAAATCTGGGGCATGCAAAGAATTTCTCCAGCCGATAACAAACAGGCATATTATCATGTAACAATTTATGGCAACTTTTCGTGCAACTGAAAATTACATTCGTCAATTCGCTGCTCCAGCACCAAGTGCACCAGTTTTGTGTTTATTATGCTAATTTCTAAACGTCTCGTTAACATTTTTTGTGGAGTTTTGATATTTTGCTGTAGAGATACTCTGCCGCCGGAAGCATATCTGTCCCATGTTACAAAACACGAAAATGAGAAAATCGCACTCAAAGTTGAAAAACTGATTTTTCTCAAATTACTTAGTTTTCATGTTATTATTCATCCCTCTTTGAGATAATGTTGAAAACTTCACTAAATTTTGTATACAACTTGAAACCATTTTATATGAAAAGGTATATACAGCGAGACAAATATGCGTCCATTTTTCCAATGGGACAAATTGGCTCCAAATTTTTTTGAGTTTTTCTAGTATAAACACCATGTTTTCGATTCATATTATAAAAATATATATAAATTTATAACGTTAGACAACAAAATGTCGAAAATGACAAAATGTAACATGGGACAGTTATGCTTCCACCGGCAGTACTGGTTTACAATAAAAAAAAACCGAAATAATCCGCCTAGCGGTGTGACCTGGCCTTTCTACTGCAACAATAATTATTTTTTTAATATCTCAGGAGCATCTATAATTATGTTGAGTATATTTTTAAATGTCAGTTCCTTATCCGTGTTGACTGGGCAACACTTTTATCAAAACTAAATTTTTATACACCTACTAGGCAACTTTGTAATCGAAGTTTTTTTTGCCATAAGCACGAATTATACATAAATCGGTCCATTAAATGGTATGATGGCCACGTATAATCAATACTGCCAAGTCATTAACTTTACAATGTCTCGGCATAGTCTTAAACATCGTTTTAATCATATACGCAATCGTAGCGCGTAGAAAACAACATCTAGGAAGAAAGTCGATTGCTGAAAAATACGGATTAGCGGTCCCCAGTTACTACCTTGCGGAACATTATTAATTACAACAAATGTTTTATATTACTACAGCTTCTGAAGAATTTTTGTAAGTTTTACAAAACAAAAGATTGTAATTTGGAAAATTTATATAATAAGGAACATTATCATCATACAATTGTTGTATTATCAGGAATAGTTGTTTGTTAGATTAACGCATATCAGCTGCATAATGCGAAACATGACATGTAATTGCATCAATTTTAATTGGACCATTTGTTAATATGTTCATTGGTCACAAGAAAGCAGAACTAGCAAACAATTATATGTCAAACTACATGCGTTTTTGATTTCAGTGCTGCCAGGGGAATTCATTATATCTGTATTCTTTAGTGAAGCTCACACATGTTTGTAAAGATTTTGATTCATTTGTTCAGATTTTAGCAAATGTTCTAAAATTTAGAATATTAAAATACAACTAATTCACAAAAAGTTGAGATATGATTTAAAACTAGGCGACAAATTTTATCATATAAAACTTTATTCATTCTGCGACTGCTGCTCAATCAATCTAAATTAAATCAACTCTCATTAACGTGGTTGGCATGACTGCTTGGACACTAGCTTTTCAAAAAGGCGTAACTGCAGAATGCAACAAAACCGAGTGATGGTTATAGTTACACACTTTTGAATAGTTGGTACCGACATGATAAACCAACATGGCCTCAGTTCTGCGACAATAATCTATGTGTCGTTTGCAATTGCTTCAACAGCATTCATTTAATCATGTTCATACCGAGACGAGAATCGGTGATGCCCGCATTTTGCTGTGCACTCAACTGACTAACTAGCTTACAGCGTCGTTAATCCGACTTTAGTATCATTTCAATCTGCAGCCGAACGGTTCTGCTGCTACTGGTGGTGATCAGCGCCGCGACTACGACGGTGGTGACATTTTCTAACGTTTCATTCACAGACCCACTGTGTAAGTAGGTTTAAAGCCGCGTTAATCGGCCTCGCTTCGTTCGTGACATTGTTCTCGAGAGGCTCTTTTTGGCTTGACCGCCCGTGATCGAATACAAAATTTATTCAATTAATTTTTATTTCAAGTGGTGCGTGTAGAACGCGAAACGATGGTGATTCACGTACCGGAAGGAAAGAAGCAATTCGGAACCAACGATAAAAATGTCCCAGCTGCTGCTACACGCATTGGATCTACGGCCAGCAGCAATAATATCCTTGGCCTTACTTGGCGGGCTTTGCGCGCAAGTTTTGAAAGCTACCAATCCTTCACCAGTACGACTTGGCCGTACCAACGACGACGGTAGGAGGGCGATTGTGTTTGCTCGGTGAAATTGGTAAAAGATGTTGGCAAATAAAGAAGGCATTTTCCAAACGGAAGAAATGTCATAAATTATTCTGGTTCGTTTCTGTAAACAGTAACCGTTCGGCAGCCAATCGAAATGTATCGGGCAGAAGTACAATTAACGACCCTATATAGGACCATTTTAGCAAAAATAGCTACGCAATGTGACGGCGAACGGATATTAAATGAAACATTTCGTTTAGTATATATTTAACAATTACTAAGTATAACAGAGTCAGTGAAAGTCGTTTAGGAGTGGTGCACTTCCTAGATAAGGAAATCATTCAACTTTGGCACCGTTATTGATTTTTTTTTGTCACGATGGTTCTCATGGGACGTTTCAATGTACCAAATTTAGGTTTTATAATATGGCTCAAAAAAGTAAAGCTATTGTTGTTATTTTATAAGTATACTGTGCTCTTGCGTACTCCCATCCTATATGCTGTCCTTCTCTTTACAACTTTCTTGAGTACTTGGTGATTTTTTACTCTCACTGGTTGATCCTATCCAAACAACGCAGTAAACTTTGGCATTGTAAGCAATAAAAGTAAAATGTTTCTGCATCTTCATCTTTGAAAATTAAATGAGAAGTTTATAGCCAACAATAGACTCGCCCAACAGAGGACGCTAACCGAGCTTTATCTAGGAGGAAACTTTGTCATCCTTTTGCTTAACTCACTCTTTGATCAAAGTTGTAAACAACAACCAATATTGATGGAGTCTTTTCTTGTTAGTCACACAGTTTACGTCATTACGGCCGTCGTTTCTGAAGCTCACAGGCACAGCTTCCGCGGGCAGATAAACAGGAAGCGGATCCGCCGGATCAATTTCCTAGTGGGTGTTATCCCATACAAGAAGATGTTGTTATTTGTTTGATTCAATTTGTTTCAACGAGCATAATCTAGATAATAAAAAGATATGATTATCATTGATTGGATTTCAAGTGTTTCTAATACTTTCAATTTCTAGGAAATTGTTTTTCGGTGAGCACTTTTCAATAACGAGTCGACAATTTTAAAGATACCGGAATAAATGTGCATAATCAATTGTTACGTAGGCATTTCTTATCATAAGTTATAGTCTGCTTTCGCCCAATAAATATGCTCGTATTCTCAACTTCTGGGTTGCTCAACTTTTGAACATCACCAGTGATTTTCACGGAATTATGCCAAATGGTCCCTTCTTTTATTTAGTTTGTAATGGTCCCTTATGATATTATTTTATTTTACTTCCTAACAGCATTCAGTCAAATAGCATAATGTCTAACGACTTTATGCTAAATGGGCGTCTTCCGTTCTCATTGTATTATGACGGAGCGTTGATTAGCTCAATAGTTGTTGTTTTTGTTCTTTTTTATTAGTGACATTTTACACTTGATGGTGCATTCGCGTGGGCGTCTTTATAGAAAATTGTAGATTTCTCTTATCGGCCGTTATGCCTATTGTCCGTTATGTGTATCACCCATTAAGCCTATCGCTCATTATGCTTAACGTCCATCATGCCTAATGTAAAAAAAACGTTCGTTTGCCTGTCGGTAGTATAATGGTGGTGATGGTTTCAAGCGACCCACGAATTCCACCATCGGTATTTCGGCAGGTGTAATCCAGTCTGCCAAAAAGTGTAAAAGGCAAAGTGGCCAATTCAAGCGTCAACGAGCTTCGGTTTCCCGAGTATCCAATGATGACGTTATCGAGCGGTGAATCCTCGAGTGTCTGCGAAGTGGCTGCGTTGAAAGCGGCTGGAACGTATAGATCGGCAAAAGCACGTCGAGGCCACCATGTGAGTCGCTGACTTCACGACAAGGACCCGATTTAGCGTCACCTTTCTCGCCACGGCCATCCTGGCCCTCTACTAGCACAACCTTCCAAGTCATCGTCTAATGTGCGTAGAAGCGAGCACCTGGGTACCGCGATCAATTCCAGCAACCTTGATCGGTCTAGTTTTACGTCGTGATCCTCTAGATCCAGTACGCCTCCCGATCTAAGACACCTGTCGATCCAGTAATAGAGCCACGGTCATCCAGATACGTCTCCAGGTTATCTCTTTAGTCTGATATGAGGAAGTTACCGGAGTGGTATCGCTAATAAACGCCGCCTACAAAGCGTTCTGTCAGATCCTCTTATGCATGTTGTTATCGATAGCACACAGTTTCGTAGGGAATTATCAAGTGGGCTTGAGCTAATACAGACTTAATTTTTGCCAGTTCTCGCAGATATGTTAGGAATATATATATATATTGATCACAAAGCAGCATATGATACAGTCGATCGATCGATGATGCTTCGTCAGCACTAGCGACGTCGCTCCCAAGCTGACGGAGGCATCTTACCACTCGTTTCGTTATGCTGGTCCTCACTACCCCACCCAGCGCTAATTCTGTCGCAACCCATCACAGTATTGTGCCACTCTTAGCCACTAGGTAACGTCGATTGGATCAGCGACTTAAATCCCAATGGCAATGTTATCAACTCTGCAGTCAACGGGTTCTCAGCAATCATGATCGGCTTGATTGACCGTTACGTTCCACAAGCACAAAGGTGTTGAAAGAAATATTTTCCATGGTATTTAAACGCGGAAGCAACTTCGATGCTTTAATAGAACAAAGAAAGTTACCCTCAGGAGACTTTCTGCGAGTAGTATTTAATCGCTTCGTGAATATTACCACCGTATTCATTATGAATTTAAAGTTCTCCGACGACGCTCCTACTCGAACTTCAGACGGCAAATGGAGAGGAAGCTAATGTCAGTTCCCAACAAGATGCTCTGGGATTCTTTCAGTAAACAACGTAAGATGCCAGGTAAGGGATTTGATGACGATAAACCTGATGGTGCCGCTACTATATGCAGTATGTTTGAAACAAAATTTTGCAGCAACACAAATTTCGGACACCGCTAACTATGTTTCTCATTCTGGAAACTCTTTCGCTTCGATTGATTTCGATCACCGTTTGATTCTAGTCGCTGTTGGCAAGCTAAAGGATTCTCACTCTCCATGTCCGGAATGAATTCCATCTACACGGAAAGAAATTTGATTCCGATGCCATGAATGAAATCATGAAATCATGAAATGGGAATTTCTGTCAAATCATGACTGAACTGCCATATCAGACAGCACAAAATCATGAATAATAGTTCATGATTTTGCGTTGTGTTGTACTGCAAGAAGCTCGTGATATCATGATTATTATTCATGGTGTATTTTCATAAATCATAAGCTAGAAGCCTGGAATCATGAGTCATTTTGCTCGTTTTGGAGATCAAATTTCTATCCGTGTACGCTCCTTAAAAATTACATTGGACCAATACGGTTTTAGTGACAATCTGACAGACGAACCCTGATCGAAAGAATCAGTGACGAGACCTCTGATTCATTAGCTGCTTCCGGGATTCCACAAGGTATTCACCTAGGTCTACTAGTATTTATTTTGTATTTCAACAATATAATCCGCTCACTTAAATGTCCAAAACTCGCTTTTGCGGTTTATTCGAAGTTATTTAACATGATCCATAACACTACCGACGCATTGTTTCTTCAACAACATCTTAATATGTTCGCTAACTTGTGCCAGTTGAATCATACGCTGGTTAATCATAGTTCAAGGGCTCTGTGATCACGTTTACACGGAAAAATCAACTAGAAACTCATAAAATTCTAATACGACGAGTCGATCATGCCCAAGACTTCGGTGTGTTATTTGGGTAAAAAATTCAACTAATTTTGGCTACTTGCTACCGATAATTGAATTATTCTCTGTGACAAATAACGCCCTTTTAAGTTCCTACTACCAATTTATTCGTTGAAAAACTACTCAAAATCTGAGTTCGTACACTTAAAGGGCATTTTGGGTAGTTTTAACCATTTTATGGTCGAGCGGAAGATGCTGCAGACGAAACTTGGCGGAATACAAATTGAATGTGGGGAGTGACGGAGACATATGAACCACGAGCTACAGTCACTACTTGTAAAAATTATTATCATATATCTGGCGGATGACAGGAGGTCACGATAGACCGATCGTGGTGCAAGGATGCTAGGCAACAGTGCAGTGAAAACTGTTCTCTTCCGGGAGCCCACCGCACAGTGGGTTAAAAAGCGAAAAACGCGAACCTGACGTTTTTAAGAGCAAAAACGTAAATAAAATGCTATACTATTTATAAGTTGTTGTTGTATGTCATCAAAAGCAACTTTTGGCATGAATGAATTTTTTATTAATCCACCTAAAAAGGAGATAAAAAATTTATTTTTTCAACTATTTGATAAAACAATATGGTTTCTTTGGCAAACTGGTAGAAAAAAAATTTGAAAAATCTGTGCCCAAGATACTTTGGCTCTATCTCTTCAAATAAACGTTGTGACCTTATCCACACAGTTTTACTTGAAAACCTATTAAAATATTAAGATAAAAAGTGTTGATACATGTATATACAAGCTCTTACGCTTTACATGAAGTTTCCCGGATTAGAATTTCTTGTTTGATGTTCATATTTGACCGGGGTTCTGCCAGAACGAACCAAGCGCCAAAAACATTATTTTGAGTAATTCAATCTTTAACTTTATCTTCCCATCAACTGTTTGCAGCTGACCTAATAAATAATTTTATCACTCACATATCACAAACAGAATGTCTTTTATGCCATGAGATTATAAATATCCGTAAAATAGTATGTTATTATCGAAATGATTGGTATGTATACATTGAGTTCCCTTTTGCAGAATGAAAATGAAAGAATATGGTTTTCAGTTCAATCTGGTTGGATGTATTTTTACGCTATGTCATTTTAAGGTTGAGAACGGCTTATGATGCATGCAGAAGTTCCATTTCGGTTTAACTAAAGATTGGTGAAGACTCTCAACCTCTTTCTTGAATCCGACTTAAAGAATGGAGCATCTGGGTCGTGGCTATACATAAGCACAAGTATTCCGTATACGTGGGTTTTTATTCCATAATAAAACATCACCGTATTTACATTTTTTGAGCCCAGGTGCCCAATCAACGTTCTTCTGGTGAGAATCTAAAACTTTTTCAGTAGACTTAAAAGTAACGTTTTCTCCTGTTTCTGAAAAGTTATGTTCGAAGGAAATTAAAAAATTTCTCAGTCTGGTTGAACCAGGTTCAACCAGGTTCACCAGGTATTAACCTCTTGAATTTCTGTCCTCCATAGCGAAGTCATTCTCGATATCGTCGACAATTTCGGATTCTGAATCTTAAAGAGAATGAAATCCTATAAACATTTTCTTTTCAGCCATGCATAACTTTATTTTCTGTTCAGCCAGGGTGTAATAAATACATACTGATAATTAACACGGTTTCATTATACAACGCATTGGTATTTTGTAACGGCTATTGACTAATTTCATATATTGTATGTATATTGACTGATTTTTGGTGTTTCTCGCAGCATAATATTTTAATTAATGAAAATAAATTTATTTTAAAACAAATTGTAGGGGAACTGCGGGTAAGACGAACAGGTTAAGAAGAACAGCTAATATAATACAGAGAACTTATGATTTATAAAACCTAAATACAGTTTACTTCAGTTCAATATATTGTTTACAAAAGCAGCTAGTGAAATATTTAGTAAAAAATGTTTTTCAATCTGTATTTTGAATATTAAAAATGGTCCAAAAAAGTGAACTTTTTTAGTGCTGCGGGTGAAACGGACAATGTGTGGGGGTAAGATGGACAGGTACTGTAAATCCCCCCAACTGAGAGCATATTATTATTTTTGACCCTTAACAAATTGAATACGTAAAATATGGTGGTTTAGCGTGCAAAAAGTGAAGGGGGCAGTCCACCCCCTCCCACCAGTGCAGTGGCAGCCAATCGAAAATTGTTGACTGCGGCAATATGAACAAGCATTCCGAAATCTATTTCATGTCTAACCGCTGCTAATTTATTTGGGGTCCACATTTGCCGGTTAAATTTTCATTTATATGCATGAGATATTACTAAAAAGCAAAATCAAACATTTTGTTATAATATGTTCACTGACCATCTTACCCACACTAGCAGTTGTCCATTTCATCCCATCATTATTCATTTTTGTTAAAACGTTCACAATTTTTCATATGCAAATAAAATTACCTATTTTTTCAATGCTGACGTTACTTGAAAAGGTATTAAATCGAAATATTTCATGCTATGGGTAACATTTTAGAATTGAACCAGTCAAAAAGCTTAATTTCGATGGCAAAAAAGTTACATCCAAACGCAGAATCGCTTCCAATTTTTAGTTTTTTTTTGTATTTTATCAAAATTTCAAAGTTCTAAATGATGATGGGAACGTTCATGAGATAGCAAGATGGTTGGATGCCCATCAAAACATTTACGAATTTTAATGCTTAACTGGTAGAATCAACCACCTGTCCGTCTTACCCACAGTTCCCCTACTTGGTTCCTTTTGGCTGAACGCAAACTTAAAAAATGCAATACAGCTCTACTATCGCTGTTTTATACTGCAGGGCAGCCATAGAGCAGTATTCCAGGCTACTATGGTTGGGTTTCGGGCCGCTCTGCTTGGACTCAATTTGGTTTTTTCTACAGTCTGCTACACAAAATTTATGTTCTAAAACTGTTGTTATTTGTTCGAATGGAACGATTATTTTATGGTCAATTGATTATTAGTTTTTGCATCCAATGGTGTAAGAAACTCAATTTTTGTAAAATTGGCGCTTGGTTCGTTTTGGCAGAACCCCGACCATTTATCAATCTAACCTTAAGTCAAATTAAACGTATCAAATTTGATATCTTTTATCACATCTTAAAAGAAAGATGTCCTCCGGATTTCAAGAGATTTAGATTAGGAAAATACATTAGTGAGATGGATGAACTGCGTGCTACATTGTTTACAGGAATCGCCAATTAGACACACATGAGTTCTCCGTTCACCATTTGCCACCACATACACAACATTCTGCCAATACCGCTGGGACAGACAATGACATAATGAATAATTGGATTTTGATTGATTGCACTTGAGATAGTATCGACGTAGCGCACTAATTCGAAAAAAATTAACATATATCGAACGAAACGTTGCGAAACTGGAGCTCTACCGGCTGGACAGTTTCGTGAAAGCTTACGTTCGAAAGAGCAATCAGGAGCTTTTTGATTACATTCTTTTGCGTGCTATCAGCGAAAATACTCTATTTTCACAGATGCATTGTTTTAAAAATATCTTCTGGTTCCAAGATTATAGCAGTAATGCAAATGTGTACGTTTATTTTGAAGTACTTACGGTTTGAATGTCAATTAATAGGAATGCATTTAGGATGATGACGCACACACCGGTGCGCATTGGTGTTATGTTAACCTATTTGTCAGTCACTATCATCAATCATTTTATTAAGATGAACACAAGATCGTTCGATGTGCCATGAGCAAAATCTTATATCTAAATGTTGTTGTAGGCGGTTTTCATCATTGGTATGATATACGTAGGACTCGCTCAGTTAGTATTTTCATTATGTAATAAACTTGTCCAGAAGTTGAGTCGTATGAAATTTGTTTTATGAAGTAAATATATGGCAATAAAGGCAATAAAAACATCTAACACTCCTTATGTCACACAACAAAAACATGAGCTAACTTGCAATTTGATCACCATATTCTGTAGCAAGATTTATCAAATCGCTGAAAGTACAGATTACAAAATTGACGACGAAGAAATACTTCTAACACATGTCATTAACACGACGTAAAATAAACGATATTATATTTCGAAATAAAGTCATAACTAATACACTTCAAGGACCATAAGCTGCAAATGTGCAACTGTCTGTCACGCAGGTCGCGTCAAACGTGATTAGTAACAGCGAGCTTAAGCACACCTTCAAACAATCTCACAACAACTAATAGAAAACATCCTATATAGTAACCTTGCTGGCTGCTGGAACTATCGAGCCGCGGATCCATTCGATCACCTTACGCGTTACCCGCCGGAACAGTCCGCGAGTTTTCGGTGCTCGAGTGGCAACCGGCGTCGAGTTGACGGACTGCCCGGCGGCGGCGGCGGCAAAAATGGCCGCACCCTGATGATGGTTATGATCGTGAAAGATGTGATGAGTGACAGGGCTAAATGAGGAAGCTAGATGATTGGGACTAGCGTCAACGGTTGCGGATGTGGCCGAGTGTCGTTTTTGGATTTTTCTATGCAAAATAAGCCGTTGGCAGTTCGAGTCCGAGTGACTGTGATGAAGCGGGATGCCTCGATCGAATGATGTAGAAGCGGTGGAGTAAGGCATTACCGGTTCTATTTGCACCAGTAAAGATGATCGCTGAAAATCCGCTTACTATCTACATATGGTCGGCTGTTTGCTATTGCTACTTATGTCAGTTTGATCTTTCCTTCGCCACCCAAACACTACACTGTACAGTCCCACTTGTGGCGGAAAAGTTCCAATCAAGCGGAGAGCTTCTTGAAATTATGATAATACGTGACACTTCTCGTTTGTTTGCTGCTGCTGCTGCTGCTGCCTCTGCTTCATCCGCACTTGTTTCTTTACTTTTTCCCAAGTGTCCTGGGGCATGTTTCGTCGACAAATATATACGTTATACGTTATATAGATTTTTTAATCCTACCAGCTTTAGCACCACTTGTTCACAGTAAAATTCATTTGAGCAATGAGAGCCTGTATTACGATGATTAAAAGTTCCATGTTCATCACTTACTTTCACTGACCCGAAGCTAGATTTTTTTTCTTCGTCTCATTTTTGCTGTATTTTGTCTTTTCTTTTGGCGAAAAAGTTCTGTTCACCAGTTTACACTGTCCGTTTTAAAACACAAACGACGGTAAAAATGAGATGCACCCGTTGGATTTTGCACATCAACTGTAGAAGGGGAAACTATTAGTTCGTTCATGACCATTTTCGCATACGTTGGTTAACCTAAAGGACCTCGCGTCTCCCTCGAAACAAATTCATCCCATCAACTGCCGTGCTCGTCCAGTAGTGGGTGGCAAAACGGACGATGATTGAAAAATATGCATAGATTATCGGGAAAATTACGAACAACAATCTATTGAATTACGCAGCTGTGTCCCCGCAAAGCTGGCGCTAAAATCGAGGCGACACACTACTGCCAACAGAGAAAGAGCTTTCCGGTCCGGCGCGGCGGCTATGATAATCCACTGGAAAGGATGTTCGCAAGGTCTGGCGAATCGTGTATGCGGACGTCGTCTGGGCGGAAAATTAAATGCAAGATTACCGGCGGCGGTCTTGCGAGTGTGGCATTGTGATAGATTCTGCTGAAGCCACAGTTCCTCCGGCCCAACATTCTGCTGTGGTTACACACATACACAGTACAGCTCCACAGCTCCTTTCTTGCTACCTTCTTGGTTACTTGAATCGATTTTACTACAAGGTCAGGAGGTTTTGTTTATGCCAGCTTCGAAAAAAATATCTATGTCGTCATTGAGGGCGTTATTGGGTTTTCACCTTGTTCAGTTTGAGAATTTGAGTATAAAGTTTTACGTTTAGGCAATCTGAAATTTAATAATTCTGCCAAATAATTGAGATTAGAGAAAATGCAGGTTATAGTTAATGGTATCTCATGAGAAAATCACTTTAAATCAAGACATTTATTACAATACTTTATTATCAGAACATGTAAACAATGTCCAGCAGTTAAGGAGTTAGCGATAGGTGACATAAAGTGCAAATTTCATTAAATGGTTGCACAGAAACGCTGTTTTAATTACTTTCCACTTAATCCCTTCCGGATATATTCGTAAGAAGCAAGCGACAAAATGGCAAAAAAACTGATTTGTGGAGATAATAAAGTGTACGCCACTTTCATTATACGAAGAGCTAAAATATAATAAAAAAAGACTGTAGTAGATATTGGCAATAAAAATAATTAACTACCCAATTCGCCAGAATGACTTTAATGCTGGTGGTTATTTTATTGTAATTGGACTTCTAGGCATATAAAATTAAATAAATAAAATTCACGACTAGGCTGGAGAAAAACATTGGCAATAAGCAAATGAAAATAGCAAATTAATGGACTGAAATGCTGTAACGCCGAAGTATGACATACCTAATTATCAATCTATCAAATTTGAAAATACTCCATAATTTTTCATTCTTCATTTCGATTTGATGGAGGCGCTTGGTCTTGCACGAAATTGCATTGATAACGTCAGCAGTTGTAAGAGAACAAAGCAGGTTAATAATCATTAAGTTAAATAATTAATGAAACATCCAACACTTGCTCGTTTTATTGCTGCAGTCGTACTGAACGAGGCACTTCTATTAGCTACAAAACGCAAGGAAAGACATCTTGCTGTAACCGTAATGAATACCATGAATAGGTTTTATTTTCTGGAAAATCCGCTCGTAAAACATTAAAATCATAGTGGTGTTAGCAACGCATCTGTTCTGCACACACTGGCAATCGTTGGCTGCAAAATCTGTTAACAATAAGCATAAAATTACGCATTGCTAACAGAATGAATGTCTCATTGCTTTGCTTTTCGTAAACAATTCCGGTGCCTCGTATTGAAACATCGGGAATGACGTCAGCTAGCTTGAGTTGTATAATAAAACTACCATTTTTAAATTAAAAGAAAGTGAATTGTTTTCAGAACTATAATCGTGGGAATTATTCGTTGAGAATCATTGTTGGTATCATATAAAATTCATTTTACAGCAGTTCCACGGGATATGCTATCGAAATTAAAAAGTCCTTCGATTTTATTCAAATCATGTGACTTGTTCGTTTGCGGAAAAATTCATCCTATATTTTTTATTTGGCGCTTAAGGGGCTTGGGTGGTAGGTTATAGTGGTTTGGAAAAACGATATTATTTTTACCGTGAAACATTTGAACCGTTGACGATTTTATTGATTTCGGTATCAAAGAAAACAAAACACGGAAGCTGATATTCTTTGCATGACATATCGAAAATAGAAAAAGGGTCAATTTATTGTTTAGGCGCATATAGGGCGATTTCTAGGGCGTTTCGTTTTCAACGACAAGAAGCTAAGTATTTCTGGCAAGGAAAAACCATAAATATCCATTTCCTTAGTAAAACCATCTTAAATTTCACACAATAGCGATATGATGGAGGATAACTACTGATTGCAAATAAGCAAATATTGTCTAGCCTGGTGAACTTTCTAATGCTAGTCTGCTATTATGGTGGAATTATGATTTTTCGTAATCTGTTTTCCATCATTTCCTTTCATATCCTGCCGGAAATCGTTCTTTTACTTTTCAATGGAATACCTGTCGACAAGATTATCTGAGAAGTGGTTGAAATGACGGTGCGATGAGTGCACTTTGAGTTCAAGTAATCATTGAAATCGCTGAATACGTTTAGTGTATTTATATTTATAACTAGATTCCGCGATATTGCTTGAATAGAAAGCGTTCGTTTCCTTTTGAGTTATGCTTTTAATTGTTGTTTCATTTCCTTCACCAAATTAATACAGCATCTGTTAAACGAAAGCGTGAAAAAGTATGAATACATTTTGTTAGAATGGTCATTAAATTAAGACAGTTTTAAAATCATACTTGCCAATCGCACAATATGTTTGGTAAGTACAATAATCTTGCTTGCATCATTCGCTTGAAAGTGCATTTTTTCGGAATGGAGGAGAACAGTGTTATTATTTTAAATATCACACTCTTACTTTTTCCATAAAAGTGTACAAATTTTGTACGAAAAGATAACTAATGTTATATTGTAGTACCTGTATAAGCATAACTGTCCGATATGGAAAAGTGTAAACTGCGGGAAAATGACACTAAAAGCAACATTACTTAATTATATTTCACTCTCTTTGGAAACAACATCACGTTGCACTAGTAATTGAACTATTAATTTTTTTTTCAATTTCGAAGATGGGACAGTGCTTTTATTTATCAGTGCAAGATGCTAAATAAATGCGAATCTTTCCCTTATTTTTTATATTTGTCACACACTGTCAGCCGCTTTGACTCTAACTTTACATGACGCAAGATAGTTTCTACGCCATTGTATGCGTGACGGGAACGCCCTTGTAACATTCCAGAATTTCAGGATTGTTATTAAAGAACCTAAGGAAGAAGTTCACCGCCTACTTAGCTTCGAGGTACGATGCTGGTCTAACAAGCCAGTCGTCGCATGTTCGAGTCTCGGCTAGACGGTGCTTGCTTGATAGAGTCAGTAGGATCGTTACACTGGCCCCGTAATTTTCCTGTACTCTAAACAGCCGGCTGCGAAGTCTGTCTGTCTGTCCATAAGGAAGGGTAATGTCTAATGACGGTTTAAGCCCACGACTTTGACTTTGAAGGAAGAAGTTCTGGTCAAGGACATGCAGCCATCCTTTTCGAACCAATGAACCGAGGTTATATCTAGAAGACATCCGGAAAAATATTCAATTTACAGAGTGATTTTACCTTAACATATACTAGCAAACTGGATAAAGCTCATTGAATTCGCGTGCACACTTTCAAAAAAGCAACACAAACTAATTACAGTTCTGATTCAAACTTCGAACACTTAAGCCATGCTGAAACTTTCTTCAAAGTAAAATGTAACATTTTTATTTTACCCCCATGAGTGGTTCAATATTATGACAATTAATTTATTTTCATGAGAAAATTTTAAAAATGAACATAAAACACTAAAAAGTTACAGTTCGGTTTTGATTCAAACTTCGAACACATTCATGGTCGACATTCAAAACACGAATATTTCAGTCTCAGACATCGAACACTTATATTACTTTGACAAGTATTAATGTTTTTAATGCCACTCAACTTAAATGAGTGAAATTACATCTTTTTTCTAATCACACTGTATTTTTAAATCCACCTAACAGTGTGATTTACATTTTTCACACAATAATTAGTTTCATTCCATATTTTTGAAGTCAATTGATAATATTCTCGAACTACATGAACCACATCTAATCTAAAGGAAGTTTACTTTCTACAGCTTTATCAATGCAGACAATTAATTTTCCCGAAGTAAAACCAGGAAAAACCGGATATTATTCATTGCTGTTCGAAGTTTGAATCACTCCTCAAAACGTGATTCAAACTTCGAACACTTTAATTTATCTAATATCATTGAAATAATGCATAAAATATTGTATTTTAACTATGATTTAGTACATAAATACCTTGCGCTTATCTAATAATCACGTAATCATTCTAAAATTGGTAAAATAATGCAAACGAAAAATAGCTACTTTTGCACGAAACGCTACGAGTGAGCGAACCTAGTGAAAATCTGAGTTCTTACTTTTTTCCAGCGCCTGCTGATTTCTTACAAGGAGTCCAACAGTTCACTATCATGCCTCAGCGGATAGAGGACATTCTGACGAACACGTTGGTGAACAATAAGCATAATATTTTATTATATTAGAGATACTAACGAGCATTATATTCTGAAGTGTTCGAAGTATGAGATTGTTCTAAGTTTGAATCAGAACGGTAGTTTTGAAAACTTTTGAATCGAAATAAAGAAATACGGTAAAGAACATCGTGTAATCGAATCAGAATGAAAAGCTGCTCTAGTAAATACTCTTCATCCTCTCATCGGTAAAGAAAATAGCGGTTTTGTGAAGTTTGTCGATTAAGAGAAAATTATGATCAAACACTGAAATAATCAACTACGAAACAAATATTACTGTCATATTTCTGTTTTTGTTAACATGTTATCGTACTCAATGATGGTGGACATTAAATGAATATTGTTGTATCAAAACAATAATGCTTGATGGTTACCCCGAATGGCACTAAACATATTTGAACAGTTTTAATATGGGACGGTTCAATTAATTCCAGTAAGTTGTCCAGTAATTCTTGTCCCTATCTCTTGATGGTGCCAACTTTGGTATATGCAACCATATGGAAGATAGGGTAACCAAACCCCGGTAGAACTTCGGGTGTATGCTGACAGATTAGGTAGAATCATTGTTGTCACACTGGCGTGGGATGTTCTACTGTGCTGTTACGATGGTCTTCCGACGAGACAGGGAGTAATATGTACATGAAGTAAATAATGTAATTATAAAATTGAATAATCAGCATAGATCCAGGCAATTAAAAATTTGGATCATGGAACTGAAAATCTCTCAATTTCTGAAAGTACTAGTTTTTACCTTATTAATAGTAGCCAAAACTATTTCCAGCAGAAAACTAGGAAAAGGTCGTAGACTTCGGGGCAGACCCCGAACCCGATGACTGTGCACTGTCGAGGACGATGCACGGTCAGCAGGTGTTTGAGAGGATTACAACTTCTATCGTGATGAAGCGCATGATTGAAAGTTAAGGATAAGACATAGTTTCGTCAATGTGGATGACTATTACGCCCATGGAGCATGCATATAACAACTTCCCGAGACAAGAACTCAAAATTGTCATCTGAGATCTCAGCGCTCAGGAGGAGCAGTCCAGCAGAATCATATGAAGATTGAACTTGAAAAAGAAAAATACAACACTTGCTTTGGTGTATAACATTTTATTGCGTGGGTATAATTTATAATAATTTATGAAATTTTGGGTAAAACTAGTTTAGAGTCTAATGTTTACATGTGCCAAATTTTCATGTGCCAAGTGGCTTTTAAGCAAGAAGTACATTGACAAAAATTATGAGCGAGGTCGTGGAAAATCCAGCTCAGTCACAGAGATGGATTGTGAAACAGTTCGGAATCGACCGTTTGACCGTGTCTCGTGTGGTAAAATCGTTCAAGGAGACCCAGATGACTCAGTCGCATGCTAACAAGAAAGGAAGAAAAGCAAAGACTACCGACCCCGTGATGTCAAGGAAGGTAAGCGATTACTTCAAGCACAACCCGAACCTTTCGATTCGGGACGTGACCAAGAAGGTCAATTCTTTCAGCTAGTTCATCCTTCAAGCAAGGTAAGGAAGGCGCCTAACTGAACCGATATCCAGAATACCGTGGCCAAATCCCGCGCCAGGAAGCTGTATCGCGAGTGGTTGGTGCAGCCGAAATGCATCGTAATTGATGGCGAGACATACATTAAAGCGGACGCCAAGCAGATCCCTCCTGGAGTTTTTTGTCTTTAAGTGGATGTTTCGGAAGAAGAAGGTCGACAAATTTTTCAGAAAGTACTAGATGTGGGTGCGGCAAATTCAGCAAACCCTACATAACAACTGACACCATCAACGGCCACATATATAAGGAAGAATGTCTCAAGAAGCACCTGCTGCCTTTCCTCCGCTCCCACGAAGGTGTCACTCTGTTTTTGCCGGTTCTCACATCGTACCATTACACGGGTTTTATCATGGAATGGGAACGAAGCCAACGATGTTGTTTTTGTGCACTCCTCAGAACTTCGCTCTAGAGAAAAATTCTGGGCGATTATGAAGGGCAAGCTCCGGAAAACAAAGAAGGTCTTCAAAAACGACCAGGATTTGAAAAAAGTGTGTATGAACGATATATGGCGCAGAGTGAACCGGATGAATGCACGTTGAACGCTTTCGATTTTATTGACATGAGTAATACTATATGGTGACCACACCGATGCAGCCTACTCTAGAATACTGCACACAAGAGAGCAATGGAACGTTCTCAAAGCATAAAAGTATCTTCAAAATTAGCGGAGTTCCGACGGATAAAACCAAGAATGGTGTATGCTTGGGATAAAATCTTGCTAATGTGCGCGTTAAAACTGTATCTTACTGTCAATTGTTACCCCCAGATCCTTGACGGAGCTGCAGTATGTTTTATCTTGTACACACATCTAGTATGTGAAATGTTGTAGGTTACGAATAACGTTAAATTACGTTGCATTCCGATGCAATCGCTTTCTTTCCGTTTACGAGTCACCAATGCAGCAGGTTGTTTATATCACTCTGCAAAGCATCGCGGACGAGAGAGGAAGTAAAAGTTTGGTAGGTTTTTTGGTCGTCAGTAAATAACAGTTTCTCAGTGTTAATCCAATCACAAATATCGTTCACAAAAAGCACAAACATTGATGGTTCCAGGATACTACCTTGAGGTACTCTAGATGAAATAGGAAAACAATAGGATTTAATTCCTTGAACATTCACGGAAACTGTCTGGTCAGTCAAATAAAAGTGCAACTAGTTACATATCCAATCCGGCGATTTGGTGGCGAACCGTTGCATATGACGAGCGGTGAACTATTTTGTCAAAGACTTTCGATATACTCGACGGAGACTGGCATGCACTGACTATTTTCAAACGTCATATGCTTAGGCCATCTTAGGGCTGGGTATGCGAGAAAAGTGTATGGAGTAGAGGGATGAACCAGGAGCTAGCGCAACTCTTCGGTGAACCCTGTATCCACAATGTCGCTAAACTGGAAGGATACAATGGGCGGGACATGTTGGGAGAATGCTGGACAACAACACTACGAAAATAGTGTTTTCCTCGAATCCGATTGACACCATACACAGAGGTGCACCGTGTACTAGATGATTTAACCGAGTAGAGCAAGATCTTGGAAGTGTGAAACTTCAGAGGAATTGGGGAAAATTCGCCATGTACCGTTGGCGTAACATTGTAACGCTGGTCACATCCTAACGAACATTGCACGTTCGTGGTAGTTGCGTGGATAACTTTTGCTATCGGTTCTACTAGAGATGTCGTGTTGTTTCGGGCGGGCAACCTTCAAATTCGTTCTCATTCTGGGATAGTTCTCGTTGTCGATGCAGGAAACTACCATTGATATCACAGTCACAGTCTCGCGCGCGTAATTTAGTGATACTATACTGTTCTTTATACTGTTGAATAATGCTTGTGAAGATGCAGAGAATTCCCTACTCTTCAGTGGCAAAAAGTATTGGACTAACATTCCGTTCCATCCCATCAGGACCTGCATTTGGGCGTGGCCGGCGTCGCTATTGATGCTAGGACTTGATAAGGTTGCAAAATTAGGAATAGTGTGCTGTCTGAAGTATGCTTTTTTCAACCATCATTTTCATCGGTTCTGGTCAGTAACCGAGGTGCAGCATATAGGTATGCTATGTTTATGCTTATACTAATACAATCGATGATACCAGGTTAAATCATTTAATTTCTTTACAGATATTATTCTAAGATGCTCAAATAACAAATAATTAATTTGACGTTTTCCACACAGACTTTTGCTAGTTATATGGCCGCATATCATTTCTGGCATCCTTCAAGGCTCTCATTTAGGGCCTATTTTAAATTCTCAGTGTGTGAACCACTAAACTGTTTTTAATAGTTTTGAAATTTCAATAAGCTTTTCAGGTAAAATATTGGATTGAAGCTCAAAATTTATATGGATTTTTAATATAGTTTTCAGCTATGAATTTTGTTTAAAAGTTTCAAGACAAAGAATGATGATTTTTGGAACGGGACATCCTAAATGTCAAATTACAAATGCAGGTCTAAACTCAGCTTTAATCGAACTGCTGTTATAGGGTTCATAATTTAATCGAGCGTTCGTCCCACTTTGTTTGCGACACAAATTTTGGGCCCTTTCTTTTTCGGACCCGAAACAAATTCTGCCTCGGATGAAAAAACAGTCATGAAATGCTCATATCAGCTGTGGTTTAGGTGCACATGTATTAATTTCAACGCTGTGTTTAAAGCGTATAGGCAGCAGGGGCTTAATTTTGGTTATAGAGCAAGTTACTGTACTTTCAGAAAAGAAAATGAAAAAAGCCTTCTGTCTTTTATAATTCAGCATTATTTCTAGACAAAAAAAATGCAAGTTGGGAGTAAAACAATATTTCAATTAGCATAATGGAAATTGTGTTCCAGGTAAATTAACTGTTTTTAATTGATTGGTAAATACGGTCGAGCATAACAAATTAATACTGAGCGTGGTAATTATTCCAGAAACCATTAAATAAAATCACATTTCCTTTTAGCCTACAGTAAAGCAGCAGACCGTGAACGACCGTGAAGGTATCTGCAAGATTCGAACAAACAATTTCAATCAAATATTTGGGCATGAAAAAGCAATGCATTTATGATTCAAAGCTTCGTTTGAAGTTGTTTAAGCAAAATAAGCTCCCGATTCGGTATCTGATCCTACTGAATCAAACTTACTTCTCAATCCATAGTGAAAGCGGCCATGAGATAAGTGAAAATCTATTCAAAATTGAAATTGATGTTTGATAATACATATTGGTTAGGTATGTATAGAAATTCTAAAATTTTCACTTTGTACTTCACATAGCTGCGGGGCACGATTAACTAATGCTATTACCGCATTTTCAATTGTGTACAAAAGAACCTTATTACATTGAAATCCTGGCATAAGCCAATCGGAAATAGCACCACCACCACCTCAAAATTGTGTCCCGATATTTCCGTCTACTTTTCGCCTCCATTTCCAATCAAACATAATTATGGAGCTATATCGGCAAACACCGCAGGTATTTCCAGAATATTTTCTGCCTTTTCATCGGTAGACAATCAACGTTATTGCGCCTACAGAAATTCAGGACCATTCTGCATTGTTATTTTTAATCCAATATGGCCTGATGAAAGTGGTTGTTATCCTGTAGGAGTGTTATACTTCTACCTATGTATCTCTCATGTATAGGCAATCAAAATTAATTGAAACGTTTGTTAATCAGTGAATCCTACTGGTAACTGTGCACAGTTGAACAGAATGAAATTTAAACAAGTTTGATTTCAGCAACATTATTCCTGAGTATCTTAGTGAAATTATTCTTATTAACTCACCGATATAAGTAAGTAAACAACAACTATGTTTAATTACACCAAATTTAGTCCCAGAGAATATTGTATTATTCCCAGAGCTTGGAGAAATTTAACACCTCGTTAATGCCAAATGGAGTGGATTTCATTTCCAGTGTCGCATGTGCCTAGTGAAAGAACCATGTGACGTACGTGCTAGATAAACAAAGGAAATTAGCCAATTATACCATTTAACAGTATCACGCTAAAACCCACTAGTGCGTGAAATCTTCAATCACAGATAATATTTTTCCTCACCAAAGATAACACTCACGCAATGAGCAAAGCTTGTGCTTGCGGGAATCTCTACCCTCCCTTTTTTATTTTCATCTGAACTTCCATGCCCAGACGCGTAGGCAGATAGGATCTTAATGCTTTCAGCACAATTTGGAATGACAACAGGGCTTGTCGAGAAATGCGAAAGGACATCGTTGGTGAGCCATGGACGTATCTGATAAATTTGCTTATTTTTTCCAAACGAATCAAAGAATTTTTCACCGTCTGCTGTCGGTTGAAAAAAAAGTTACAAAAAGGACGTTTTTTCAAATTTTCAAAACATTTTGGTAGTGACATCGTTGCAGGGATAACAGTAAGTAAAGTGAGGTTGTCATCATAGCGATGCAGTTTAATTTCATTTACAGTTGCCGTCGGAAAATAGCTGGCGAGAAAGACTATAATTTTAGTCACTTCGTAGCGGTAGCGACGCTAAATAGGATGATGGGAGAAAGTTGCAGTCTTCTCCACCTCCACTTTACTGGTTCTAGAATAAGGCATATATAGCAACTCAGCGTACCTAGCCGTTGAAAAATATATAAATCAATGTAACTATTTTTAGATACGTCATCCAGTGGCAGCAATTGGATTCCGAGCGGCTCGTGGCAGTCTCAGTTGCTCTGAAGAAACGATCCAGCATCAATATTCTGGTCCTTTTCGGATATTCATTGCCTTTTTAGCTACCTATCTCGACGACATCGACTCGACGGAATGCATGGTAAATGTGGAAAGCGACAAAACGGTATGTGAAAAGCAAATTTCCTGTGGAAGTACATCGACCGGATTTCGTGAGCTGACGGCAAACACGACGGCAGAGGAATCAAGGACAGTTGGCGCTTTTGCCATTGTGAACCGTCGGAATGCCATCCAAAAATTGAAAAGAAGCGAAAATATCTCTCTCTGACGTTTTAAAATCTATATATAGGTATACACAATGTTACAGGATACTGCAAGCAATAAACTTCTCCTTCGTGTCGAGACGCGGGCTAGATGAGATGTAAAATGAAGCACTCCCGGCAACACGAAGCTTTCAAAATATTTTCAACTTCGTTAAATGTTTTGCATAGCAAGCAACCAACAGACCCGGATGATTGGCAATAAGATGTCCCATTACGTTTAAATTAGAGTGTTGTCTGCTAGTTTCGCAACCCTAAGGATAAGGGGCGTTTTTTTTCTTCTAGCTTGTCTCATTAACTGGGAAATTTATCGCCGATAACCGTTTGTTTGTCAAATATAGGTGTCTTCATGATCAGTAGTGTGTTTTGAATACCAAAAAGAAGCTTTATTTTATCAAACTTTTAACTGCGTAATTTTGCTAAAAGTTGTTAAAGATTGTGTAATTTTGCTAAAAGTTGTTAAAGATTGTGTATCGATAAGATATCCCTTTTAGAAGTTAATAATAGTTTATCACTCCTTTCTGAATTTTTGATTCACAGAAGATTTAAGCTTCTGTTATAATATTAGCATTAGCAAAATGCTTAATTGTTGGTACTCATTTTGAGTCTAGCAACTGACGGTTTTTTTTTCAATAAAACTATTTGTACTCGTTGCGGTTTTCTAGGTTACAACACCACATTTTCCCTGGACATATCAGTCAAGACACACAGCCAATCATTATTTGAAAAAATAAATTTGGTTTAACACTTGTAAAAATAAAAAAATATACTAAACGCGATTGATATAAATTACATTATACTGGTATTATTATAAAATGTTATCTTTTTCTATGGACTGATGACTTGAAGTGGAATAAATTGAACCACTTGGATTATATCTCCTAATTCAAAGACAAAGCTAACCGAGGTCAAATTTAGTGCCGAAACAGTATGCGAAAATGGTCATGTGAAAAAGGTACTGTTGTAAGATCTGCTCAGTTTCGCCGGGATTCCCTGTTTAAAGTAATTATCGTGAAATATATGTCTCGAGCTGTTCGAATTGGCGGTGCATCGAGCAGATATTTTCACAATTTTCACAGAAGTCTAGTTCACTTTTCGAACTTCAGCTCTCTTCCATTTGCTGGTCTCTCCAGTCAGAACTATTTAGCTTTTGCATTTGATTTCTGCACACATCCCAAAGGCACTACGACTGCTCCCTTTTCCTTTTCTTACTCCTGCCACCAGCTGACCTTGCCACCTTGGCACACCGTGTATCTCACTTAACCCCTAAATAAATATGACTCTGTCAAAGCAAACAATCCTTCAGCTTCGTTTGCCATTCTCCGGCCTGGCAAGAAAAGCATCCTTGTTAGAACCAAACGCACTCGCACACACACCTTTAGCACGCGACCGATTAACGAGATGTTTACCGAGCGAAGTTCCAGACATATCTGAATCCTACCAGTGCAGGGCCGCAAAGTTTTTCCGTTTTTCCACTCGGCTGCTGGTAGGTCAGGTCAGGATTTTCTCTGTACCTTCGTCGTCGTTGTCGTCGCTCTCGGGTGGTTTTTCCGACGTTGCAGCTGCACACTCCTGCCGGCCAGGGTGTGGGTTGTTCTCGGAAACTGTGAGAGCCAATCTCCCGCATACTGTAAATAATCCCTTTGCTTTCTCGCACCTCGTACCGTTCGGACGGCGTTGAAGCACAATTCGGCCGGCGGTTTGAGCACCGCGTTTGTAGGTGGGCAGAGAAAGGAAGTTTTTTTTCTGTCAATGCGGTGTGGAGCCTTGCGCCAGCACCGCAAAATATGAACTCAAAATTCAAAGGGCACAGAATAAAAACATTATGGTTTAATAGAAAGTTTATCTGCTGTCGAAATTAAAATGAATTTATATTTTTAAAACTGAAGTACCTCTTTAATCCGATAAACATAGGACAAAGGCGAAAATAAACATGTCACAGTGTGATATTGCGTAACCATTAGAAATTATTTGAAAAGAAAGAAAAACGCGTTTGCCAACTTCAAAACCATTCATTCAAGCAATGTATTCTGAAGGGTAAAAGCTGCAATCGATAGAAAAGACACGCACCAACATTTTGCCTTTTATCTTTAATCTTTTAGAAAACGAATAATTGCCAATTAGCTATCATTTACCTAATTTATTCCAATTGAAGTATTTTCCGTTCCAAATGCTCGTCAAATCTTTTTTCTTTCCACCCATTGAATTTAGCATAACCGATCTCTACTTAATTTTAGGATGCTTAGAAAGCGCTGTACTCGTGATTGTAATCGTAACTTTCAAGCACGCGTCATTGATTTCTGGGATTTTAAAAGCAGAGAGCACTAGTTTCATTACATCGGCAAAAATCAAAAAATAATATTACTAAAGTTCCCTTGCTGAGCGTTTAGTAACGGGTGGCAACTAAAATTTTGGAATTTTTTTCTCAAGCTGTCAAAAAAGACAAAGATACACGAAGAAGATTTTTCGAAGAGTTTCGACCACGTTAAACAAATGGGCGTCTCGAACCAAAATTACTCGAAACGAGAATCGCAATGTCACCCCTGATTTACCGAAATAAAAAATACATTATCCATTGTTGAAAAAAATTAGTATACATTGAAAAACGGTCCGTAATCGGCTGTTCGGCGAAGTTTTCGTTTGACGTCGAAACAGGAGCGTTGTACGGCCGTCATGTCAACTTTGCGAATGTTGATTCTACCAATCAACTGTTTGAAATTCGTGGCTCTTCACTTATTTTTGTACACCAAGGAACTCAAAATCCTGAAGAAATCTTCGATTGGGCGCACTGAGACAGATTTTTCGGGTAGCGGTTTTTGGGTAAAAATGGGATCGAATGGGTATTCAGGAACGATTGTGTTTTTTTGGCGTAATGCGATGATGCTCTATCCGGTCAAAACACGTATTGTCCATCTGCATGATGTTTTTGTAGAAACGGGATCATAATTTTCTCCAAATATTCGTCTGGTGCACCTTAATTGATCGCCAAACCAGCCTGTTGTTGAAGAAACGAGCAAGAGAACGATGTCCTTCTGCGTCCATAATTTCTGTTAGGCATCTTAGGATATGGTAAACAGTCGAAGCCGCAACATATTTGCTTTTTAAATATTGTACAGAATACTTTTTGCCGAGATTTCTGTTGCAGTTCCTAGTAGTGTACAACGCGCCCCCGAAATGCTTCTTGTTTCGACGCCATTTTTAGCAAAACTGGGCAAACATGAACAAAACAAAAAATATTAACAAAAAGAGGAGAGAGAGAGCTAACACATACATACTCTCATTTCTCTCTGAGCTCGTTTGTTGTTGAGCCGCGAAAAATTCCAAAATTTTAGTTGCCACCCGTTAGAATACGAAAATACAAGACAGAAAAGGGGAAACTATCCGGTTTATTCGGTTCAATTTGTGCTGCTTATTTCATTCTGACAGATTAGCATTTAGCCTACGATTGGCAAGCTTTATGTCTGTTTTGGAAAATCCATTTTTTATCGATTTAAGCCCCTCTAACACCCCCCTCCTTCCTGACTTCCTGACCAATGTCCAATAACAGCAAAAAATTTATTTCAGTTAAGTTCTCCACTTGATCGGTCCATCTTACTCGCAGCCACGGATTTTGCCAAATTTTTGATTGCGTGCCAAACAAACAGACAAATCTCAAAAGTCATCAATTCTAATTTTAAACAAAATTTTGCATCTGAGCAAAACGAGCAAGACTTTTTCAAGAAAACGCCTCCCCATCGGACTAATAGACCACAAGATTTTTACCAGACACTTTTATTCGTGTTCACCAGATTTTCTGGCGGAAAACCTGTTGACAACTTTGCTAGCAGTGCACCTCTTTGCTTCGTTTCTGTCAGGTCATTGTTGAGAACCATTTTACTGGACTGCCGTCCAACACCCATATGTCGTTCCTGACCTACCCCCTATGCTATGGCCGATTTTTGCGGTACAGACGATGCACGGTTCTCCCAGAAATTGGTGCAATTCAAGGCTTGTTCTACTTCTTCAGATTCCGTCATTTATCTAAACTCCACTCTAATATAGTGTAAATACGCGGATGGCACATCCTCCCCCTGCATAAAATGAGCGGTTCAATATTATGTTATATTAATTTAGGTCAATTGAAGGTAATTTGCATTGTTAGTACAATTGTCAAATTATTATTATTGTTTGTTTAACCAAAACTCTTATACACCTTATATACCTGTAGGGAGATCAATGATCATGATATTCTACCCATCCATCATTTTATCTTTTTGAAAACATTGGCCTTAGACTCATTTCGACTCAATTTCTTCATAGGTTTTTTCCGACTCAACCTAAACAAGTTTGCCATGGGCTTTTCGCAACTCAATCTTAATATTGTTTGACAATACACCTTCCCTCTCTCAATCCTAATTTGCCTAATTGGCCGTATCCTTTTCCCGGTTCAACTTCAACGATCTCTAACGATCAATCGAGAATCGAACAACTGAAGCCCACCAAGGACTTCTGGTCTTATGTAGACGGCCACTTTGTAGAGCTGCGAATTCGATTCTACGCGATCGATGCGTCTTCCGGAGTCCAAAGTAAGCAGGCCTTCCTGCTATAATGCGCTGACACCCAATTTGACTTGTTCCAGATGACCAAGTGTCCCGGAAACTGGTCCGCATTGATTGATATTATTATTTTTCCAGCTGAATATTCAATTGTTCACCTAAATGTAGCAATAAGACCGAATAATTCCGTAAATTGCGAAGAGTTTTTCTAGTGGAACTCTACTAGTGAAGATTTGTCAAATCAGGTACGTCCAGCTTAAAAGTACATGTAATTTGTCTCTAAAATTAGACGGCAACAGAATAGTATTTGAAATTCCGGCGGGGGGTTCGCGATCCATGAAAGGTTGGGAACCGCTGCTCGAGGCAATCTATTTTCTTTTCTTCTGTTGGATTGGATAGTGATACTATCCAATATGTCCCACATTCATCTAGAAATATTCTGGTCACTTTATTCTGGTTGCATTCTGTACCAATCAATTGGTGTTCAGATTGATAATTACTTTCTCTCTACAACTTACACTTTGCCTTGCTGAATTTACGAGGTAAAAATGCTAGAATATGCCTAACATGAAAAAAATTTAGTGTTGAACCTAAATATTCTTCTCAATAGCAGCAACAAATCAGTTTGGTCGGGGTATTGCCATTCCAATAGCATCATAAACAGTTTTATTGATATTTGACAAGCAGCTACAATGAGATCACTTTTGTATTGGTACGCCATTGTATTGCTACACCTTCTCATAGAAACACAGTAAGTTCATAAGAGATGTGGCGCAGCCAAATAGTTTTATCGTGGTGATATCAGCAATCACAATAAATTTGCATTATTATGGTTTTATAGCTATAAGTATTGTTTGACTCGTATCATAATAGTCTTGCGTAATACCGTAAAAAATCAGGGGTAATGATTTTTTTTTTGGTTTGGAGAGCGAGAGAATGTCGTCGGCCAAGACGAAGTCATTTAATAGCTCCACCTCGCACTGAGCTTCGATAGAACGGTATAACTCATCTGGGATTTCTTTACGTCCGGGCTTTTTTAGTCCCAGATGAGCCAGTAAGGGAGATCTAGCTCTTCAGTGTGTATGTGTGTATTAGTGTGTATGTCGTACTATGCCATTTTTTGTTTTTTGTTTGGATATTATCACACTTTAATCTATTGTGATCTTATCCAGGTATTGTTCCGCACTTCGTTGTTATTGCAGTATCGCTATAGAGTGAGCAAACTGCTTATTAACATCCGTGCTTAAAGTGTCGGTGTGTTTTCACCCCGTTTTCCCTCTACGCTTCTTACTACTTTTCAACCAATCTAGCTCTAGAGCCAGGAAGTGCGGAGACTAGTTATAATTTGTCCTTAGACAAGAGGCTTCATTCGCACCTCGAGCAAGTATCATTCTTATAACCAAGGGCTAAAGGCTTCATGGTCGGTAAAGCAGAGTTCAGCACAGGGTGAGGGTGTGTATGTGTGAATGTATGTGTTCCTTACTACTTATGTATTACCAATCTCGTTCCTAGAACCAGGAAGCGGAACAAGCTATAATTTGCCCTTGAACAAGAGGCTTCATTCGCACCTCAAGCAGGTACCACTTTTATAATTTGCCCTGGCAAGAGGCTTTCATTGTTAGTAAATGCAGAAAGCAGTAGGAAGGATGTGGAGGGGCCTGAGATTAAACCCATGCTAATCACTTAACATCGAATAGCCTGATTCTACTAAGGTTCGAACCCACGACCACTCGCTTGTCAAGGCAGACTCGGTAACCTTGCGACCACAAGCCCCCCCCCCCCCTACAGGGCTTCTATGCCATAAGGACTTTAGGGAAATAGGCGGAGAACGCTATAAGCTAGTTTAAAGAGAGGGGTAACATTTCGACAGATCTCTCAGCGTCTTTGTGTGAATTACTTCGAAAGAAAGTTGCTGCGGTAGCGAATGAACATTTTTCTACTCTTAATGAAACGCCAGAAGAAAGAAAGATCCGAATTAACCTCATATTCAATTCGAAGGTTTTCTATCCGACCCCTACGGTAAACCTAAGTGATCTTATGTGCCGGTCAATGGAGAAAGAGTGATCTCTCTATCACTGTGCCACAAAACTGTGCAAACAGCTCTCCATTCTTACTCATTTCTCCAAGATATGTGCTGTTTGGACCAGACGACGAGAAGGAAGCGTTTTACGCGAAGCTAGAGGCAACGTACGACAGCTGCTTGCCACGGGATATCAAGGTCGTCATCGGGGATATGAACGCCCAGGTCGGTATGAAAGAAATGTACAAACCGGTGATAGGACCCCATAGTCTGCGCACCGACACGAACGATAACGGCCAACGATGTATTAACTTCGCAGCTTCCCGAGGTCTAGTTATCCGAAGTACCTTTTTCCCACGCAAAGATATCCACAAAGCCACCCGGAGATCATTTAACCAACGTGCAATGAACCAAATTGATCACGTTCTCATAGATTCTTCTCACTAGCAGTATATGTGCACTCAAAATTGTCAACCGTGTAACATATGGTACTGCCTTCTTCCGAGGAGTTCTTCATCTTCGAGAAACGCTGAATATCGAAAACTCTTCTGTGAGATGCACAAAGCTTGTGCCCAGGGGCAAACAACTTAGCGACCTGACATTCGTCTCGTTCAAAGTGTCGGTGTCTGCTGATCTGGAAGTTGCTGTAGGAGATAGCTTTTACTGGCCGGAAGGAGTGATAGTTCGTCCTTTTCAACCAAAAAACGACAACTCTGCGGTCACTATTCGACCTCAAATATCAGGTTAACAACTGTGAGTAATTCTGCACCGATCAGTTCATTCTCAAATCAAGTTCTCCCTGTTGCACACGTTTCGGTTAGAGATAGCTTGGACACTTACATTGAATCGGCAACAAAGGTTAACGACTTTTCTGACACCAGTTTAAAATCGTTGATTTCTAAAAAATCTCGTAATTTCACAACTATTGGTTTTCATAATGCTCGCAGCCTACTGAACAACATTGATAATTACCGTGCATTTTTCGAAAATACAATGATATCGGTTCTTGGAGTAGTAGAAACTTGGCTTAAGCCTGGAAACACTAACAGATCAATATCCATAAGCAACTTTAAAATTGTACGATCTGATCGCCTGAGCAGTACCAAGACTCGTGGGGGGGGGAGTTGCATTTTACTTAAACAAATCAATGAAATATTCTGTTCTTTCTAAATCTCAAAAAGGTAGCGAAGTAGATTATCTTTTTATTAAGCTTACTAGTTTAAAAACTGTTTGCGGGATAATATACAAACCACCTAACATTCCTAGTTCTAGTCTAAACGAAATCTTCGAAATAATTGTTGAGCTATCCTCGTGTGAGCCGAATATCTTAATCATGGGCGATTTAAACATTAATCTGCTAAAATTTGCTGAACCATCCGTGACAAAGCTGCTGAAACAGCTTGATACGGTGACTTTTAAACTAGTGCCCTCCCTACCCACATGTCATCGACCCAACTGCCCAGAATCTTGGATTGATTTAGTAGCGGGTAACTGTACTTTTAACATAAAAAATTTGTATCAGTCTTCATTTGGAGGTATTAGTGATCATGATCTAATCTGCTTCGATTATAGAATAAAAAGCCAATATTCCGCTCCCGAATATCATTGGACTCGTGAAAATGGCAAAATTAATTACCACAAGTTTGCGCAGGATCTACGTAATGCCGATCTCTCTGTAATGCAACAATACAATGATGTAAATGATAAATTAGCTATTTTGAACGACACCCTTTTATCCATCATTGATCAACACGCTCCCTTGCGAAAGAAAAAGAGCATCGATCCCAAATGTCCTTGGATCACTCAGAATTTAAATGTGTTATTTAAAAACAGATTGGATGCATATAATTGCTGGAAAAGAGATAAGCAATGTCTTAGTAAATGGAACAATTTTACGCGGTTAAGAAATATTGTAAATCGTGAAGTAAAAAAATCCAAGCAAGAATTTTTCACTTCCCATCTTAACCCTGAACTTTCAACAAACAAACTTTGGAGAAACATCAAACAGCTGGGTCTTAAAGAGGCGTCTTCTAGAGCTGGTGGCGGGGACGTCAGTGCGTCATCGCTTAACACGTACTTTGTTTCTCAACTTAATCCCACACATCCTTACGATTTAACTGCGGATATAAGTCAGGAAAACTTTTCTTTCAGATGTTTATCTCAAGATGAAGTGTTAACCGAATTCAATTCGGCCACATGTGATTCTGCCGGAACTGATCAAATTCCATTGCATGTTCTAAAAAAGACACTTTGTGTCACGCTGCCTTTTATTACCGACCTGTTTAATTGTATATTAACTACGTCATGCTTCCCTTGTGACTGGAAAATTGCTCGCGTTGTTCCTATTGCAAAAAATGAGAATCCTTCCACCGAGGCTGATTATCGTCCAATCAGCATTCTTCCCGCTCTCTCAAAAATCTTTGAAGGTCTAATAGCAAAACAACTGAATAACTATTTAGTGCAAAATAGTCTGCTGTGCCCTCTCCAGTCAGGATACCGTAAGCACTGCAGCACAACCACAGCGCTCATCAAAATCGAAAATGATATTCGATGCGCGTTGGATCGAAAGTTTGCTACAGTTATGGTGCTCCTTGATTTTAGCAAAGCTTTTGACTCAATCAACCATGCTTTACTTTGCATAAAGTTAAAGCGCATATTCTCACTACAAGACTGTGCTATTAAGCTCCTTCATTCATATCTTTCCGGCCGATCACAATACGTTGAGCTCAACGGCATAAAATCAGACTTGGCTACCGTAACAAGCGGAGTCCCGCAAGGATCAATTTTAGGACCGCTTCTGTTCTCGATGTTTATTAACGATCTTCCTGAGCAATTGCTGTACTGCAAATTTCATCTTTATGCTGATGATTTTCAATTATACCTTCCCGGAAAAAGTAATGAAATCGACATTCTCGTAAATAAAATCAATATGGACATAAAGAAAATTATGGATTGGAGTAACTCAAATGGTATTCGATTAAATGCTGGAAAAACTCAGGCAATCATTTTCAGAACGAAAAGAATGATTTTCGATGAAGTTGCTCAAGTTATGGTTGGAAACGAGATTATTCCCTATTCAGCGGTTGTCAAAAACTTGGGCATACTCATGGATAGCTATATGAAGTGGGATGCTCAAGTAGCAGCCGTGTGTAAGAAAGTTTATGGTTCTATGCATTCATTAGTAGCACTACGTCATTACACTCCACAACCTATACGTTTACAACTAGCTAGAACTCTTATTGTTCCTTTGTTCGAATATGGTAGTGTCCTGTTTGCAAATGTATCTAACGAAAATTTCGAAAAACTCAAGTTGGCTTTTAATTCCGTCACTCGTTACGTCCATAACATTCGCCGTTTTGATCATATTTCAAGCTTTCAAAACTCATTGGTTGGGTGTACATTTGAAAATTTTCTTAACTTCCGAATATGCACTCAAACATATAAAATATTGTTTGATGGGCCAACTTATCTCTCAGACTTTTACTCATTCTCCCAATCAAATAGAACAAACAATCTTTTGCTAACCAGTTGTGTAACTGATGCTGGCAGGAAAGCCTTTCGTCACCGTAGTATCTGTCTCTGGAACCGTCTGCCGAGCGTGTGCAAAAGTGCTAGAAGCTACGCCGTCTTCAAAATATCTTGTAAAACATTCCTCTCAGCAGAAAACTGATTATTATTAGAACTGATTGATTATTAGCAGAAATCACATTGTACGCAAACTTTGAAAACCATTATGAGGTTACTTGTGTTACGTGAATATGTAGTTAAATAAATAAATAAATATACGTCATAGCCGTGCTCCTCGTCTAAATATCAGGCTAGATAACCCGCAGTTTGCAGATAACTACGCGGGAATACTGGATGAGGTACTGCCTTCTTCCGAGGAGTTAGGTGCTTCAAGCCTTGAAGACAATTGAGGCAGAATTCGCTTGGCCATCGGAGAGGTCGCTACCGGTACTAGGTACTAGGCACAAGATGAAGAGCTCCGGAGAAAACAAATTATGAGTGGTTTCAAGGGGTATGCCAACAAGCAGTGAAGACAAAGAAAATTGCTTGGAAGAATTATCAGGGCATTCCCACTAGGGACAACTTGGTCAAATATCAACGAGCTTGGAACCAGTTGACCAAGATCTTAAAGAGTAAAAAACACTAAAACTAGGACTGGGATCGTGAAAAATTAGAACAACTGTTTCGAGCTAACGACACGCGCAAGTTTTACGAGAAGGTGAACCAACCTCGTAAGGGTTACACACCGAAAACTAACAAGTATAGGGACGAGGGAGTGAGGGAGGGAGTGGTCGACAGGTGGAAACAGATTTTCGGTGGTCACCTCAGTGGCGAAGTTGCACAAGGAAGCGAAACGTTAGATAGTAATGGCCCAGCACCTGATCTTCAAGAAGTCAAACAAGAAATCAGTTTGCTGAAGATCAACAAAGTCGCTGATAAGGACCGCCAAGCTGTAAAGCTTAATAAGCATAGCCGAGAAATACTGGAATGGCTCTACAGTGGATAATTTCCATGATTTGGGTGGATAAGAAGCTACCGGAGGATACGATACAACAAAGTTTCGTAGGGAATTATCAGGGGGGCTCGCGTAACTTCGGACTAAATTTTCACCATCCGACAGATCTTGCAGAAATGTCGTGAGCACAACGTGCCCACGCATCACATTTTTATTGATTTCAAAGCAGCATACGGTACAGTTGGTCGAGACCAGCTATGGCAGATAATGCATAAACACGGTTTTTCGGATAAACTGACGCGACCGATTAGAGCTACATTGGATACTACATTGAACATTCTCGAATCCGCGGCGAGATTTGAGACAAAGTGACGGCTTATCCTGCATGCTGTTCAACATTCGTTTTTGAGAAGAAGAATACACCGCCGTACGAATCTGACAATGTACAAAACCCTTATCAGACGGGCAGTTCTTTGTGGACTTGAAACTGTGATGCTGCTTACGGAGGACACACGCACCCTTGCCGATACGAGCGGAAGGTGCTGCGGACAATATTTGGCGGAGTACAAACTGAAACTGGACTATTTTTACGTGTTGAAGTCACCTAAAGGGTGTCCCACATCAAATTGCATCACGGAAGAAACGCTGTGGAAAATTACCCATTGGGAATTTTTTCTTAAAAATTTGGGTAGAAGTAGGGAAGGTGTACCAGTTATGGCGATAACACCAATTGCAGCTATAGCGCAACAAAAATCGCAAATATAAGGTGATAAATAAATGTCTGGTTGTAAAAACTCACAAATTATGTAAAATAAACGCAAATTTATTGTTTGAAATAGTTTTAGTTAATTATTATAAGAGATTCACCAAGTAATTTATGCTTTTCTGTACACGACTATCATGTTGTTCATATTTCTATCGTTTAGCTAAAGCACATTTCATTTTGAAATAGTCATGCATAACAGAATGTACGCAATATATCTTTATGAGTTACACCTAAGACACTACTAAGGCATGTTTTTTCGCATACACTGTGAAATCCTTCATAATTTTATCAAAGTACTTCATTTAATAGTATAACTATAACTGGTGTAGAAAAATGCATTTGTTCCCTACTTGGCAGCATGCGAAATGGAGCATAGCGCGCAAAGAAATTTGCAACACCAGTTGTCGTCATAGTGAATATAAATAAACAACGTGATCGACAGTCGCCGTGTTTTTTAGTTTTCCGGCTGTTTTCGTGAGTAAAATTATTCAAATAATTGGTGTATTGCCTTTGTCCAGTGAAGCACAAAATTTTTTGCCATGTTTCCGTTTCACGAGAAGAAAATTAAGTTTGTTGAATATGCTGAAATCATACAACCAGCTGGTTATCGTATGGTTGACGCGGATCTTGACGGTGCAGACGCAGATAATAAAGAGAAACCAAAGGATATTAAGAAGGAGAAGGACAGTGAACCTACAGTATTAGTCTTACGGTAACTCAGAGCAAACTAGTGGGAGTAAATGCTCTGGTTCATTTAATTGATTTTGAAGGTCATTCGAACATCAACTTAGAGGTTTCAGAAGCTGTGTTGTGGGGCAGTAATGAAACATCGGCATTAAACCGTGTGGACATCGGAAAGGGGACAATAGAATGATACCCATCGGAGAATCACTACAAAGTTCGAGAACTACTCTATGAAAAGCTCGCTGCAGAAATGACCAAACAAGGCTGTTTCAGCTGTAGTTGATGCTACGACTGAGGACATAAATGGTGAGATGATTGTATAAGCTCTTCAATAACTAAATTTCATAACAAAATGATCGTATCAATAGGGATCAAGATGTATTGGCTAGTAAAGATAAGCTGTATGTCGGCAGGGTGATCCACCGCAGCTCTTAACTGGAACCAGAACTAGGTGTGTCATTAGCAGACGAATAAGCTTCACGGTGTTAGTTTAACAAGATACATTAAAGTTCTTGTTATTAATCTGTTCCTTTGCAGGCAGCAAAATTATGAAGTTCAATGATTTTGGACCCAGTTCAATAATCAAGACGTTTGAAAGGCCAACCAATTTTCCCATCATGCCAATGGCAAAAAAAAAAACTGCCGCCAGACAACAGAAAATAAGCTGAAAGTGTTCGTATTCGGTGCTTGACAGTTGTTTGAGGTTTTGCAGCTACCATCAAACGCCGTATTAGGAAATAATTGCTCTGTGTTGATTTAATTTAAGACTTTATTATAAGTGGATTTCTTGAGCAATAAAACATCAAATAGCGGAGAAAAAGAACTAAAATTACTATTTCTTGCTCCGTTCTTCGAGAAATCGCATACACAATTCGTAGGTCTCGTTAAAATGTAACGTCCACCCTTGTGTGAAGCGGGAGCAACAGTAGCTAAAAGGACTCAATTATCAATTACAATTATCTTTTACCTTAGTTTGAATATAGGAACAAAATTGTTTAAAATGCTTCCAATTACATACGCGCTTTGGGGAAAATGGAAACTTTTCGATGTGAATCAAAGAAAACCGTGCGACTTGTTTGCGATCGTGCTATCCCTTTGACAATGATTTCATCCCTTTGACAATAATGCGCAACATCATCAGGTGACGGAATAGACTAAAAAATGGTAAGTCTACATGTTCAGGTGGATTTGATCAGACTCATTAAACTTAATTCACATCTTTAAAGAATATTCGTCTACTTCCTGAGGAAAAAAGTTGATTTTTTTAGAAATTTCTAGTATAACGATAACTGGTACATTTTTATCGCGAACAAAAGAACACTATAACCACAACTGGTACATTAGAGTGAAGTTTTAAAATCGCATTAAAACAATAAGTTATGTCTAAATCCAGAGTTTTTTCAATATATAACGAATAAAAAGTGTCCAAATTTCGTTATGAAAATGTAGAGAAACAAATAGCAGCAATATAACATGTGAAAATATCTTGAAGAGTGAGATTTCATGCTAACTATAACCATAACTGGTGCGTTTACCCTAGTTTAGAGTGTATTGTTTACACTATATTTTTATCGCGGTCAGTTTTTCGAAAATTAGAAAAAATGGCGTCACCCGAAAAGCAACGCCGCGAATTTATTTTGCGCAAGCACCTGGAAAATTCTCAACTCTCTCATCATGGATGATGAGACTAACGTCAAGGCGTACTTTCGGCAGCTTCCGGGGCTACTGTACTTCACCGCCCAGCATAAGTATGATGTTCCAGAGGAAGTAAGGTTGCAGAAACTTTCAAAGTTGACCAAGAATTACATGCTTTGGTAAGCGATCTGCTCATGTGGCAAACAAAGTGCGCCGTTCGTGCCGGCCGGGACTATAAAAGGGCAGATCTACCTTAAGGAGTGTTTACAGAAACGTCTGCTTCCTCTGTTGAAGCAACACGAGGGTTCTACGATCTTCTGGCCGGATCTAATTCGTGCCACTATTCAAAGGATGCCCTGAAGTGGTACGAAGCCAACGGGGTTACTTTCGTACTCAAGGGCATGACCCCTCTAACACACCGGAACTAAGGCCCAATGAAAAATACTGGCCTATTATGTAGCAGGCACTACAGAAGCATCCTAAGGAGGCCAAATCTGAGGAAGACATGAAGAAAAAGTGGGTTTCCGTACAGAAGAAGCAGCAGCGAGATGTTGCACAAAACTTTTCAAGTGGAGTTAAGCGTAAGGTATGAGCATACGGTTATGGTATTGAAGTTGAATGAAATAATTAGCCCAAAAGCTTACTAATGGGCTATATTTTATTGTCTGAAAGTTTGAAAATCGATCGCTCAACTAGGTAATTTTTTACAGCGTTTCTTCCGTGATGCAATTTGATGCGGGACACCCTTTAAATGGATTTGGATGTCACTCTTTCAGACTTTCCCAACTCACTGTTCAGCTGTAAAAACTATCTTTCTCACGTAACACTGGATCGTCATATGGTTTTTCGCCCATGCTCTGATTCGGATTCGGAACGATTATTTTATAGTTTTACGGGGCTCACCTCACCAAGGCGGCGTGACTCAACAGGAATCCGACTCCTCGTTCCAGTATCGCTTTACCACCTCATGTACTAGAACAGAATTAAATAATAAATAGAACCTCGTTCAGTCACATTTTTTCGAGTTTCAGCTCACCCAGCTGGATAAGGGTCGAGAGCTATCTTGTTTTGCATCATATGAATGCCAATGTCTTTTTGCTTGGAGGTTGTCAAAAATCCAGATTGATAAGTCTCTTCTGTAACAATAAGGTTATCAGATACGATAGAGTGCTGGCCTTATCCTTAACTTTTTTAAGTCCTTATCACGAAGGTGGGGCTGATACCTTAGATATAGTGGGCGCGAGCCGTGACAGACACTGTTTAAGTCACTCCTAACCTAGGAAACTTTTCTCTCAGCCCCTGTGGATCGCAAATATAAGTGAACTTTTGAACCACAGCGGACTGGATAAACAATCGCACGCACGCTCAATGAGGGAGTTTTAGAGTTTACTTTTTATCCAGCTCGCTGTAGTTCCAAGGTTCACCAAGATATGTGATCCATAGGGCCTGGTGTAAAAGTTGGATTCAAGTCCGGTTATCATTAACTTCGACTATAGCGTGGTTCGACCCGCGGATCCTCCAGCTAGGACGAAGGGGAACGTTATACAAACTTAATAAGCGTTGCTTTAATGACTGTTCCGTGCCTTATTTTCCGCTCTTTCTCCTTCATGGATTATCTTGCCCTGGAGATAGTGGTAACACCGTTGTTCCATTACTTTCATCTATCTTTTCCTCCGTCTATTGTAAAGAGTATAAAATTAATTAATGCCTGACCACATTATAAAGGTCAAAACAACAAAACATGAGGTTAGTATAACAACGAGTTGTTCATATACTTTGTTGTACAATTCACTTCGCCAAACCTACTGAAGAAAATTATAACTCTTAAGAAATCTGCAGACCAATAGAAGTAAATTATTTAAATGAAACAAAGTAAGAATGATTAGCTGCCTAATTCCAATAAAAGCGTGCTAGCGTCCTTACAACTTTCACTTCCTTTTAACGAACTAACACTGCAGTGCGACCTACGTTTTTAATTGGTCCTCTGACAATTGAAAACATTGCCGTTTTCTTACTGAAGTCATGCTTCTCTTTCGCAGTTTATGTTTGGTTTATGGTAGCATTTTCGTGTCTTATCAATCGAGGACATCGTGCTATATGAAGGGATTACGAGGTGTGCCATCATAATTAAACATTTGCTTTTAGTTTTTAGCCATCTACGCTCTTTTCTACACCAACGGAGCTAACCAAAGTATTCTTGTGGTTGGACTACAAAGTGAATAGAATGAGGCTTTTCATTACAATAACTTTGTTGGCAGTGCAGCGCATAATGAAAAATGAAAAAATATGGTGTAATACACGGCATTGACCAAAACTTAATTTGCGGTCAGCTTCTGTTTGTCATTATAATATAATGAAAGCAAAAATAACTACGCCACGTAACAATTTTCCATATTCGATGGTTGCAAAAAATGCAAAAATAATTAGTTTCAATACGATAACAGGCGTGTGTAGCTTTACCAACTTACATCTATAACAATTCATAACATATCAGACTAGTGCGACGGTGCGGTGGGAGATTTCAAGTGAGTGAGTATAGTTCAATCACTCCGCTGAAAAATTCAACGCCGTTTCAGGGATTCCATTTTTCATAACTTTTATGACAGAAGCAATCTCCATTTCGTTAATAAAAATTCCTTGTTCAACGAATCGCCGTTTACTCGTAAATCTGGTGACCTTGAAAAGTAGGTAAATTTTTGAATTCTCAAAGGAGTCAGAGCGTTCTACAACCCCTTTTGATATCCCACACGCGCTTCCAATTTCACAGGATAATCTACTACTACCGGTGCTGCGGTGATAACACGTGAACGAAACGTGCTTTCTCAGTAACAACCCCACACGAGAGCGACTGAGATTCCAAACTGGAACGCACGAACAATCGAGTCGAGAGCAAGAGAAATCCGCGCGGTTGGCTCTCAGCATGAGCATTTTCCGATTTTCCTGACGTACCTACGTCGGACAAACGTTTCGTTCGTGTCACTACGTGAGGTGACGTTTCGGTGTGATTTGCTTGATTTCCCATTCACCCTGGATGCGGTGGATTTGTTAGTCGTGCCGTGCCGCCGTTTTAGGCTGAATCCGGCAGCGGTAGCTGAGGTTCGATGTTTGTCAGCACTTCCTTTCTACTGAGTTTACCAACACCGTTGATGGGCGGTTAGTGGGAAGGGGGGAGGGGGGTCGGTTTGCTTGAATGCTCGAAGTACTGTAGTAGACACTCAAGATGCGAGTGTTCGCAGGTTGATAGTTAAGGAATTCGTGCGTATCAAAAACTGGCTGCATAGACATTTCTCAGAGCAATTATGCGTAAATATGAATGATGATGTTGCGGAATGATATGATTAGCTTCGGTTTCTGTGCTGCTGAAATGATGATATTTCGTCGTAAACACATTACTCATTTCGATTCTGACCACGACAAAAATCATTTAATTTGGAGTCTACTTCATGGAAGGTTTACCGTTAATTTCCTCTGCTTGCCAATAATTGACTAATACTTTTTAAATATACCCTTCAAATGTTTAAAAGTTTAGACTGATTATCACGGTGCATTTCAATAAATCAGAAATGAAAATACTAAATTTTGTGTTCAGCAGAAAAATTTAATTTACAAATGCTTCCTGATGAACCGACCCACTTTCAGATTTTCTTGAATCGCACAATTTGCTAACCAAACGGGGAGATGGATAATTTAGTCACATGTACTTCATGACACACCCGGATTAGGCTTTCTGATGCTGCTCACGTCTACCCACTGGTTGCCGCTTGCTGCGTAAAAATTACCACACTGCTGCAGTGTACACAGAAGCTGGGGGTCTTAGACTGCGGGTACAACGCCGGGACGCTTAGCGGTTGTTGACTTAGACAAGTCCTATTAAATCCTATTCTTAACGCACGCTGTCACGATCATAGCTTAAAAGTGCTTTTATACTACTCTACAGGAACCATATAGCAGGAACCGGAAAATATAACACCTGCTATAACCAAACGTTTTTTGCTGCCTGCCCGCTCAGCAGAAGGTGCGTAAATTCTATTAGATGCTCAATTACTGTCAGCTCGTTTCGACGCGCTGTCCTGTCGTACATATAAACAAGGTGACGTTATTGCCATTGGCATGATGTTTTCATTCGATTATTGTAAGCGCCTCTTTTGTTAGTCGATATTCCCTTTGCACCAGCCTCCCGGCTGTAGCCTGTATCGTGACAACTAATCCTAATCGATAATAGATTATTTCATAAAGTATTTAAACGCAAGCCACACTGTAGGTATATACAACACACGTTTGTTCGAAACCCTTTTACTTTTAGTTCGTGCAACCTGTATGGAAATATAGTGCCTTTTTCATGCTTCAAGTGCAAAACATGAACATGAAAACCACTTTCAACAGGGATTTTAATGCTGCTTGCACGGATATAAATAACGAAACCGCACTGATCAAGATTAATGATTACAGCAAACCCCCGAATTAGATATAGGGTGTTGCTGTTCACTCGTAGCAATTTCTTAGTTTTCTCCTGATCAGTTTAGTCGATTTTCGGTAGAGGATTAGTGTATGATAAGTCCAAGCCACATACGAAAAATCAGCTTCGCTGGAAAAATACTGCAGATGGCGTTACTCGTGAAAATGCTGTATTAATTTCAGTTAAGATTTCGGGATGACATATTTTGAGTTAAAGTATGCGCTAAATGATAAACGTTTTGATTACTTCATTCTAAATTATAGATAAGTTTAATGTCACCGTAACTGCTTCGAGTTGAACGAATTATAGAGCGTACCTGAAAAAATAAAAAGAAACCGATTATTATAAATATAACTTCACTTCGCCTCTAGCATGTCAATGGAAAATTTTAGCAGATGACAAAACAATTTATTTACACTTGTAATCTATACGCATTATAACACGGACAACCTAGAATGTGTAGGAAAATAAAAATGATTACGAGCTTCCCCAAGGAAAAATAGATTGAATTTTCTAATCATAGCCAAAAAAGCACAGATTTTCCAAAACAATAACACGTCTCCTGAGAATTGGCCGAACGAAGAGTCGGAAGAGAGTTTAGTTTGGGTTGACATCAACAGTCAAAATGAGGTACGACGGTCAACGGTCAAACATGAGCAAACAGTTATAGAAGGTAAATCGGCACGCAAACTTCAAAATGAAGCGGAATTTCTTATAGTCGACGATACAGTAGACAGACTATGTATAAAGGGGTAGATCACCTGTGGTTTATAATATTCCACCAGGGTTCAAAACCTTTGGGTACCGAAGAGCTGAAGAAATTATGTGATGCAATATTATTCTAACTGGTATTTGTAGATTGGATTGGATTGTTCAGTCATTAAATGGCAGTAAACACTAAATTTTCCTTATTACAACAACGTTTCGATCCCAATTTGGAACATCATCAGGGCCTAAAGTGTTGATCGTGTTTATCTAAATTCTTTTAGCTCACAGTAATGTCTCCTTTCGGGTTTTTGGTACACTTTGTTGTTACCGGTGGTAGTTTTATCGCTATGATTTGACTTTGGTCACCGTGCACTCATGTAAATGTATTCGGATTGATCACGATCGGTGAAATATTAAAATTTGGTTAATTACGTTTCGGCCTACTGTCTTTTATTCGGACATCATCAGATCAGAACAAAAAAAATAGTTTTGTCGTCCACTGTAGTTTCTTCTACGACGCTAAGTGAGTTCCTTATTCAACTATTCAAACCGGTTTGACTGCTGGTAATTTCTCCATTTTTGTTGTAACTGCAACAAAAATAATTACTGTCCGAATAGCATTGGCAACCCTTTACGGGATCTCTCTTTACGGTACCCAAGCTGCATGTTTGACAGACCGTGTTCACCTTCCGTGTACCTCGTCAATCTGTTCAATATAATCCTCTTCAGGAGTTTCCCGCATGTATCTAGTAAATATATTAGCCTATATGACGCTGGATCCCTCGCAGGCTTTCCTGGTTTCGGTAACAGTGGTAGCTTCTGAAGCTTCCATTGGTCCGGGAAGTGACCATCTTTTGTGCATTTTCATCTCGATTCTTCTTCAGCATAGAGCCGGGGTGGCTCGTGCTGTTTCAAGCACTCGTCTCCGTTCAACTTGGTCTTGGACCCCTCGTCGCCAATTTTCTGGTCGGCTCAGAAGTCGCAAATCGCTTTCGACCTGGTCGAGCCATCGTGCACGTTGGACCCCCCTGTTCCTGGTGCCGGTGGGGTTGTTGAAGAGGACTATTTTCGCTAGATGTACGATGGGAGTCTCCCCAAGCAGTGCCTGTAGCTCGTGATTCATACGCCTCCGCCACTCTCCGCTTTCAGTTTGTACTCCGCCAAATATCATTCGCAGCACTTTCCGCTCGAACACGGCAAGGGCGCGGGTGTCCTCCGTGAGCAGCGTCACGGCTTCAAGTCTATAAAGAACTACCGGTCTAATAAGGGTTTTGTACATTGTTAGCTTCGTGCGGCGGCGTATGCTTCCTGATCGTAGCGTTTTACGAAGGGCAAAGTAGGCCCAATTTCCCGCTTGGATGCACCGATGGATCTCCTTACTAGTGTTGTTGTCCGCGGACCAGCGATCCCAAATACACGAACTCCTCTACCACTTCTAGTTTGTCGCCGTCAACGGTTACCGTCCATGGGAGATGCGCGTTTGTTTCCTTTGAGCCTCTTCCTTTCATGTATTTGATCTTCGACGCATTTATTTTTAGCCCAATTCTCCTAGACTCCGCTTCCAGTCTGGCGTAGATTGCCTCCGCCGTCGCCAAAGTTCCTGGCTCTGATATCGAAGTCATCTGCAAAGCCTAGAAGTTGGCTACCCTTGGTAAAAATCGTCGGATCACCCCCTCAAGAGCGATGTTGGACAGCATGCAGGATAAACCGTCACCTTATCTCAACCCTCACCGCGTCTCGAAGGGACTCGAGAGTGTCCCAGAGATGCGTACGAAATTCATCACTAGATTCAATGTAGCTCTGATCAGTCGCATCAGTCAGTTTGTCCGGAAAACCGTGTTGTTGCCTCACTGTCCTGAATTTGTCTGCTTGTATTGCTGTCTTCAGGGCTACGTTAGGGATTCCATCCGACCCGTGTGCCTTCTTGATTTTTATCCGCCTAGCCACTGCTACTAGTTCCTCGTTAGAGACTTGTAGACCGACAGCATTGTGCCTCTCCTCTTCGCTATACGGTGTTGGTGGCCATATCGTAGACTCGTGCGTCGAAAAAAAAATCCCCCACGATAGCCTTAGCTTATCCGGATCTCCTCGGTTGTGAAGCTTTGACTTTCACCATCATGATGCGATACGCATCATCCTTTTTAGCACAGCTGCATGTACCAGTTGCGTTTGCTCTGCTTTAACTCCCGTTCCAATGCAGCCCTCGCCAATTTGAAAACCATGCGATGTACTTCACGCTCCGCTGCAGTTTTCTGGACGCGTCTCCTGGCTTAAAGACAACTACCGCGAAGGTTATTAAGTGTCTCATTCCACCAACCAATAACGGAGGGTACTCTGGTGTTAGTATATCTGCTACCCCAATCCACAGCCCAAGCGTTCATGTCTCCTTCAATGGTAACTGGTCTTCGCCCGACAAGTTTCTCGGTCAACACATCCAGCACCTTGTGGAACTGCTCTATGGTCCCCCTTGGGGATGCGTAACAGCTACATGGGAAGATCTCGACGATTTTGACAATCACGAAACTTTCGTACGAGCTCGAAGCTACCTCTTCGAAGAAGATCTTCCCCATTACAGGTATCGCTGCTCTATCAGCACCCCAATTACCGTTCCCAGATTAAACTTGATGAAAAGCAAAGCAAAAAGCAAAGCCTAAAGTGCTACATTCCGTAATTGAAACTTAACCTTTTGTTTTTATACGACAGGCTTTGCAGCCAGCTGTTAGAGTGCAGGACAATTGCAGGGCTAGTTGCTACGATCCTATTGAATTTAACAACCTCTCCCAGTTGGGATTCGAACATACGACGCCTGGCTTATTAGGCCAGCATCATACCTTAGGGCCAACTGGGAGATGAAACTTGGTACAGCTCTCAATTATTGCGACGCCACACAACGATTCCGTTGTCGACTGCCACAACTCTTGTTGTACTGTGTGATTGAGATTGATCTGGGCTACCTCCATCACTGCTGGCCGGCCTTCGCCTTTTGATATGCTTGGCTTTTGCAGAGTATGCACCTCGAAGGCATTGCGCAGTCGCTTGGAAAATGACCATTCTCACTACATTTCTGGCATGGTTTAGACCTATACGTACCTTCAAAATGTCGTGCCTGATGTCCCAATCCCCAGCACTTGAAGCAACGTTTCACTTGCTTGTCCATGCGAGGAATGGCTTTCAAAACGCTCACTGACCACCAACCTCAATTTTTCCCGCTAAAAGGCGAATCGCTGCCGTCTGTGTTCATAGGATATAGGACCATAGGACCTCCTCCATAGGACCTTCTCCATAGGACCTCCTCAGCTGGATTACCATCGCTACGTCGCCCAGTTCGCACAGTACCTTCAGCGCAATTCTCAGCTTCTCTTCTGTTGTGCTCTCGTCCAAATCCCTACACTCAATCGTAGTTTCTTAGGGAAGTTTTATCCCACTTGCTTCATTCCTCGACGCCTTGGCAACAAGCTTCTCGAAGGCTGCACTCTTAACCGATGGATCCCTTTGCAGCTCGAAAAGCATCGTTCCGTTTTGAGTCCGCCTGAACCTCATTAGTTTTCGCCAAGCTCCTTCAACTCCGGAGCTTCTCGTACTTTTCGCGGCGTACGTAGGGATCGTAGGGATCGCGGCGTACGAAACGTTGGCACTGGCTTCAACAACAAGAGTATCGCCTTTAATTCTTTCGCGCCAAGACCTAGGCTTCTGGTTTTCTTTCTTCACTGAGTTTTTTTTTGTTTCTACTTGTCTCTCTGACTTACGACAGGACACCATCCGTTGCATTCGTTCTGCTCCAAATCCTCTTCTTGGTTGTTCTTTTGCTTCTCCTCTTCACCAGGCGTTTCTCTTTTCCTTATCTCCGAGTCTGGTCGTCCTCTCGACTTCTCAGGTACTTAGGCAGCTCTCTTCTTCGTAGCTTCGCTTAGTGCATTTTCAGCAGTCTCGACTCTAGCTCTCAGATCCTTCTGCTCGTGTTCAGTTATAAATCATAGCTGATTTAATTCTAGTAATCAACTGCTTTATGTGCGTGTGAACAGTATGTCTTTCCTTGATATACTCTTACAGCTCATACACTTTCTCCTTTATCGCCGCCATGACATCTCCACGTTTGCCTGACATCTCGGTGTGACCATTTGACGCTGCAGCATAATGCCTTCCTTTCTGCTCTTCTAAAGGCTTACTACTACTGGTTTCGCTGTGTTCCGCACTGGTGATCTTTGCAAATTACCACCCGGCAAACAATTTGGTTTGTATATCTCGGTTGTAACTTAAAGAAACGAAATCATATGCGCACGAAAAAGTTATATTTCACACCACATAAGAACATATAAGTACCAAAGTTGAGACAATATAAGGTATATTGCTGCTTCGTCGTAATTGCCTATTCCCGTCCTATCCAACACAAATTATTAAAAATATCAGCCTTTTTATGACACACAATGCAAAACTAGTTATTCCCTAATATTTTAGTTTGTTGTCTATCATACGCGATCAATCAATATGAGCTGAGATCGATTTAAATGCTTTTTATCATTAAAGAAGTCTTACCAGCCAAATTTCCTACGTTTTTTCGTGCGACGAAGAAGAAAATGTCGACTAATCGTTTTAATTTCCTTCATTCATAAATGAAAATAACTCACGCATGGCATTGTCGTTATTCTACAGCCAGGAAAACTCGCCTGACCTGCAGAAATTTTGCAACATTTGTCATGCCGTAGTACACAAATACATGCGCGTTAGCTTCGTAAACATTGTTGTAATTTTTAATTCGGACGATGAAAAATGTTGATGGACGGATTTTAACGGTACGACGAATTTAAGAAATAAAGTCAGTTGCGTAATTTCGGAATGTCGTCGAAAGGTGAGTGTGTTTAGTCAAATCAGCACAAGAACTGTTGAAGTATTTATTAAATCCATCCAACAAATGATAAAAATTAGGATGGCTTTACTTACTACGACGGGAATTAGAAATAAACCCTACGTTCAAAAATTTTGAAAGTCATTTGTAATTCTATTTTCTAAGCTATACAACAGTTTTTGAAACACGCAATTTAATGCTCCTCAATATACGATTAAATTATAACTAAATGTAACAATCATCTATACTGCTTTATAATTCACAGTCATATAAATGACGGCCAGTGGTATATGACGTCACGCACGACTGCAAAACCACTTATTGTACACTTAGCTTTTACATACTCTAATCATTGCGCAACTCTAATGTAAAATTGACATGCATGCGACTTAATGTGGACTTCCTATCACGATCTTTTCTTAGCTAGGCACTCCTTGCGAACACGTTCGCATCTCCGGTTGGAGTGTTGGTGTTTTGAATTTCGATTTGTGTTTCCATTCTCTTGGGTCCCTTCTTCGTGACGCTATCTCTATTCGTGGTTCGTAGTCGTCTTGTTGTGTTCCCATGGTTATCTTTGCAAGCATCTTTTAGGCCATGCAAGGGTTGACTCGGATCATGATTGGGACGACTGACCGTTCAGCGGTTAAAACCTCCCAAACAATGAAAAACGAACGAGATTAATAAACGAATTCGAACGAGCTTAGAAATCGTTTTGTTACTATGTGCATTATTATGTAACCTTAGGTTACTAACCTAGTTCAAGTGTAACTGATAGACGCTGCAATTAGCCTTCATTTTTTGCGCGTTATCAGGGTTAATTCATGCGACACCACGGAATGCCGACTCTAATTAACATTATGTACCCGCTATCAAAAATTAACTCGGTGACTAAGTCATTAAATTGGTTTTAAATTACGCCTTTTAAATGTATTTTCCGATGTGTCAACTTTTAATCTAAATTGCTATTTAAGTATGTGTAGCTTTGGGGAAAGGTTTTTGAATGCTTTAGCTAGACATCGAAAATGTATGTAACAGAAAATTTGAAAATATCACAGAATTGAAAGGTAATAGATAGGTACTGAAAGTTGAATTCAACTAAAATTTAAACTAACTTTTGAATTGTTTAGAATATTTTCATATAAACCTATGACCATCAGCTATTTTAGAGTTTTGCGTTAAGGTTTAAAACAAAAATACAGTTTTTGCTAAAACTCGTTCTCAATCCCAAAATAGAAAATAACACTCAACGCAAAAACTATTTCATTGTTTTTCTACCAAGTAATAGTTAATTGAAACCCCCCAATTGACACCAGGTCTGAAACATTAATTAATACGAGAGATTATTATTGCCTCTCTCATACAGAACAAACAAAGAATTTCTTCTGCACAGAAGGGCAGTACTTGACAAGTGATACTGTGAGGTTTTGGCCGCCGGCCCTATTTTCTCCATTTAGGACCGTTTATGTCTAGAAGCCCTGACATTGGGCAAGGATGAAAGTATCACAGCAAAAACAGTGCAGCATACTATTATTATTTGTAACGTGACCTCTTTTTCGGTCGGTTCTCTCATGTTTCCGTCGTCGTCGTTATCGTCAAGTAGGTACCACCACCAGAGCTGCAAATAGTAGAACACTCGCAGCAGTAACCATCAGTAGCAGCAGCAGTGCTCAATTGTGAGAAACAAGTTAACCGGGCCGGGACTAGAGAGCGACGGAGCGGAAATCGATTTACTGTGTGGGCTGGGATCGCAGCTTCAATGTCAAGTTCGGTAGAAATTTCGCTGGAAAACCGGTGTATTTCCATTTGCAAATGCATTTTATCTCGATGGTTTTTGTTTGGAATTTTGACAACGAATTATGTTGGAAAAATATTTGCATTCTCAATTGAACTGCCAACAGTTCCGGCTCCGAACAGATTCTTGTAGTAAACAAAGAGTTAATTTAGTATTATCAGCTCATGTCCGATAAGAAAACTTATAACGGATACAAATCAGCAAGCCATCACATTGTTGGACACTTAAGTGACCAATTTAATTTTATTCGCATTCCTCGCCCTCTCCGGAAGGTCTAATCTTTTAATTGGATTGCGGCACTCGTTCTAGACCTATCAAGATAAACGCTGGGGCTTATTTCCACTGGACACGACACATTATCTACCTGTGTCTATTAATGTTTAGTACACACTGTGAGCACTAACAATAGCCACAGCCATCAATCATTTAAAGATGAATAATTGACCCCTGCCGACGCACCACGGTGCGGTTGGTCGGCCGAGTGCACAAAAAAAAAGTGGAATGTAAAAGTTTTGCTGTAATAAGAAGTTACAATCGATCATAAAATGAACATTTCATGCAATAATTTACCAAAAATAATTATGGGAAATTTTTTCCAAGAGTGGCCAAGAGTGTCATGGAACAAACAATTCGGTTTCGGACTGGATTCAATGCTGCACTGTGATGATATCTTGCACACTTTTACTTGTGAAAAAAAGTTTAGAATTTAAGTTTTAGTTGAATACCTTTTTATTATTTCACCAGCAGTAGCAACCATTCTAAAATCAGGGTATAATATGGAACTATTCCAATTTCAATAACAAAACTTGATGAGAGTTTAATATATTCGGTACCTGCTCGAGTAGCCTAGCTTTTATTTATTCATCAAGACGAAGCACTTAACAACTCGTTAAGATTTGAAAGAAAAGTACGCCTCTATGAGGCATACAAGCTAACTTTTCTCCATACCATCTGATGGATAGGGCTCATACTGCTTAGTTTTCGCTGTGTTTTGCAAGACAGCAGAAACATAAATGCCGATTGGCACAAATGATTCCCTTTCAGGATGTTTATTTGGAATACCGAGCATACATGTTCGTCGGACAGCAAAGTGCGGCCATGGCATTCAAATGCATACAAATGAAATTGCAATTTGCTTTCTAGGGCTTGGGCAAACTACTCACATACTTCGCTGTCAATACAGATGCAAATTGTCCGGTCGGGATTATTTACAATTTATCAAACGGACAATGTAAACATGAAATGATACAATACCAGTGGTTTTACTAAGCAAAAATTCTATCTCATTCACAGTCCTCTTTACTTGATTGTTGATTGAACATAACAACCATTAGAAATTGTGGACCAGTCTTCAAGTAACTTGCATATGTACTTCTATTTCGCAGGTGGTCTGGTATCCTGCTATAGCGTGCAGTACATCGACAGGTTGCAAAAGAAACTGATAATCGATCGATAATTTTTGTTATCAGGGACGACAAGGTCACGAGTAATGGGCAATGCACGAGTGCACTTGTTTCTTCGCCTTGGGAAAATACGGATATGTACAACTTATATTCGCAAAACTTTATTGGATCATAAGCCAGTGACGATCAATTTTACCATGCAAAGAGTACACTCAAGGAATGACGTTGAAAAGTCACTCGTGTGAAAATTATTCAACTTTAATAAGTTTTCGTGGTTTACAGCTTATCTAGCTACTACAAAGATTGAATAATAGATGAAAATAGATAAATTTAAAACATAAACAACAAACAACTGATAAAGGTTAATTGACGAGAGCCAGTAGTTAATAGATAATAGATAATAGATAATAGATAATAGATAATAGATAATAGATAATAGATAATAGATAATAGATAATAGATAATAGATAATAGATAATAGATAATAGATAATAGATAATAGATAATAGATAATAGATAATAGATAATAGATAATAGATAATAGATAATAGATAATAGACAATAGACAAAAGACAATAGACAAAAGTTAAAAGATAATATATATAATTATTTTTGCCAACCTTCTCGTTGATTAGGACACGAAATAAAAGGCATTTTAATGAGCATTTCAGAAAAAACACTATAGTAAGGTTTGAGCCGTGTTATGTTCGCAAAAGCATGAAAATATATTGTTCTGTGTTTTAATGGTTAGAATTCATCAATTTTTTACGTTTTCTGGAATGCTGAAGTTGTTAAAATGAAGAATGTTGACGAATAAGGAGTAAGGAATGAGAAGTGAGAAATAAGGAGTGAGAGGTAATAAGTGAGAAGTTGTAGGTAAGAAGTGAGGAATGAAAAGTAAAAGTGGAGTAGTAAAAAGAAAGAAGCAAACAGTGTTAAGTAAAAAGTGAAAAGCAAAAAGTGAGAAGTAAAAGGTGAGAAGTGAAAAGTGAGAAGTAAAAAGTGACAAGTAAAAAGTGACAAGTAAAAAGTGACAAGTAAAAAGTGACAAGTAAAAAGTGAGAAGTAAAAAGTGAGAAGTAAAAGTGAGAAGTAAAAAGTGGGAAGTAAAAAGTAAGAAGTAAAAAGTGAGAAGTAAAAAGTGAAAAGTAAAAGGTGATTAGTAAAAAGTGAGAAGTAAAAAGTGAAAAGTAAAATGTGAGAAGTAAAAAGTGAGAAGTAAAAAGTGAGAAGTAAAAAGTGAGAAGTAAAAAGTGAGAAGTAAAAAGTGAGAAGTAAAAAGTGAAAAGTAAAAGGTGATTAGTAAAAAGTGAGAAGTAAAAAGTGAAAAGTAAAATGTGAGAAGTAAAAAGTGAGAAGTAAAAAGTGAGAAGTAAAAAGTGAGAAGTAAAAAGTGAGAAGTAAAAAGTGAGAAGTAAAAAGTGAAAAGTAAAAAGTGAGAAGTGAAAAGTGAGAAGTAAAAAGTGAGAAGTAAAAAGTGAGAAGTAAAAAGTGAGAAGTAAAAAGTGAGAAGTAAAAAGTGAGAAGTAAAAAGTGAGAAGTAAAAAGTGAGAAGTAAAAAGTGAGAAGTATAAAGTGAGAAGTAAAAAGTGAGAAGTAAAAAGTGAGAATTAAAAGGGAGAAGTAAAAATGGAGAAGTAAAAAGAGAGAAGCAAAAAGTAAGAAGTAAGAAGTAAGAAGTAAGAAGTAAGAAGTAAGAAGTAAGAAGTAAGAAGTAAGAAGTAAGAAGTAAGAAGTAAGAAGTAAGAAGTAAGAAGTAAGAAGTAAGAAGTAAGAAGTAAGAAGTAAGAAGTAAGAAGTAAGAAGTAAGAAGTAAGAAGTAAGAAGTAAGAAGTAAGAAGTAAGAAGTAAGAAGTAAGAAGTAAGAAGTAAGAAGTAAGAAGTAAGAAGTAAGAAGTAAGAAGTAAGAAGTAAGAAGTAAGAAGTAAGAAGTAAGAAGTAAGAAGTAAGAAGTAAGAAGTAAGAAGTAAGAAGTAAGAAGTAAGAAGTAAGAAGTAAGAAGTAAGAAGTAAGAAGTAAGAAGTAAGAAGTAAGAAGTAAGAAGTAAGAAGTAAGAAGTAAGAAGTAAGAAGTAAGAAGTAAGAAGTAAGAAGTAAGAAGTAAGAAGTAAGAAGTAAGAAGTATGAAGTAAGAAGTAAGAAGATATCATACTACGATATCATTGTACTAACCGAAACCTGGCTCGACTCTCGAACTCTCGTGTCAGGTGTTTGGTCCCGAATATGAAGTTTTTCGATGCAACCGTGGGCCCGGAAATAGCCGAAAGTTAACGGGAAGTGGCGTGCTTGTCGCGGTTAATCAGAGACTGAAAGCAAAGCTGATCGAAAATGACCAATGGAGCAGTATTGAGCAGGTGTGGGTGTGCATCGAGTTCACTAACTGCAGGTTGTTCCTGTGTGGAATTTACATTCCTCCCGATCGAGTACGAGACTAAGGTGTGATCGACGTTCACTCTCGCTCGGTAATGTCAGTGATCGATTTGGCAAACACCAACCGACGAGCTCATTATTATCGGTGATTTCAATCTACCAGGGCTTTTATAGCAACCATCCAGTAATGGTTCCATCCGAATCCCGATCACTCCACTGGGCACAGTGCAGCATGACGGCTTCTAGACTGCTACAGTTCTGCCATTTTGCTACAGATCAACCACAAACAAATGAGAACATTCACTGTCTAGATCTCTACTTCACCAGCACACAGGATGTTGCTCCAGTAGCTTCGCTCGCTCCTTCGCCACTAGTTAAGCAAGTGAGGCATCACCCTCCACTAGTGCTTGCTCTCAGCAATCACCACTCGAATCTAACAAAAACTATCCCCCCTGTTTCGTATGACTTTCAAAATGCTGATCACCAAAGCATTGCCGAATTCTTCGCCACTATCAACTGGTTGGATGTTCTCGACGGAAACGATGCCGACAACGCCGCCTTGACTCTTTCGCACATAATTGTGCACGCAATTGATCGCCACGTACCCAAGGTAGTCAAACAGCAAGCGTTGGTTGACCCGCGAGCTTCGCATGTTGAAGTGACTGAGAAAAGGGCTGCACTTAGGATATTTTCTAAATTTCGTACCCGCTCACTGCGTGATCAATACATAAAATTAAACACTGTATACAAAAGAACCAGTCGGACATGCTTTAGACGACACCTGCAGAGAATCCAGCGCAATCTGAAGGTGAACCCAAAAACGTTCTTGAAGTATGTTAGCGATCAGCGCAAGGAATTCGACCTTCCATCAACTATGATCCTTAATGGAGAGGTTGCTTCGGAGCCTCAGTATGTCTACCAGCTCTTTGTCGATAAATTCGCCAGAACCTTTTGCGACGAAATCATCCCGAAAGCTGATTGCGACAGTTGCAGGTTTCCAATCAAATGCGTTTCCGGCCACATCTGGAATTCCACAAGGTAGTCATTTGGGATCGTTAATCTTCCTATTGTACTTCAATCTTGTCAACTATGTACTCAGAGGTCCTCGTTTATCCTTCGCCAACGATTTGAAGATGTACCTGAAGATACGTTCCAAGGACGATGCAATTTGTCTTCAACAAGAGCTTGAGCCCTTTACGAATTGGTGCAATCTGAACTGCATGCTCGTCAATCCTGAGATGTGTTCCATTATTTCATTTGCCCGTATCAGAGAACCCGTCATTTTTAACTACAAGCTACGCGGTACATAAATCCAACGCGTCGACCAGGTAAAGGATCTCGGCGTTATTTTAGATAGCCCGCTATCGTTTAAACGGTATATTTCCTACATTGTGGATAAGGCAACTAGAACATCATCGCTAAGAACTTCATTGACGTATGTTGCCTCAAGGCATTATACTGTGCACTCGTCCGTTCGACTCTTGAGTACGGTTCCGTTGTCTGGCATCCATATTACCAAAACGGGATGCAAAGAATTGAATAAGTTCAACGCCGCTTCTTATGCTTTGCTCTACGTCGTCTATCATGGCGAAGTCCATTCCGGTTGCCGAGTTATGATCTAAACGTGCGTCCCAGGGCACTGCGGAACAACTTAATGCTGAGGGTACCTTTTCAACGCACCAACTACGGACGAAACAGCTCATTGACTGATATACAGCGAGTTTTCAATCAGGTTGCATTCGCATTTGATTTTAATTTGTCACGTGAAACGATCCGTCGTAACTTTTCTATGTTTTTTTTCCACAAATGTCGACTAAGAAAATTGTTAGTGTTTGTAATGTAATTTCTTGACTGTGATTGTTATTAGATTAAGCTACTCATCCATCATTGGAACTATAGTCTGTTGATGTCGACTTAATAAATAAATAAATAAATAAATAAATAAATAAATAAATAAATAAATAAATAAATAAATAAATAAATAAATAAATAAATAAATAAATAAATAAATAAATAAATAAATAAATAAATAAATAAATAAATAAAGAAGTAAGAGGTAAGAAGTAAGAAGCAAGAAATAAGAAATAAGAAATAAGAAATAAGAAATAAGAAGTAAGAAGTAAGAGGTAAATAACAAGTGAAAAGCGAAAAGTGTATAGTGAAACGTGAAAAGTGTAAAGTAAAAAATGAAAAGTGAAGTGTGAAAAGGGAAAAGTGAAAAGATGAAAACGAAAAGAGAAAAGTTAAAAGTGGAAAGTAAAAATTAAATGCAAGATGTGAAAAATGAAAGGTAAAAGGTTAGAAGCGAGCAGTGAAAAATGAAAAATGAAAAGAGAAAATTGAAAGATGAAATGCGAAAAGCGCAAACTTAAAATCGAAAGTAAAAAGCGAAAAATAAAAAGTGAAAAGTGAAAGATAAAAATTAAGAAATTAAAAGTAAAAGATAAGTGCAAAGCAAGTAGTGAAGTGGTAAAAATGAAAAGTGAAAGGCGAAAAAGCAAAGCAAAGCCTAGGTGCTACATTCCGTTATCGAAACTTGACCTTCTGTTTTTGTACGACAGACTTCGCAGCCAGCTATTAGAATACAGGACAATTGCAGGGCTAATTGCTACGATCCTATTGATACCAACAGCCTCTCCCAGCCGAGAAAGCCGTGAAAGGCGAAAAGTGGGAAGTGAAAAGTAACAAGTGAGAAGTAAGCAGTAAGAAATGGGAAGTTAGAGTTAAGAAGCGAGAAATAAAATGTATAAAATAAAAAAAAAGAGTAAAGAGTAAAAAGTAAGAGGAGTGAATAGAGGTGAGAAATAAACAGTAAGAACTGGTCTCACATTCCAATAGTGTCGAACCGGTCAAAGGCCATGAGTGTTGTTCTATGACAGTAAAATAATCTTAGTAAAATCTTTTTGAGAATACATATAAAAAGCATGGCGTACACTATGGCTTTCGTCTAATACGGTGATTGTATGGCAAACGTTATGACAACAGTTTGTATAACAAATATTCGTATAGCTAGCGGATACCGTTTGTTATTGCTAGAAAATCACTGGCTGTTTAAAAGCAAGGCGTCCCCATCAAACTGTAAGAAAACAAATCACATCACAGATACCCCATTGCATTGATAATATAAGGGGTATGGTAGGATTCATTGTTTTTAATACAAATTCAAACAGTCGCACAAATGGCGCGATTTTGCAGCATTTTCTTCTTTAATATTAAAAAAATTACCGTACGTATGCTCGAAAGCTTCTCCCAAATATTAATAATTATTGCTTATAAGCAGTTCCTACGTTAGCTAATTTGAATCCACTTCTGCCAAAAGCACAAAAACATCCATTAAACATTCAATCAGTTCAAATTTCTTCTCAGGGTCATAAAGTTTACAATCCTTGATGACACCACTCCGCTGCTCATCCTTAACACGTTATAGCTGTCAGCATATTTATAGCAACCATTAGCTCATAAAACATTAATAGGCTCTCGTTTTGAACCGTGCGAGGGACGAAAAATCGATCAGCTTACAAGTAAAAAAAAACTCGATTCTACTATACGATGTGCAGTTTGGGAGGGCTTATCACATCGTCGCCACCTACCGAATAATGCATGGCCCTGAACTTGACCAGTGGCGACACTTTGCTCATGTTGGCGCGAACCTATTATCAACTGAACAACGTTGTTATCAGCCAGCCAGCGTTGTGTCACATTATTCCAGTACAAGTAGCGGCTCGAGTGGCCGCGACACTTGAGCTAAAACTAAAATCACACCGAATCGTATCATGGTGAGGCCAAATCTCTGCGCACTAACTCGATCGAACTAATTAGGTAATCAAAAGTGAATTTTCTATCAAATCCTTGGTGCTTAGTAGCATTTGCAGCAACCCGGCACTTGAATCGGCACTCGGCACGGTGAACGTGATGCACACGCGACTGTTGTTGGTCACACGACGGACAGTAGCAGAACACGGAGACCGTTTCCGGTGCCATCAATGCAACAACTACTATCGGACACGCTAGGCAAGCGGTTCTTATCTGCATTGGTACGAAGCGTAATGTTCGTCCGTCCAACTGGCGGTCCTACCGCTAGTGGCACAATTGTTGAGGCAGTACTCACCCACCGCCCAGAAGGTATTTGTTTAGTCTCCGATACTATCCCTTGTGCCACGAGTATCGGGCAACTATTTCAGTGTTTTACAAACATAACGAAGTATAACAGCCTTAGCCATAGTATGTCGATAAAGGTGTTTGTGTCCGCGACAGCTTGGCAAGGTGAAGGTTGTATGCCGGCGGCAGGAAGAGTGGAAGGAATAGGATAACAATCGTTGGGTGATTATAACCGAATGGAAATTGTATTTATTACTTTTGCCTTTTCGTTACAGTGTGGCGTTGCTAAGTGCCGGTAAAAAGGCAGCTGTAAATTCATATAAAGAAGTGAAATAAAATAATAAAATAGTCTTGTTTAATTTATTTCACGTTATGATCTACTAACATGCATTTGGGTGATCTCTGATGCAGTAAACATAGAATCTTTAAAACAAATTAATCAAAGGATGTACGCTGATTGAAACTCAGTTAACTTGTCTTAGTTGGCCTTTTTCAGTTAATTTCCCTCAAAATACATGAAAAGCGATGTTAAAATAGTGCACACAGTCACTATTTTTTTAAATAGCTGCATTAATCATATGTTCATGGCATAAGCGCAAGATGACCTATATAACAAAAATATGCATTAATGATGCATTAAAAAATTGACTGTTTTTGGCTAGTTTCGTGCTGATAATGAATCCACTATCACCAGCTGCCATGGCAAACAGTCAATCAACAACGGTCGAGACTTTGCTCATACTGCCAGCTTCCCGGAGCGAAGAAATTAGATATCGTGAAGTATATTCGATCCTGTATTTACGACATCATCTCCCTTCTGGAGAATGACGAGTGCGTTGAAGCTTCAATCCGGCCGCTGACAGTGCTGCGCAACCGTTAAGTGCAACAGAAGTTGAAGAGGAATCTCGAGAGCAAGGTGACCTCATCGTTCCGTGCCTTGGGCCGGGAGGTCAGAGCAATAGACCAAACGGTGAAGAAGTACCCGGCCAAAATGGACATTTCTACGCGGAAGCAGGCAATAACCCAAAAAGAGCGGCTGAAGGTGCTGATGAAAAACATCTTTTCGGTGAAGTGTGACATCGTGGTCATAACGGATGACGAGTCTTACTTGACGCTGGATGGCAACGCATGGCAGGGGACCTTACGGGTACTTTATGTCCCTCATCGATCAGGTAGGTGATGACGTAAAATATACCTTCCTTCGTTCAGGACAGGGGGTAAACGGGTAGATATACAGTACAAACCGCCTTCAGCAAGAAGTACCACGCGAAGGAGGATTGATCTTTTGGCCGAACCAATATGCGGCCCACCATGTCAAGAGACCCCTGGACAAGATGGACTCGCTGATGAAGCTACCTCGCAACGTCCCCCAGCTGAAACCGACAGGAAATTTTTGGTAGCATCCCAAACGGAGGATCTATTAGAATATTTAGGTGGCCAACAAGGAGAATCACCAATGCGACGAAGGTGCTGAAGAATATGTCGACATCCATCTTTTCATCGGCCATGGCCAAGGTTTTGTGAAAGGTTTTAATAAACGTAGGTTTTACGAATAACATTTACATTGTATTATATTTTGTAGTTTTTTCATCGCCATTCGCCATTGTCTATCTTTCGTCTGTATTAAACTTTAGACAGTCTGCAGCACCTTCCATTTAGCCTTGAGCAGTAGAGTAAGCTTATCTGAAAAACGTCTTCGTTCTCGTGCATTATTTTCCATAGCTATCCTCAAGCAAATGTATCGTACGCAAGTATTAAGTTGAAGAAAACGTGATTTTACAACATTTCTTTTGTGTCTGTCGGATTGAGAAGGTTTTGTGCACACAAAATGCGTGTAGCCACTAGCCCACAAAACCGTCTAATTAACGGTGATACACAGATATCGGAATAGTTAGTATTCCAGTTTTTCATTCTTTCTGTAGACGAAGTAAATCAAAGCCTGGGTATAATCGTTTTTAAGATATTACCCTTCTTTATTGACAGACTTGTCAGCAACAATGCAACGATCCTACTGACTCTAGCAGTACTGCCCAGCCGAGATTCGAACATAAGATGACTGGTTTATTAAACCTGCATCGTACCTCGAGGGTAACTGGGTACTGGGAACCGTCTGACCAAACATGGTATAATTGAAAGTAAGCGGATTGGATTTTCTATATATGGTATCGATTCAGTATCGTTGACAATATAGAACAGTTTCACATCATCTGCAAATAGTAATCGGCAATCATCCAGGAGTGAAAATGAGACGTCGTTTATAAACAACGTGAAGAGCAATGGTCCAAGTTTATTGCCCTGTGGCATTTCGAAGGATTTCGATAAATGTGCAGACTGCCGTTTTCCCATCTGTACATAGAGCATACGATTCAAATGATAGGATCGAAACCATCGTATTAGCGCAGAACAAATTTCAAGCTTTACAAGTTTAGCTAGTAGAATGTTGTGATCAACTCGGTCAAATGCAGCTTTTTTTTTGTTGCCTAGGTTGAGGTCATTTAGCTACTCTATCGTTAGACGATTTCAAAGCCATTCTCGACTTGGTCTACTGTCGTAAAAGCCGCGGTGATGATATGCAATCCTGTTTAACATTAGCAGTAACCCATATAGAGTCGAACAAGACGCCATTGTGCAATACCTTGCAGCATAACGCCCCTTACTGAGCCTCGATGAGATAGACTAGCTTATCCGCAACTCCTCTATGCCTAAGAGCGCCCCATTTCTCACTCCACCGTGCACCTCTCTACACCTAATAGCGTGCATTTTCGTGGTTTCGCTGCTCTACATCCCAGTAAACTTGCATCGGGCATTATTCCATGGCAAGTTTCCTAGAGCGAATTTTACGAACCTTTTTTGAACGGCTCCAATTCGAGCGGTAGAGGAGCTGTAGTAAGGCTCCCTTGTTACTGAAGCGGTTTCTAATAATAGGCGAACAAGGCTAGCGTATAAGCATTTCAGTGTATACGGGTCCTTAAATTCTCTAGTAACTTTGCTGATAAATCCGAGCTGATGGCGGGGTGTTTCAATAATACTTTCATAGGGATTTCTAAACGCAATTGCAGCGTCTAGGGTCACTACTAGATCTCGAACAATTTGTATTCTGTCTAATAGTTCTCCGTTAGTTGTATAGTCAAGTGATAAAATACACTTTTTACTATGGAAGTTAATTGTGAACACTTGGCGATACTAATTTGCATTCCATTGGCTCTACAACTCTGTAAATTTGTTAAGTAAAGTTTGGAGCAAATGACAATCATCAATATTGTCAATGGCATTGAACGTCTTTAAGTCGTCAGCATACATATACTGAACAGGAGCTATCTCCGAGACAAATAAGTGAATCGTTAATGAATAACGAAAACAAGAGTGGGCCTAAGTTGCTACCTTGCGACACACCTGAGTACACCTGTTAGTAAATCAGCATGAAATGGATCCAAAATTTTTACCTCCAACTGCCTTTCGAACAAAAAAGAACGTAGCCAGCCAATGAACGCGGAAGAGTACCCGATTTCGTTTAATTTTGCTAACAGTACCGAATGGTCTCTTTGCCAAGTGCTGATTTAAGATCGGTATAGACCAAATCAATTTGTCGCCCTTGTTCAATGTTACGAAGGCAAAAGGATGTAAACTCACATAGGTTTGCTGTAATACTTCTCCCAGGATAAAAAACCATGCTGGTTCTTAATGCTTACTTTGAAACAATGATCTCTAGAAGCTTGGAGTAGGCACAGAGAGACGTAATGCCTCGGTAACAGCGTAGTTTTCACTATATTGCTGAATAGCTGATGCATCACCTAGGCTGACAAAGATGGGCCAGCTTTGAGCATCTGAAATGCAGTCTATCCGTGGCGCTCTGTTGGATTTCATACTTTTGATTGCTACTTGAAATTGATCCAGTGACGGCGGCTCAGACTTCATGGAAATAATCTGCTGTTGTCAGGTGCTGCTGGTTTTGCTGATGGTTTGCTTGAGTCCATCGCACAACCTGTTCTGAACGGTCAGTCAGTAACTGATCAGCTCCGTTCGGCAAGATGTGTCGCTCAAAAAACAGATATCACCCTTAGCGGCGATGTGTTCTCCAGATTTGGCTTGAGAGTTAGGCCAGGCTCTCTGGTTCCGTCTACCAGATTCGGCATATTGATAGTGGGCAGCTTTCTTAGTCTCTCTGGTTCGCGCTCGTTCAATGTCGGCTTTCGCCTCTCTCCGCTCGTCGATCGTTCTCCATGTTTCATTTGAAATCCTCTCCCTTCGCTCACTGTATATTTTAGCAAAGGCTTCGTCACTAGTCATGATGAAGGCTTTCTTGATGCGGTTCTATTGCTCTTCGACTGTTTCACCAGGTGGCAGGTCCGTCTTTTCACCTCCGGATTCTCCAATCGATGGACGTTGTAACGACGTCGTTGGACACGCACGACACGAAAACGTATTTCAACGATAACGCGGTAATGGTCGGATGCAATATCGGCGCTGCGCGTATTGCTTACATAAAGGATGGTACGTTGGAGATATATGAGAAAAATCCTGCCTCGTTGGTCAAAAAATCTTCATAAGGTCTTGCGGATGTGAATGAGGACGTGGACGTGGACGTGGAGGTGGACGTGGACGTGGACGTGGACGTGGACGTGGACGTGGACGTGGACGTGGACGTGGACGTGGACGTGGACGTGGACGTGGACGTGGACGTGGACGTGGACGTGGACGTGGACGTGGACGTGGACGTGGACGTGGACGTGGACGTGGACGTGGACGTGGACGTGGACGTGGACGTGGACGTGGACGTGGACGTGGACGTGGACGTGGACGTGGACGTGGACGTGGACGTGGACGTGGACGTGGACGTGGACGTGGACGTGGACGTGGACGTGGACGTGGACGTGGACGTGGACGTGGACGTGGACGTGGACGAGGACGTGGACGTGGACGTGGACGTGGACGTGGACGTGGACGTGTATGCGGATGCGGTCTTGAACGTTGATGTGAGTGTCGACGTGTGGGTCGCTTCCTTTCCGATCTGATCGATCATTTCTCTTGTGTGGATCTTAATATAAAGAAGCGAACATCGTTTGGACTCTAAACTTTAGAAATATTCTCAGCTACACGAAGAATGTTTTCATCTTTGACAATATTGGTAATGTAGTATTTGAACCGGCTCTTAATCCTCCATACACACATCCTATCACTGATCGCCTACCACAAGACAATCGCGGGTGCTGCGATTTTATTGACTAGAACAGCCTCTCTCAGCCGAGATTCGAACTTACGACGGCTGGCTTATTAGACCAGCGTCGCACCTCGAGGCCAACTGAGAGGATTATGAGAATATCTACGTCACTCGAGATAGTAAACAGCATTTATTTTTCGTATGAAAAATCTCAACAGCAACGATAGAAATTGTGCCAACTTTAACAGTGATCAATTTGCCTGAGCAGTGAATTGAATTATATAAAACGAACCTATCTAACACTAATCCATTTTAAAAACATTAGTAGAATAATGTAAGCATCGGACAGGTATTTCAGTCCTTTGGGCTGGTAGATATACTAACCTAACCTAACACTATACGTTGAAGGCCCATAGCAAAAATGAACTAAAAACCGGAAGAGGAATACAGTTACCATTCATTCATCGTAAAAATATCAGTGGACGTAAGTATTACTCATTTCAAATTTTGCCAACCTTTATCTCTATTACTTGTTTCCCTTTCTACTCGATCTATATGATAGGTCTATAAAACAGTTACGTAATGAATTGGCATCCGCAAAAGAAGCTCGATTAGTGCTCCATTCATAAATGATGATAAGAAGAAGTACATTGAAAATTCCAAATATGGAAATATGAACAAAACACGATTAAAAAACATATTTTTCCTGAAGACGGTGGTTTTTAGCGGTGAGTAGAGTCCAGTAAAAACTACACAAATCATCACCTAAGAGAGTAAAGTTACTCATTCACTATAAAACCAAATTTGTATGACCCAGATTTATCAAACTGATATTACTATGATATCAAATAGCATATAATATGTGCAAAATTGGCATAGAAAATTTTTGGCATCAGTTCACATGGAATATTCCTTCGATTTAATTTTAATAGATGTGAAATAACTTGATGCATTTTCCTTAAATTTTTCTTTCATTAAATATGAATTTTTATTCAATATTACTTTTAGCGTCGTGTCTTTTTATACTTTATTCCTTCTTTTACTCTTTTCATCATCGGCATCATATTCGCCGTTCTTAAACTTTTGACTCTCCGCTCTGCATATCTTTTGACATTCTAGGCTTTCACCAGTAACAGATGCTCCTCACATCGGCAAACTCAGCGTTAATTGCAGGAGACGATAAAATTTTACCCAAAGTGCCGTTTGAAACCGAGTAATTTAAATTTCATCAAAACTCTGTCACGTTTTGTGTGTTTTTCATGACACTTTTATAACTGTACCATCATAACCAGCAGCTTCCGCCCGACCACCGCACCACCGTCTTTTAATAATTCCGTGAAATTATTAAATTATTCGGAAAAGCTTTCTGTCACGTGTAATATCAAATTGTAAAGCCACACCATGCAGATTGTTGAATTAAATATGTGACTGCTTTCTTCGCGGTGGGTGTCAAACTGCCGGATGCTCGAACTGACAGGCACGCAGGCAGGCAGGCAGTCAGGCAGTCGCTGCTCACAGAAATGTTTCATGTCAAGATTATGGCCTAAGAGGATTATCAGATGGAAATAGAATGAATCGAACGTTGATTCCTACCATAAAATTGGATTTTCAAATCCCATTTTTCTAAATTATGTTGGTTGGATAATATATATTAGAGTAAATTATGTGTACTTTCGATAACAAATAACGTTAATTATTTGAAATTGAATCGGTCTAATCGTCATTGAGTGACAAGGTCTTTTTTGCATGACTTATTTGCAATGAACGATGGAAAGCTTGACAGTGAGTCCAAGAATATCATTTACTTGTCAAGGCGAAGATAAAAATAACGGCTATGCCATTCCGAAAATAACAATCAAAAAGTTTCAGTAAACAAAGCTCCGCTAAAATAAATCAAAGCATGAAGTAAAAAGTTGGAGTCAGACACTCCCATTGTCATTTAAAGTAGGTAGCATATTCGGGAACAAAAACTAAGCTCTAGCTTTGTGCTAGAGGAAATGGGACGTGAAAATGAAATCATTAGAAAAGAAGTTCACTAATACTCAATAATCATACAATTTTTGTTTTCGAGGGCGATGTGCAAGTGAAATAGCTGCTGAGCGCAAAGTACATAAAAACCATATCACTTACGTTACCATAGTGGGTCACCATCTAATTTTACTTTTTGGCAAAAAGCTATGAATATCGAGAGGAGTGGTCTTAATGCCCGGGATTTACTTGACTTATCATTCGGCGTTTGTTATCTGATTAAACTAGCCGGTGATAGCATCTATCAATTGGACCAAGTTTGAAAGTTTTCTGATTAAATTTGACTATTGCTTTAAAATTAAAGACCTAATCGAAACAAAATTTTGAGCATGTTAAAATTCTATACATAAATTTTGTTTGATTTTTTCCAAGTTCTTTTACTATAGACGTCAAAGTTTTAATTATAATCTAATTTCCCAAGTAACAATTTGGGTTTTATTACACTCTTATGATAGCATTTAAGACCAAAATTGGTCATGAAAACCACCATAAGACTACAATAAAACTCACATTGTTTCTTGGGTATTCTCTTTAATTCATACTCAACTTTAATTCATATTTTCTTAAAATTTGAATGATCCGCTCATTTAGTAGAAAAAATTTAATAAAAACGTAATAAAATTTGCTTTAAAATTTAATTTAAGAAAAAATAAAACAAAAGTTCTATCTTTCACTGCGGTAATAGTAATATCTTGGTAGAATAATTTCGTGTTTCAGGATTTATTATTTTATTTCATGAAGATATTCATAATGCATCTAATCCCAGATCATATTCTCATGTCAAGATCGACTATCCAATTTGGTTAGTATATAGTTTAGTAATTGGTATTACAAAATTACTTACCTCTTTTGTATTAAATCCCAAAAAGGATAGCTTTCGTACGTTGTTATCGCGCCGACTCATTTTTCAAAATTCATCAATTTTTCTCCTTATGTAACAAACACCACTTGAGTTTTCTTTGCACAAAAATAGGTTTGTACTTATGCACTTTCAACACTTTACTAAACACACAAAAACTGAGAAATCTGAAAATAAAACAAGAAAAAGAGAATGTCAATCACTCGCGCTTATTATCATTACATAGAATTAAAAACTATATACCTAAAAAGACATGCAACGAAAGCGTCACTCAATCGAAAGCAATACGATAGGGTCACTACGACGGGGAAACCGCACCAAAGTGTAACAGAACAATCGCCGACCAGCGCGCAATCGTTACTGCAACCCAGCGAGCAATTACGGTTCTAGTCCCAGTACCTTCGGTTATCTCGCATTTGTAGTAAAATAAAAAATACAAAATCAGCCCAAGAAACCCACAAGGTGTCATCGGCTTGATTATTTTTGCCCCCGCGCGCGTACCACGTTGCGTTTTGTTACCCACGGCACCACAGGGTTGATAAAATTTCCTACCCCCTTTGCCATGGGTAGGCGTTACTTCCTTAGATAACGGTTGCGACTTTCATCGATATTTGACTTTTAGATTGGTAAATTACGATAAAGGCTCCTGGAGCACAGTAGCACCTTCACGGTGCGGCGTTATCTCGCCAGACGGGTTTGCGCTTTGCGAACGGTAGCCTCTACCTGTATGATACGAAGCGGCCCGGCAGGCTAGCAAAAAAGTGCGTTCGGTATTTGTTAATGAATGATTGTGGTACTTCTGCTAGGTCGAACCGATTGGACAAACAACGTAATTGGCACTCGTAAATACATACAAAGTTCGGTTTGTTTTAGCGAATTACAGCTTAGTGCCGACTGGGATGCTCCAGTTCGAAAAACACACCAGCCAAGTGGATTAATTAACATCTGAAGGGTCGTGAGCAATCTTAACGATTCGTGGAATTGATACTTAGATCTAGTAGATAGTTTAACCCAGTTCTAGCTTAATTCAATATTGATAGAACTATATTAGTGATTTTTTTCTTGCTACTTGCTGTATGTATATAATCGTGAAACTCCTGGAAAAATAATCCTTGAAAACTGACGAAATACACAAAAGTTTCATTGAAGTTAAATCGAAAATGCAATTCAGTTTTTGAAGGGAGGAGTCAACGGTGGATGCAGCTAGGATAACCTTAGAAATAGAGAACCGAAAAATTGTCCTGGCTGTGTCTCGTATAACAGTCGATCAGGTTCGATGAACTGAGTAATGTGGCATGTCTGTGTATGGATGTATGTAACGCTTTAATTTAGCGGTTTGTTTCTCGGCAATGACTGCACCGATTCGTGTGCTATTACTTTCGATTGAAATGAGTTCGTGTTGGAGGGAAACTAACGATAGGTGCGGTTATGGTAGCTTTAGAAAGTGCCGAATGGTCGTATGAACAGAAGCGAAAAGAAAGGCGATATTACGATACGATAAGGATAGAAGTTGAACCTTCAACAGCACCAGCTGAAGAGCCACGCAATTGCTATCGCTAGGATGAGAGTCCTAAAATATATGTCCAGAATTTTGAATAGTTATTTCTGGAATCTAGTACTAGTTTCCGACACGAGCATGGGACAAAATAGGAGTAGAAGAGCATCCTAAGGCTCAAGTCATTTAGTATCTGGATGCATTGTTTATTTTGTTACAGCGCATCTGGAATGTTTTGACAGGAGTTTATTTTCAACAGTATCCTTTTTCAGTTCTGAAAAGTTCGTTACATGTTGTTCACGTAACTGGGTGGCCAAAAGTCACGGTGTTCAAAATACCGTTATTAAAAAATAAAATAGGCCATTTAAACTGAAAATGCCAGTTGGTTTGAATTGCCATCCTACACCTCTGAGCCAATTTTTAAAAAAATCGATCGATGAATGTTTGAGTTACGCCCTTTTGAAGTTTTAAAGGGCAGATTGCTCATATAAAGTAAATAAAAATCTTCAAAGACACTTCCAAAATGAACGTCAATCACAGCCGGTATGGTTTTTTAGGCAACATATAGCCATTGGCGACCATTTTAAGAGTTTTACGCTGTATTGGGACTAACCGGAAATGGGGGGCTCCGTAGCCGCAAGGTTACCGAGTCTGCTTTGACAAGCGAGAGGTCGTGGGTTCGAATCTTAGTAGAATCAAGCCATTCGATGTCAAGTGACTTTAGCATGGGTTTATTCTCAGGCCCCTCCATTTACCCTTCCTTCGTGCTGAATTCTATATTTACCCTCTGAAGCCTCTTGACAGTGCAAATGTCCCTCCTATAGTTAAGTGTGTACTGGTCAGAGGTACGAATGAGTCCTCGCCAGGGACGGCTATAATATGGGATAGTGCTGGCAGCGAGGAATAAGTGGGTAAAGTAGATCAAGCTTAGAAGGAAGGGTAAACCCCAATACACACAAGCACGCATAAATTTAATAAGCATATCGCTCACTCAATAGCGATTATAGCAAAAAGAAATGCAGTGCAGGTCATACAGCAAACACCCGGGCGATATTACAATAGGTTAACTATACTGGTCGCAGTAATGAGTCCACACGTGGAAAAAAAAACCGGAAATGTTTCGGATTAAGTTATCGCTAGAAATGGCCAGTATCGAACATGAACCAATATTTATCATGCGACACCTCAAATTACGCCAGAATTTGAAAACTAGATCAATCAAAGTCAGATCAACTACCTAGCGCCACGTTGGTTATATCTGGACAAGTTCCGGGGACTTCCGGGAACACCCAGTCAAGTGGCCAGTTTCGTCCATGAACAGAAACTTATGATGCGACACCTTAAATCACACTAGAATTCAATAACTAGTTCAATGGAAGCCAAATCTGCTATCCAGGGTCAAGTTTGGTCATATCTGGACCTGTTTGAGGGACTCCGGAAACCCCTAGGTAATGACCAGTTTCGAACATGAACAAAAACTCATCTACGATACCTTAAATCACACTAAAACTTTTAAATTGGTTCCTAGTAAGCCAAATTGGGTACCTAGAACCGCAATAGCCAATTCCGAACATGTCTTTATTATTAAAAAAGTGCCGCATTGTGTTATTGACTTCCCTATGGGTGCCCGGGGTAATAACGGTATTTTGAACACCGTGGGAACTTTATGATTTCTGTGTAATTTCTTCCAATAATATCAAAATCGACCCAGCAACCATGAAAGAGCATTTCATTTTTGAGCAGCGCTGTGGATAACTTTCAATGAAACTCACTATATCAAAAGCGCCTTCAATATCAAGTAAAGCACAAAGTACCGTCTGTTGATATTTGAGCGATTTCTCATTTAACACATCTCAAATGACGATATCTCAAAATAAACGAAACAGTATATATGCGTTATGTCGCTATCATCAGGATGATGCCAATTTGTGTCATATTGGTGGAAAACAGCGGGTGTTATAAACAGAAGAGAATCCACGGAATTCGGAGAACCATAAGTCGTTAGCCATAAGTCGATAGTTAGATGCTTCGACCCTCGAAACGGGATGCAGGAAGAATTCGCTCGGCCGTCAACGAGGTCGCAACTGCGGTGCTAGGTGTGGAAACCTCGAGTGCACGAAATGATTGGTTTGACGGGGAATGCCAAGAAGCAATAGAGAGGAAAAAAAGAGCTTAGGAAAACTATCCGAGCATATCTACGAGAGAGAATTTGGCCAAGTATCGACGAGCGAGGAATGACTTGACCACGATCCTGAGGAGGAAAAAGCGCCAGAAGGAGGACAGAGAACTTGAGGAGCTTGAACAACTATTCCGGGCTAATGACACCCGCCAGTTTTACGAGAAGTTGAACCAAACTCGCAAGGGCCACACACCAAAACCTGACATGTGTAGGGACGAGGAAGGGGATATAATCACAAACGAGCACGAGGTGCTCATCGGGTGGAAGCAGCTCTTCGACGAGCACCTCAACGGCGATATAGCAGCAGGAGACGCAATGGAAGTTAACGACAACAGCGTACCGGCTCCCGATCTCGAAGAGATCCGACGAGAAATCGGTCTGCCGAAGAATAATAGAGCCACCGGAAAGGACCGACTCCCGGCAGAACTCTACAGTAATGGCCAAGAACCGCTAGCAACGGCACTTCACTGGCTGATTTCAAGGATTTGGGAAGAAGAGAAACTACCGGAGGAGTGGATGGAAGGCGTAGTCTGTCCTATCTACAAAAAGGGCGACCGGCTAGACTGCTGTAACTACCGCGGCATTACGCTGGCCAACGCCGCCTACAAGGTGCTCTCCCAGATTTTGTTGCGTCGTCTATCCCCAATAGCAAGAGAATTCGTAGAGCAGTATCAGGTGGGCTTTATGGGGGCCCGTGCTACTACGAATCAAATTTTTACTCTCCGACAAATCCTTCAGAAATATCGAGAGTACAACATGCCCACGCATCATATTTTCGTGGATTTCAGAGCAGCATACGATACCGTTGAACGCGAACAGCTATGGCAGATAATGCATGAGTTCGGTTTTCCGGACAAACTGACACGGCTGATCAAAGCTACTCTGGAACGAGTGATGTGCTACGTGCGCATTTCGAGGACACTCTTAAGCCCTTTCGAATCGCGCAGAGGGTTTAGCCGAGGGAATTGACTGCCCTGTATGTTATTCAATATCGCTACTGAAGGTGCGATCCGGCGAGCGGGCATCGAAACGAGAGGAACGACCTTCAGCCAACTCCCAGCCTTTGCAGACGACCTCGACATCATTACTAGAAACCGTGGGACGGCGGAGGCAAGCTGCGCCAGACTAAAAACGGAGGCTAGGAGGATAGGGTTACAAATTAATGCGTTGAAAACCAAATATATGGCAGGAAGAGGCTCCCGAGAAAATAACGTTTGCCTCCCATGGACAGTGACTATTGACGGCGATGAACTGGAAGTGGTTGATGAGTTCGTTTATTTGGGATCTCTGGTCACCGCCGACAATAATACGAGTAAGGAGATCCAACGACGCATTCAAGCTGGAAATCAAGCCTACTTTTCCCTTCCCAAGACGTTTCGATCTAGGAGCATACGCTGCCGCACAAAGCTGACGATGTACAAAACGCTAATCAGACCAGTAGTCCTCTACGGATTTGAGACAGTAACTTTACTTACGGAAGACACACGTGCGCTTGCCATTTTTGAACGAAAGGTGGTGCGGACTATTTTGGCGGAGTACAAATCGAAAGCGGAGAGTGGCGGAGACGTATGAATCACGAGCTGCAGGCACTGCTTGGAGAGATTCCTATCGTACACCTGGCAAAAGTTGGAAGACTACGGCGGGCTGACCACATCGCAAGGATGCCAGACGAGTGTGTAGTGAAATCCGTTCTCTTCAAGAACCCCACCGGCACCAGGAATAGAGGGGCTCAACATGCTAGATGGCTCGACCCGGTTGAAGCCGACTTGAGTGTGTCGAGACGCGCAACGCATTGGGGACGAGTAGCCCAGGACCGAGTACAATGGAGAGGAATTCTTAATACGGCTAGAGCCACCCCGGCTCTCGGCTGAATAAGTAAGTAAGTAATAAGTCGTTAGCCAAGTGACAGCAAGATTGGGATACGATGAACCCACAGATCTCTCAAATTGGATGAACAGAAGGCATGGAGATGTGCATGAGACCCAATTTCGATCCAGATATGAATTCAGTCAATACTTGCATCGATTCTAATACAGAGCATAGCTTCTCTATCTCGAAAATGGAAACAATGCAGAAACGTCGGCACACGTAATCCTAATTTGTCCAAAATTCGGAGCAGAAGAAGGATATGCATATTAGCGTTGGTAAGAGGAAATGCTTATCAACTTAGGGACTGTATTGACTCGTTTCATTATCCCTGATTTTTATTTTCAGGTATAAGTTTAAGTTGTCACATAGTCTTCGAGCCGTAAATCTCGCATGTGCACAGTATTTTTCTAAATAAATTAAATTATGGTAGTATATGACAACCATTGGCATTATACTAAATTTGTTAAGGGGGCATAGTACTTTTTCAATTTAAAAAAATCGAAATTTTTTTATTGATTATTTCGAAAGATTAACATTTTGACCATATGTGTTTCAAGTCATTTCGCTGAATGCCAAAAACTGACAAAGTTACAGCTATTTGTATCGCGCATGTCTGGAGCGATTACACAACGAATAAAAACTTCAACGTCGTTTTTCTCGAAACCAGGTTTTGAAAGTCGGTACCGTAAATATTTCAAGAACGGCTCAAGCAATTCTCATGATTCTTTTTTTGTTTCAAAGCCAACAAAATTATCTAGTGTTTGACCCATCGTCCAGTGTTTGACCCATTTTTTCGATATTACATCTTTTGTATTTTTTAGAAATGTTTAAAGTCAATTTTTTCGACTTTTATGTATGAATGTTCGCCATTTTGTTATACGTTCAAATTTAAAAAAAAGGATGGGTCAAACACGAGATAATTTAATATACTTTCAAGTCGTTTTGGAATTTTTCAATTCGGATAAGCCCCCCAGCGCCAATCTATGGTACCGTAAATCATGTTTTTTCGAATGATCATGTTCAAGGAGCCGTAGGGGAGAGGGGAAGCGGTTCACATATGCAAACAAAATTGTAAATATTAGTATAAAGTGCATTGTTTAGAATGCAAAAAACGCGAATCGATTCGCTTTTCGCGTTATCGAGAAAAAAATATTTGAAATAAGGCAAAAAATATGGTGTAAAAAGTACTATGCCCCCTTAAAAAGGTATTTTTTTTTGAGTGGTTTTAACCAAAAAGGTAGTTTTTATACCTTAATTTTCGTAATTATTGACTTTACAAGAAAATTTTCGAATGTCCAGGTCTCATAGAACTGGTGATAACATACTTACATTATCCATCTAGTAGAGATAGTCGGGTTTCATATTTTCCAGGCCCAAACCCGACCCGAACCCGAATTTTTATTTTCTGTCAAACGAGCCCGACCCGAACCCGAAATTTTATTTTCAGTCAAACCCAAACCCGATCCGAGCCCGAGTTTTTATATTATGTTAAATTTGATCCCGCCCTGAACTTGAATTTGATGTCAATTTTTATAAAACTCACACATCGATTTAAATCTCGGCAGTTTTCTTTTCGTATTCTCTATAACGTTCGAGCTCTAAAATTCATTTTAAATTTTAGGTTTTTTTCACCCTTCTATTTCTTTTGGAACTGAATTGAAAATTCTAAAAAATTAAAGTATACACTAGAATCGTTTCTTTTACTTATCGCCGGAATATCTCTTAAGTTTTCTATGAAACCTGTAAAAAGCGAAAAGAAAAACTTACATGAAAAATTATTTTGAAATTCTTGGATCTTGTTTCATTATGTTATACCGGTATCTAATAGCCGAAAGCTAGTTCTTAGTCTGAAGCACTAGCACCTTAGTTTAAAGGTAGCAAACATAAAAGGGATTGATTTTAACACTGAACATACCGACTTCACTCTACGAATATTTTTCGCGAGAAGACCGGAAATCCCACGATTATCAATAGATTAGCGTTAATATTTTTCTCGACAAAAAAAGAAATAGTAGAGGACCAAACTTTGCATTATGTTTTAACTATATTTTCTAACAAAAGTTGTAAGAATTGTGTTATAGCGCCGTGAAAATGAACCAAAAAATCAATGGGTCAAATGATCCCTTCACGGCAGGGATGCCATAAATACAGATACTTGTGTATGCATAAATTTGGGAACCTACCGTTTTCTCCGGAGTATTTTATTTCCTCGATCTAATCATTTAAATAACATACATAGTTTATAAAGTACTTTAAAATTCAGGGACATTAGTAGAGCCAGAAATCACAGCAACTGAAATAATTGATGGGTCCCAAATTTATGCATGCACAAATATCTGTATTTGCGGCAGCTCTGCTTCACGGTATGTTCAGTGTTAAAGACAGCTAAACTTACAACTATTCCGAAGCACGAAACTTTTTGGAAATCGGAATAGAAACCAATAATTTATGATAGCAGACAATTCTAGTCTTCTGTCAGTCCACCCAATCACTAGTTTGGGCGCAGTTATGACATGATCCAACTAACGACTTCTGGAATATAAAAACTTTTGGTCTAAACTCGATCTAAATCTGGAAACACCAAACCGTCTAAAAAGCAAACAGTCCAGTGTAGCTGATATCTGAGTCAAACCAAATATCATTAAAGTACTGCTTATTTTATTATATTAAAATAATACTTTAACGAAAACTGAATGTGGAGATGGTTCGGTTTTTCATTACCCAAACCCGAAACCCGGACTGATTTTTTTCGCTAAGCCCGAACCCGACCCGAACCCGAATATTTTTTTTGGCCAAACCCGAACCCGACCCGAACCCGACATATGGTAAAAGTGTCAAGCCCGAACCCGACCCGAACCCGAATATTTTTTTTGGCCAAACCCGAACCCGACCCGAACCCGACATCTGGTAAAAGTGTCAAGCCTGAACCCGACCCGAACCCGAAGAGTTCGGGTTTTCTTCGGGTTTCGGGTCTGAAAACCCGAGACCCGACCATCTCTACCATAGCTAGCCCATCTACTAACAACAATTCCTTTTCCGAAATACTTGTGAAGATGCGAGGATTCCCTGCCTTTAGAAGCAACATGTATTGGACTAATATTCCTTTCCATCCCACCAGGACCCGCATTCGGGCTTGGCCGGCGTCGGTATTGATCAGCATGCATGGACCTATAAGGTTGCACAATGAGGAATAGCGTGCTGTCCCAAGGATGTTTTTTCCAGCCAACATTTTGCAATTTTCATCGGTTCTGGTCAATAACGGAGTAGCAGCACACGAACGGTATCCTATGCTTATGCTTATGCTAATTCGGAGCAGAAGAAGGATCTTAGCTTATATAACATTGTAAGCAAAATGCGGAATGCCGTTAGTATGGTGGTCAAAGAAATAATATCGCGACTGCAGCGTAGTTGGAGATTTGAACTACGAACCGGTATCCCAAGCAACAATATGAGTTTTATTGTACTCTTATGACGGTTTTCATGACCAATTTTGGTCTTAAATGCCATCATAAGAGTGTAATAAAACCCAGGTTGTTACTTGGGATTACTTACTATATTGGTAGACTAAATACTTCCATGCCTGGCCTCCTAGTTGGCCTCGAGGTATGATGCTGGCCTAATAAGCCAGTCGTCGTATATTCGAATCTCGGCTGGGAGAGGCTGTTAGAATCAATAGGATCGTAGCAACTGGCCCTGCAATTGTCATGTATTCTAACAGCTGGCTGCGAAGTCTGTCGTACACAGAAGGTCAAGTTTCGATAACGGAATGTAGCACCTAGGCTTTGCTTACTTTCATGCCTGGCTAATTCTACGATGGGCTTTGGTGTGATGTAAATTCGTTTTCAAACAGAAGTTATATCAACTCTGCTTTGCCCTTCTCGTAGTGACCTTAGTAGCACCGAGCAGAAGTGAAAGTTCGAACAATGCGTCGATCAAAAAGTGGTAACAGAATTTCTTCCGATTTTGTATTTCTTTTGGAAGGTTTTGGAAGGCATAGAAATGAATAACAGCAATATAAGTAGAACATTCGCTCCCTTTCACTGCTGTATGCTTTTATATGCTTTCGAGTGCTTTCGAATTTTTTTGTGAATTAGGTCATATTCTACCGCCAGATTTGCTAATATAGATCTGATTAGATCCGCACAACCTACTATCTCCGACAAACTATTAACTCAATCATCAGTAAAACATATTTTCAGTGATAATTTAACGATGTTCGAATCTCACAAAAGGTAACTTGAGTCGAATCAATAAAAAATCACAAACTTCAGTATTCCTTGTAACTTCAGCAATTTCCAACAGCATTTTGAACATCGGACGGGACTCTATTCTTTCCTCACCCCCCATCGAACTTTCTTAAATCCACACTCTAGTTTATAAACATATAATTATGAAATAGGTACTTCCTCTTAAATCTTCTATGCAAACATAAACATTTACTCTAACATTGTAATGTTCCAGTCAAATAAACACGCTTGTTAAAAGGTTCGAATAGCAAATCAAAGTTTACACATCGGTAAATTTGTACCGTGCCGTATCAAAATCCGTACACCTAGGAACTAGACAATATAAAATGGTCAATATAAAATTATGGAATTGTAATATGCAATTCATCACATTTTCTCTTGATAGTACCTATGGAATAGAATCACAGGAAGCTAAATTAATAAATCTAGTTATTAAAAATCTAGTTATTAAAAATCTAGGACAAAATGTACAACTCTTGATTCAAAATCCGTATACTTTTTCATGTCTGATTCAAAATCCGTACACCTTTGATGCAAATTCCGTACACCATATTTTGAATTAACTACAGCCCGTTTATTTATGAACCTAAATCCGTGAATGCTTGATCTAGATAAGTTAAAAGTAAATTGCTATGTTGTTTTTGTTTATGTGACTGACTGCTTGATAAAATATGCTTTTTTCCATAATCTAAGTATTGTGCTTCAGTGAGAATCATCTAAGAGTCATTTACACGCACAGTGTCCAAACTGGAATTAATATTTTCGCATTTAAACCAAATTGTTCCTTTGTGGTCGAAAAGTTGAAATATTTTGGTGCCGATGAAATGTTTGGTGCCGATTGGACCTCACCTCTATTCATAGGATCACCCACTTTTTGTAAACAAAATCTCGTTTGTATCAAATCCTCTTACATTCTTTTGAATATACCTCTAGAATTTTTAGGCTTTGAAACAAACTTTTTCGACATTTTAAGAGTAAATTAACTTGACATATAGACAGTATATAACAGTTTTTCTTGATTTTTATTGCAAATTATACGGATCTCTTATCGTAGTGACCGGAACTGCAAACTATCTCGATGGTTTACTAGAGGATTTTCCACTATCTATCATCGCAATTGCCATTTTCCAGTATATTGACATATGTTTAGCTTTAGTCCTTTCTATTTTCTTTTCAAAACATGTAATAAAGTTGGATAACTAAGGATACTGCACAGGGGTACGGATTTAGGTTCAACTAGTAAAAATGATTCAAAATACGTACAGTACTAGTTATAATGAATAAATATTATTTTAATGCTATAATGAATAAAATACAGCTGCACAACGATAATCATCTACCTTTCAAATCTTTGAAACCTTTGAAATCTTTGAATCTACCTTTGAAACAGGAAAATCACTTCATGTACGCTTTACCCATTGTTGATTTTATTGAAAGTGATTTTCTTAGCAAATTGCTAATGACACAGCAAATGGACAAGAAAATCCGATAGACATTTAGATTTAGATTTTTATAAATTGTATTTCATGGCCTATTTCCTAAGTTTTGACATCGATATAATGCTAATAAAAATAGGCCGGACCTGTTATTAATATTTTGCATTTAGACTGTTTTAATACATATCAAGCAAATTCTATTAGGTGTACGAATTTCGAAGCTGTACGGAATTGGATACCGCATGGCACAGCAATCAAACATTATAAGCATTTACTTAACTAATTGAGTTTGTGTTCCTTCCGAGTAACCACCATAACAACATCATATATTTTGGCGATTGTTTACCTCTCAAACATCCGCTTTGTCCAATAAATCCCGACCAGATTGGAGCAATATTTGTCGATAATTATTATGTACCTACTTTGAAAGATTGTTTATTTGATTGTTTTACAGCAAATTTGGACAACTTTAATCATAACAATTTATAGTTCACCGGAATTTGGAACCAATTTCGAGCCAGTTCTAATCGGGTAGACATCGGGTAGGTCACGGGACTGATAATCTAGGTGCAATATAAATAACAACGATAAGGAAGGGATTAGTCATGTATTTAGAGGTAACATGGTACCCGAAATTTGTTAATCCATCCTTATAAATGGCCACAATTTTGTCAAACAATGACATCCAATAAAGCGAATAGATAGCGGACGACATGAGCGTTCGACGGTGGCAGAATGTTTTATCTAAGGAAGGGAAAACTTCTGCGCGAATTTTCAAGGTATCGACACCCGCCGTATCTGTAGATACCTATATTGCGCTGCTATGCGCGTGGGTTGCTTGTCAGGTGAACTTATCGGGTAGCCGATAATAAGATAGGGTTGTATTTTCTACGTCATTCGCGTATGACAGCACTTCTAGCTTGCTTTGTGTCGTAACTAATCAGCATCTCCATTATAATCAGCGGTGTAGTTTAAGAATTGTATTTTTTTATAATGAAAATTAGGTAATTTATAACGTTCGCATCTTGCGCCACGAGCAGTCAACAGTACAACAGAGTGCTGCTGATAAATTTTGATTGATGACCTATTTGTTTCACGTCATGCGGCCTGTATTTGTTTTAAATTTGCCATCGGAACATGCTCGTGCCACAACAAGAGAAGCGAAAACCTATTTTGATTTAACGAATTGCACCAATTGGCCACATTGTCGTGCCTTTTAACGTGATACAAATCAATACAAATCAGACTAGCTAGAGCCAGTCAAGATAAGCGGCCAGGATGCGTCCATTGGTTCGAAGTTTCTTTTTCTATATTTATATTCCTTTATTTGTTTAGTAGATAGAAAAGGCCAATCTGAGCAAAATTCAAATATTTTTCTTTCTACAGCAGGCCCAAAATATTCTTTTGTTTCCATTTTGCAAATTAGATTACTATCAAATTGATTATCTTCAATTTCTATTTTACACAATGCTTTTAGCCAGTTAGCTTCAGCAGCAGTGCTGCACAAATAGAGTTGAAAATAATGGAATCTTTCTAAACTCTAATTATAATTGTAGGTTTTGAGGCTCCTACCACGGACAATTCTCAACCGGAGAATTCAACGCACACCACAAGCGAAACCAATCTCCACTCCACTCCAAAACCTATCTCTATTGTACTCGATTGATGTAAATTCATTGAGCGTCACGACACTCGCAAATTAGCTACAACCTGGTGAAGCACATTGGGTCCTCCAATTTCTGGCGCCGGTGCCTTAAAGACAATAGATTTTACCGCACAGTACAGTTGTCCGAAATTTTTGCGAAAAGTGTTCAGTGCACTATCAGGTATCCGGTATCCGCATTTTTTCTTGAATCCACCATAGCCCTGCTACTTTCGCCAGGTGTACGATGAAAATCTCTCCAAATAGAATCCAGCTCACGTCTGCAATACCTGCACGTTCATGTTCCGTAAGTAAAGTCTGAAGAGCGTAAAAAACTACCGGTCTCATTAGTGTCAGTCTTGCCTATCTTCCAGCTTGAAGGCGTCTTTGAACTTTCTTAGTCGTGTTCTGTTATACGAATTTTTTTACGAGTAGTAAAATCTGCTGAGCACCTTAGAAGATACGGTACTATTAGACACCTGAGAAGACAACTCAGGGAGTGGGGTTAGGTATCCCGACCTCCCTAATGGGGCGTGAGCATCCCGACCCACTAAAACCCTACTCGAGTTTCCAGCCTCAATCCCCCCCCCCCCTTGGCATCACCTTATCGGTATTACTTCAGGGAGGGGCTATTGTGCTTAACACACCATCTTAGATAACTACTGGACTATGGTAGTTAGGCGTTGATCGGCTCTCCAGCGGTTTTGTAGCTCAAGTACAATCTGGGTAGCAGCCGCATTGACCGCTCCCCAGACGTCCGAGCTGCTTTGGACTAAGTTATCCGGAGTAGTGTCCTGTCCGCTCACTGCCTGCATGTTGCTTCTCGCGCCCACGAAACGAGGGCATATAAAGAAAACATGTTCTGCAGTTTTTTCTACATCCACGCATTCGGGACACGCGGGGGACTCCGCATGCCCGAACCTGTGCAGATACTGTCTAAAACAACCATGCCCTGACAGGGTATGCATCAGATTGAAATTGACTTCGCCGTGGCGCCTGTCGACACACCCGGATACTCCCGAAATAAGTCGGTGTGTCCACCGGATTCAGACCGTGCTCGCTGCCATGTGATCATCGGGGCCGATCTTGTGGTACTCCGTATGCCTCTAGTTCTACGTTGGTTGAAGCACTCTACGTCCTCACTGATGATGATGCCAATAGAATCCATAGCGGACGTGACCAACAGGCGGTCACTGTGAGTGTAACCTTTGTCTACCCTCCAGTCTCCTATCAGACCAGGGCTGCCGAATCACGTCGATGATAGACTCCGCACCTACGTTAAGCTTTGCCAGAGCCTTAAGCAGAGTCCGACTCCTATGATTCGTGCGACGACTGTCCCACTCTACCGCCCAAGCGTTAAAGTTGCCCGCCACAACCGGCCTTAAACCAGTCAGCACAACTGCTACTTGGGCTATCATTCGCGTAAGCTGCTCAATAGACCAACTCGGCGGAGCATAACAGCTGCAGTAGAACACTCCACCCACTTTGGCAACCGCAAATTCCTCGTCTGCAGTTGACACAACCTCCTGAACCGGGAACCTGCTTGTCGTCCACATAGCCGCCGTCCCGGACCTATCCGAGACCCAGTTGCCGTTTCCGGCAGGGACGCGATATGGGTCCGAGATTAAGGCAATGTCCATTGCTAACGCAGAAACTGCTTGGTGTAACAGCTGCTGAGCCGTGCTGCAGTGGTTCAGGTTGAGTTGTGTCACTTGCACTATGAACGTGGCTTGGCCGCCGGCATACCAGCTGGGCACGTTGGACCTCCCGTTACGCCCTAGTTCCATTTTAGGTTTTATTACACTCTTATGATGGCATTTAAGACCAAAATTGGTCAAGAAAACCACCATAAGAGTACAATAAAACTCACATTGTTGCTTGAGCGTGCTTTGCGTCTCGTTTACCGGTACAGATCAGGCCCTTGGGAGGCTCCGCGCAGTCCCTCGCTTTAAAGCCAGCAGTGCCACATCTCCTGCACAATTGGCTCCTATCTGGCCCCTTGCAGTTCCAGGCTTTATGTCTGTGCTCGAAGCACCGGAAGCATGCTTCCGACTGCTTGAGCACGCTCAGTGGGCATACCGACCAGCCCACGTTTAGCCTAGCAGCTTTCAGGGCTTCGTTTCCGTCCGCCAGCGGAAGTCTTATGGTGGCTACCTGGGTCCCGGCCGGACCCTTGAGTAGGCGAACCGCCTCGGTTGCCACCACCACTGCACTTTGCTCTTTGAAAGCTTGTACGACCTCGCGCACTTCGGTGATCTCATCCAGGTTCTTAAACTGGAGAGTCACTTCGGGTGTGAGAGCACGTGCCTGCACTCCGTCCCTGAGCACTCCTTCCGCTTTGGACATGTATGCGGAACTCTTCTTGGTGGCGTCTTTCTTTAACTCGAGGATCATTTCGCCCATGCGTGAGCGACGGATGCTTCGCACGTCCACGCCCAGATCCCTGAGTAGGGCATCTCCTCTCATGGCCTTCAGAACCTCCGAGTATTTCGAACCGTCGGTTTTCAGGATAAGAGCGTCGCCCTTCTTCCCTCGTTTCCTTGCCGGTTTAGGTGGGGCTGTTTTGTTGGTGGAGCCTTCTCTGCCTTTCGTCTAGGCCTTAACCCCGGTGCACGGGCCACCCGTCTTGGAACTTCCCGCTGGTTCATCGGTCAGCTCTGTCAACCCGCTAACCTGAGGGCTTTTATCGGTCAGGCGTTTTTTCGGTCCACCAGGGGTGCTATCCCCCGTGGCCTCCTGGGCCGCGTTGCGACACTCCGTCAACGGGCAAGCGTCCGTCTGTACTGCCTTCGACGCCTTCACGGTCACCTTCTTCACCTCGCCTGCACGCGCCCCGAGGTCGTTGTGCGTTTTGGTAGCTGCATTCAAGGTTCTCCGAAGCATGAGCAAGCTCTGCTTCAGGTCCTTGGAGAAATTGCAGTGGCCTGACGTGAACTCGATTATTATATCGAGCTATTGTGACCATGACGCCCTGATTAACGCTGTGCCCGGCGTGGTAGGCATACCGCTGCCCTTGCCACCCACAGTAGGGCTTCAGGTTGCATCCTTCTCCACCCTTGGTGGAGAACGCTGGAAGCCTCATTCGGCGCCGCGCGCGATGAAGGAGTTCCGCAACGTCGTAGTAAAGTTGTTAGCGAGAGGTGAGCGGCCCGGCGACATATTTCGGTGGTTGAAATCCCACGGGGCGAAGCGGAATTTTATCTATAACACCATCCGTCGGTACCGAGAGACGGGCTCGGCCAAGAACCGTGCTAGATCCGGGTGGCCGCGTTCGACAAGGACGCCAGCAGCCATCAAGGTAGTGAGGGAGCGGGTTCGTCTGAAAATGAACCGCTCGATTCGGAAGACCACTGTTGACCTGGATGTGTCTATCGGGACTGCCCACACCATCATGGCGAAGGACCTGGGATGCAAGCCGTACAAGAAACGTAAGGTTCACGGGGTAACGGAGGCTATAACGAAGAAGAAGCTAGACAGAGCAAAACTGATACTTTCGCGGCACGCTGGGAAGGAGTTCGTGTTTTCTGATGAGGAACTCTTCATCTTGCCACAGCCGCACAATGCCCAAAATGATCGGCTGTGGGTGCCGACGGTGGCCAGCATCCCCCCGTCCCACATAAACATCTCGCGGTCCCAGAGCGCCGCGTCGGTGATGGTTTGGAGGGCCGTATCCAAGCGTGGGAAGCTTTCACTGGACTTTATCGAGAAAAACGTGAAAATCAACGCCGCGTACTATAAGACCGTGGTTCTGGAGAAGGTTGTGACCCCGGCACTTCATGACCTCTACGGGAAAGATCATTACGTCTTTCAACAGGACGGTGCACCGGCCCACACGCCGAATATCGTCCAAGCGTAGTGTCGGGAGAATTTGGCTGATTTTCTCGATAAGACTCTGTGGCCTTTCAGCTCCCCGGATCTTAATCCCCTGGAGTTTTATGTATGGCCCTACATGCTGGCCAAGCAGAGCGAACATAAAGTGAACACTATGGACCAATTTAGGAAGCTCATTTCCAAGATCTGGGACGAGATGCCCATGGACCAGATGCGTGCCGCGCGTGATGCTTTTGAGAAACGTGTCAAGCTCGTCATAAAGCACAAAGGGGAGGTGCTTCCACCAAATATGTCGTAAAAGTTCTCAATAAACACTGCTTCAAAACATTTTTAAAGTGTATTTGAACTTATTGAACACCCTGTGCGCTACTGCGCACTCGTTTATATTTAAGCACCAGGTTGGATTTGCTGCATAGAACAACGCCAACAAGTTTGATATGCTATAAAAGTGTTCGAGGAAGTTGAGAAAAGAAATTACGTCATCTTTGTAAAGCGTTTGATGTTGTACCACTCGATTACGCTATTGAAAAGTAGAATCACATGGAATTTCCAGAGCACATCACTGGATGGCTCCACACATGTCTCACCAACCGCAACGCTTCAGTATGTGTCAACTCAATTTGCTCCAGTGAATTTGCCATTACACCGCCTAGTGTGCCACAGGGAAGTATACTTGGTCCACTCATTTTCAACCTGTTTGGGAATGACGTGTGTTCCTGACTGAGGTGCCCGAAACAAATATTTGCTGATGGTCTTATGTTTTACAGGATAATTTCATCGGCCTTGGACTAGCTCTAGCTCTATAAAATGATATCGACGAGCTTTTGCTCTGGAGTTAAGAAAACGGTATGAAAATGATACATCAAAGTGTAAGGTGACCTCCTTTTCACGTCGTCGCGCCTCAATGAATTATTTTTACCACATCGCTGGAACACGTTTTTTTGGACTCATCACTGCGACCAGTATTAGTTGATCTATTGTGATATCGCCCGGGTGTTTGCTGTATGACCTGCACTGCATTTCTTTTTGCTATAATCGCTATTGAGTGAGCGATATGCTTATTAAATTTTATGCGTGCTTGTGTGTATTGGGGTTTACCCTTCCTTTAAAGCTTGATCTACTTTACCCACTTATTCCTCGCTGCCAGTACTACCCCATGTTATAGCCGCCCCTGGCGAGGACTCATTCGTACCTCTGACCAGTACACCTAACTATAGGAGGGACATTTGTATTGTCAAGAGGCTACAGAGGGTAAATATAGAAATTCAGCATGAAGGAAGAGTAAATGGAGGGGCCTGAGAATGAACCCATGCTAAAGTCACATGACATGGAACACGTTAACTTCACGTACGAACTGAAAATGACGATTAATTCGCAACTGCAATTTCGCGAGCATGTTTCAGCTCTACAGTAGCAAAAGGGTTTGCTGTGCTTGGATTTATTCGAAGACACACACACACAACCGTGTGTTTGAAACGCAGAAAAAAAATCACGCTAATAATTTTCGCGTGAGACTCTAAATAGGTGGAAACTCCGCAATACCATTGTTATAACATTTTTTGAGATGGATAATCCGATTTAAAGAAAAATTTGACTATTCTTAAAAATTGTAAATAGGAGATATTTTTACATGAAACACCAACAAACATTCCAAAAAAAATTTAAGCAAATAGAATTAAATCGCACATGTTTTGATAAAAAAAATTCCATCGAGGAATAAATGAGAGTTCCTATTTTTTCCTGTTTTGTCCAGTTACGCATAATTTGAATAAGCAAATTCATACATTATGCATAAAAGTAGCTTTATAAATACCTTGGAAGCTTTACGTGATCTTACGTCAAGAACGCTTATATTTTGAACTCCAGTTTTTGAAGCCATATAAGAGGTGTGAGGTGTGATATGCAAGAAATCTCCGCTTTAATGATTTTTCAAATTAGAATTCCTACATATCAAAACACGGTTGATTGTAAGTGTTACTACTTGCTTTCTCTATTTTTTCCTGTTTCCATAACTATACATCCTAATGTCCTTGTTCGTTAAAGAAAAGAGCTTTTCGGAGTTTACTATCTATCTTGAAACAATGAATCATTTGGTGATAGCAAACAAAAACTATTAATTTTCAATATTTTTTGCAAAACGTTGGCTTATGCCACTACTGAATCTGGATGGGATGAGCAGCGCAATCTGTTTGTTCTATTTGCAGTAAGAACTGAACAAGCAAATATTTGCAATTCAGGCAGACACCAGCAATCTGTCCAAAAACCCGATGACGCAATATTTGTTCTGCGTTATCGCCATTAACTTATTGCCATTGTACGCCTGTACAAAGACGAATTACTCGCGGAACAACCAGCTGGATCCAGATCGGAACCGAGAGGCGTTCCGTTCGGCCCACACGACCCGAATCACGTTTCAACTTTTCTGCGTCTGAGCAAACTGCTAATCAATGCCGGCTAAATAGGCGAGCAGTTATTGTGCTGATTGGCAGCGAGAAATGCCTTGAATTGCTCGCCCATAGGGTTTAGGTAGGTACATATTTGCAGTCAATGGCATCGCGATACCGGGCTGGAAGTGAAGTTTACCGCCATCGACCGGCGAGTTGACATAAGCGTGAAGTGATGACGACGAACTTCCGTCTGCGTCGTTAATCGACTGCGCGGTCGTAAATCAATTTCTGCATCATCGGGTTGACATTTAGAGTTGCATTAACAGGTTTGTCAGCTCCGGTGTTCGGTGGGGATCGTTGATAAACCATCCATATTCATGAGAGGTAGGTCGATTAAGGTAGGCGTGGATACTAGCATGGACAATATCATTCTGTGATATATTTATGATAATCATGCAAAGTCATAATTAAATCTTTGGCCGTTATTTATTCGGCATTCTTTCTTTACATTTTTTAAAAATAGCTAGAGTTTTTTTGCAAACAGACAGAACAGTATTTGCCCGTACACGTTCAAAGCAGACTTTTATAACTTTTGAGCTTAAATTACATTTTTCGACAGCAAACTCCTATTAAACTATCAGTGGAATATTACTGATTGCAGATAGACAAGGTGCCTCCATCGAATCCTTGGGCAAGGTGACGCATGGCTTTTCAATTTGCAGTATACGGTATCTAGGACTAATCGACTTGAGATTTATTTCTAAAACTATAGAAATATTTTTTGCCACCAGAGATCCGTGAAAATTTTTGAATTAATTCACAAATTTATGTACGAATGTATGCAGCAAAAGCTGATCGCAAATTTCCAGTATTTTTATTGGTACGTCCTTGAACGATAATGATAATATTATCGTACCAATTCGGTTGGGATGTTCGCTCTCCAAACTCCGAACCATATTTACCCAGTCCGTGTTCATGTTTACACATGTATTTGATTGTAATTTCGTTGTACAACAGAGTCTTCCAGTGCACAGAAAACAAATAATAAAATGACAATACACTTCTCGGAGCAATTGCCCGCGTGAAACAATAATGCTAGAACACCCAACCTGGCATGGCGGTATGAGCCACGGTGCGCGCGGCAGTCAGTGTAGCTTCCAACGCTTTCGCTTTCGTGCGCGACAATTCAAACCGGACTGCAGCCTGGCCCAGCAGCTCGTTTGCTGGTCGAGTTTTCCTCCTGCACACACCGGTTGCGTTTGCATTCGTCCGGCATGCCGGCATTGGCCATTTATCTTAATTACTACAGAAACACATGTTGAGTCACGTGGTACAGACTGCAATAAGAAACGTGACTCACTAGAGTGGATGTATTGTTTTAACCCTTTCAGGGCCATAGTTTTATATTCGAAATATACTGAGCTCTTTTAAAATTCTATGAAAAAAATTAATTAATAAAGGAAGATATGAACCAAAGGTTGCATTCCTTTTATATTTTCAAAGCCATTGAAGTATCTATGTAGATAAGAATCGAATGACAAAGCTATTGAATGGAGAATTATAAGTATAATTATGGACGAATTGCAAGGCGAGAATTCACGCGAGTGTTTTGTTTTATCGCACAATTTGTGTGCTGACACTCGAGACTGCATACAGAATGAATAAGCAAGAAATGGACGACTTTGAACTATCGCAAACCGCTGACTATTAGTATGCGGTCTATGTGATACAGCCGGATACGTGTTGATGTTTATAAACAGTCGCATTCTTGATAACCGAATTTCTCTAAATAAAAACAATGAGTTGTAAATTACGCCTTAATGAGAATAATGAACTTCTGGACAGAATTTCTCACAATAAAATATTTCAGATCTTTTATACCTTTTGTTTTATAAACAAATAGTTAGACTAGCAATGTTTTGCGCGAAACGAATTTAGTAAAACGATTGCAAATAAATCTAAAATAAAATACCAAATACCATGCTGCTTAAGAGAACATAAACGACTAAAAATTTTGATAAATTAATTTTTTTTCAGATTTTGATTTTTCAATCTTTTCGCTTATTTTGATACTAATTTTGTTGTGATTCGACCACGGGAAGTGGCCGAAAAACGATCATACACATAACGTTCCAGTGCGGCGTGGAACAATTTCGGCGGAATAAAATGCCACTCCTGAAAAACCACGATCTTCAAACTTTATGCACCTTTTGACGTAGGACTACGTCTTACGGCAAGGTTTGGGATAGGGTGTCATTGCAAAAAATCGAAAAATGCGAGCGGCACGAAAAATGAAATATTTTGAGCGCTAATAGCTTAGCGGTTTCCAGATCAATTTTAAATATTTTTACACCAATCGATCAGAAAATTTTCTACGCATCAATATCAATAATGAAACATATTGATTTTAAAGTGCCTAGGGTAGCCTGGGGTAATATGCACCGTTTTAGGAAATCGTGTTTTTTCCTATTAAAGCTTAAAGCAAATATCAATCTTAAATACTCAGCCTAATCCCATGAATATTTGTTAAAAGTTTCTGAAGCTATCATGCTGAAAATCTTTGTGAAAAAGGCGTGCAAAGTGATTTTTGATACTGAGGCAAAAATCTGAAAACGCAACTAGCCGGGGCTAAATGCACCCATGCATGTTTTGTATCAATTAATGGGAATATATTCAATGAATTCAATAATTGTAATACAATTCGTGCATGCTAACTGATAATATCGTTTCTAGTTTTTACCAAATGCAGTGATTACAATTCCTAAGCGAGGGAAGGAAGATAAATTATTGGAGGTGTGTTTTCTTTGGAATGCCGTATACCCGAGTAGCATAATTTTTGAAACACAGTATTTAACAGCCTCCAGTGCTAACTGGAGTTGTTTAACAGTACCTGACAACATATTAGACATTCAGACGTAATTGCGTGTCATTTTTAAAAAGAAGCAAAGTAAATGAAACATGTTCAGTGAGGGTGCATTTTGAGTAACGGGGTGCATTTTGCCCCGAAGTTACACAAAAAATGTTGCTGATAAAAACAAAAGTAATAAATATCAAAACTTCTTATGTTTTATCAGAATTGTGCCGCGCAAACCACAATTAATCGAATTATAACATTTACCAGCAATTAATATGGTCGGAGCAGTTAAAAAATGTTGGTGAAGTGAAGCAAAAAGTTACAGGTTATTTATAGAAAACATATTTTTGTTATTATTTGCGTTCCTTATTAGATAAAACTGCCAAATTCACATAGTAGCCATAGCAAACATCGATTTAACTGGCAGAATTGCTTTTTTATTTTTAAATTGTGTTTTGGCTTAGAAACAAAGGGAGTGCATTTTGCCTCGACGGTGCTTATTACCCCAGGTAGGGTACGGGTGGGTATTTCCAGCCCATTAGGCGGTAGCTTGAACAATATTCAGTAACTACGTTGAAACTATATTTATTCGAGACAAGATTTTTATACCAGTTGATAGAATAATATTTACTGAATATCGGCGTGTATTTTGGTCTTAATAAAACGCTACTGAATTTGAGTTATAGTTGCGAGAAATGATTAAGACGCTGCGGCTAAATTGAGCCCATTTTCTATAGTGGTGTCTGTGTTTTTTAAATCCAATAGGCCGAAATTGCTAGCATAGCGATTAAATGCTTTTCAAAAACAGATCAAAAGAGGCAAGAAAAGAGAGACCGAAAAATAACTCCTCGCTATTGCCTACATTCCGGGCTCATTGAAGATAATTAGTTTTGCAGTGACAACAGCTTGCTGCTGGCGCTAGTTTATCACTGAATCGGTCATATACACTAGCGCCAGTTGTCACTCAAATACCAGATATGTCAGCACATATATTGGTAGTAGTGCAAGTAACGCACCAACCGCTGGAATTAAAAACAAAATGCTGCTAACGGCTAGTGAATGAAAATTGATTTATATTTACATATCAGAGGGGAATTTTTGTGTTCTTCCGTGATAAAAAGAAGTAGAATTGTTCTGTGATAGCATATTCACAACTGTTTAGTTTCTAGAATAAGTAAACGCGATCATAATTGTGTGTTTTCCAAACCATCATCAAGAGCGGATACGCGTAAGCGATTGCTGCTAGTTTTTTCAGCCTGGTTACGTGCTAGTGGAAAAACAGTGGTTTTGATGTTTATTGAATAAAATTAAGCAAACTACTTACATTTTTATGAAAATAGTTATACCACATTAAAGCCTATGAGTACTACATTCGTTTCAGTATTGTTATATAGCGGCAAAGTTTTTCATTGGGAAAGTGTAGCCAAAAAAGGTAATGTATGCCGAAATTAATAGCGTGATGGGAATACCCTCCCGTACCCTACCCCTACTATTTAAAAATTGAAAATAATGAAGTATTGTCCAACTGCAAATCCTCACTTTGTGATTGGTTGAAGTTTCTTGGCGACGATCTAAACCTATACCAATTTGATATCTGTGCTTGAAAAGTAAACCAAAATAAATGACAAAGTTTCCTCGTATCAACAAGATTTCTTAACACCGTGATTAAACCTAGACCATTTCGATGGTCTTGGTGTTGGTCTTGGGAAGTATGCCACAAAAAGTGACAAAGCCCCCTCGGGCCAACAAATTTCTTACGAACCTGATTAAACCTAATCCAATTTGATGTCTGTGTTAGAGAAGTGTGCCAGAAAAATTATAAGAGTCTTTTGTCCCAACTTTACAAGACGATTAAACCTAGGCGAATTAGATATCTGTGTTGGAACAATGCGCTAGAACTGTACAGAACAGTTCTACGCCAAATCGTCTAAAAAAAGTTGAAATCAGAAATGAACCTCTTTGATTTGGATGAAACTTTACAAACGTGTTTGATAGGAGGAAATATGCACCTTCCACAGGTTTTGGTGCCATTTTGATTCAAGACTCATTTTGCATAAATGCATTTCAACACAATTTTTGTCAAGGATTAGCTAGCCAATAACACTAGCAAGTGTTTCATGCTAAATAGAGGCATTCAAGTACATTTATGCCATCGTTATAAGCGCAAGAGAATCTCTCATTTGCACATTGGACCTTTAGAAATGTTGCTCGTCAAATAGCAATTCTTTATGCCATTTACAACAAAATTGGACATAATAATTATTTTTCCAAATGCAGCCGTTCTCGAGATAATTGGAGAAAAAGCTGGATTTATTTTATTTATCATGTTAAGCACGTCTTTTTCATATGTTACTCCAGTTGCTCCACTGTTTCTTCACTGTGGGAGGGTAATTTCGCCCCATTAAGCGATGGCATCTATTTTTTCAGTCTATGGCCAAGTTCTAGTGGAAGCACAGGTGGTTTTGACGTTCTTTGAATAAAAATAAAAAATTAGGGTTTATTTCTAATTCCCGTAGTAGTAAGGAAACCCACTCTAATTATCATCATTTCTTAGGTGAATTAAATGAATACCACAAAAGCTCTTGCGCTGATTTGACTCAAACACATTTACCTTCCGATCCGTGCACTTTGAATTCACTAAAAAGCGATTAGTAAAGCATTTTATTGAAATTACGCAACTGACTTTATTTCTAAAATTCGTCGTACCGTTTTTAAATCCGTCCATCAAAATTTTTTATCGTCCGAACTAAAAGCACAATAATGTTTACGAAGCTAGCGCGCATGTATTTGTGTAGGACGGCATGACAGATGTTATTCTGCAACATTTCTGCTGGTCATGCAAATAACGACAATGCGTTGCGTGAGTTATTTTCATTTTCGGAATGACGGAAATTGAAACGATTATTAGTCGACAGTTTCTTCTTCGTCGCACGAAAAAACGTAGGAAATTGGGCTGCTAGGAATTCTTTAATGAAAAAAAAGCATTTAAATAGATCTCAGCTCACTTGGATTGATCGCGTATGATAGTCAATAAACTAAAATATTAGGGAATAACTAATTTTGCATTGTGTGTCATAAAAATCGCTGATATTTTTAATAATTTGTGTTGGGTTGGACGGGAATAGGCAATTACGATGAGGCAGCAGCATACCCTACTTACAGTCTTGAGAAAATGGTTATTATAATTTAGGGAAATTATAATTTAGCCTTCAATTGTATACCGGCAAAGTATTGTTATTGGCGAAAGAAGAGGCAAATAGGCTGAATTTAGAAACCTACTGAAAATACCATCCCGTAACCTACATTTAATTTCCTATAACTTATCCGAATACACCTTATTGATTCAATCTTTCGCTTTTGAGTTGCGGGTAATTTGAAAACTGTATTTGAAAAAGCTGGACACGCTGCTTAGTTAGTAAATTTCTACCGCGTGAGTAAACATAACGGAACTTTTGACTAAAAATAGTTGAAAGTATGTTGTTTTTATCGGTAGAGTTTTTCCAAATTAGATTAAGAGGTTACAGAGATTGATCTTAGGAACAAGAGAAAGCGCACAAAAAATTGGGCACATTCTTCGAAAATCCAAATGCTTCTCATCGATGGCGTGGTAAACAACTCGAAATCAAACATTCGACTGTATCCCAAGTAATCAGACGTTCAATAGGCATTAAAGAAGGTGAAACACAGTGTAAAAAGTTTTTGGAAAATGTAAAAATAAATATCATTTAATCTTTTAGTATGTAGCTGCTTAACATTCTATACTTTTAACCCTTTACAAGGCCGTGGCAATTATATTGCCACCAACAAAAAATTTTTATTTTGCTTCTATAATTATATTGATGTCATTATAGATGCAAAACAAATATTTTTCGTTGGTCGGCCTTATAAAGGGTTAAAGGACAATTCACATTGAAGGGATTATAAACTTCTAGCTTAGGTGATATTAAGGTGAAGGTCGTCAGAGTTCAGTCGCATTTGTTAGTGATTTCAATACTTTCATGACGAGAACAGTTTTGCTAATAGTAGGTAATAATCTGTTATGAACAATTATGAAACGTAGAATCGCGTATCTATTTTTACTGTTGAACGAGATCCGACAGTGGATCTATCACATAAGATGCTATTTACGGTGAATTTTATTATCAGTTAATTTTATATATTATTGTCAATTTCATGCTCAACGTAAATATGGCATCACTCCACATATACACCCGTTTCCTTGGTAACGTACAACAACGACGGTTGCGGATTCGGAATTGCAATAGAAACGAAGTAAAGTTTTTCATATCAAGTCAAATGAACAGTTTGGACAAAATCATTATAATATCTTACCAAATAACTGTTCGGGTGGTAAATTAAAGTTTTCTGTGTCTCAAGTTAAGTTTCGCGAGTGATGTGACAACTGGAACGGCCGATTACAATCACTGAAAAATCGACGGTGAAAAAGTGAAAATATAGTGATGAATTTTAAATGGGCAGAAATCTCAGTATTTAGTGTAATTTATGCCCCAAAAAGTAATAGAACCTATAGAATGCAACGTTTAGTACTCCAAGTTGCGAGATCTTATTACGGCAGGTTAGTTGAATTAATTTTATTTTTTTGTGATGGTTGCCCGAGTCTATGGGAGCATGTTGGTACACTGAAGAAGGGAAGGGAAGGGTGATATTCGGTGCCATACTGATTGCCATAAGGGGGCATCCATAAAGTACGTCACGCTTATAGGGGGGAAGGGGGTAGGCCTAATCGTGACGATTTGTGGCGTAGGGGGGAGGGGGTGTATGAAGTTATGTGACGTCACATGAAAAAAAAAATCAAATGAAAAATTTATTCGGGAAATTATAATTTAGCCTTCATTTTAAGATACTACCACAGACTAACAGACGTAATACTCCGAACAATTTTTTTAACAAAACATCGTTTCATTGACACTCCTAAAACTTGGAAAAAACACTAGCATCACCAGGTGCAGTCTTCGCACTAGGCAGAGTGAGTTGCTATAAATTTAGCAATGCAGCGCAGGCGAGCGGCGTTCTCGCGCAGCGACTGTTGTTTGAGTCTTGGCTTAAATGAAAATTTGAAATGATCGTTTTTATTGGCGATGGAATGAGGCTTCAGTGTTACGTCTGTTAGTCTGTGATACTACTATTGGAGGCTTCTATAAAATTAACGTTCTGATGGATTTTAAAACAAATAGTTAAATTTTTTGAATGAAAACTTTTTCAACATATATGTGTGAACAGGACTCACTTATTCTTCTATGTAGTATGAACTCTCCATTACGGCTTTACAGAATATGCAGTACACCGCTGAAGAGCTGCTTGAGTACGGTCCTGCCTAAAAGATTTTAGCAACCGCAAATAGCAGTCGCACAAACTTCTGAGGGGCTACGGGGTGCTACCAGAGACCCATGGCAATGTTTTCCCTTGATATTCGTGCTGAACTCAATCGATTAACATAAACTCATACCGAAGTTCCACGGCTGCTTTTAAGGTTTTTCGGTATAATTTATACTGCCCCTCACTCAAAAGCTCTCTGAAGAATAGAGTTTATGCCACTTGCGGACTAAATTTTGCATCTAACGTACTGTTGAATGATTGCACGATTGAATAAATACACAAAATGACAAAATCCGTCAGAAAAGCTCTTCCAAGGCGTGTTGCTGCAAGACGTCAGCAGGAAGTCCTGATTCTTTCAATTCAATTTATTCGATTACCGATTAATCGGCAAACGTTGTCTGCACTAATCGATTAATTCAACTCTTCGTGCTAGTAGTGTTCGATTAAAAATATTCGAATACTTCTTTGATTTATTCGATTAATCGAACGATTATGAACGAATAACGAGCTTTATTCGGGGATTATTCGTACTCTTACAATTATTCGATTAATTCAACTACTCGTGCTGGCAGTATTCGGTTTAAAATTATTTGAATATTCCTTGTGTTATTCGATTAGTTGAATTAATCGAACGATTAACGGACATCACTACAGACGAATTTTAGTGGATGGATGTAAAGGACGTGGATATGCGCGAAACATTAATCGACGTCACATCAGCGACTTGTAATTATCTTCAAAATCCGTGAATCGATGACTTATAAGCTCGAAAATTTTCTTTTCTTTATTTGCTGAAATTCATTTGATAGCTTTAAATAAAAAGGTTGAAATGAATGTCTAATTTTGTTGTTATGAAGGGGGGGGGGGGGGGGGGGTTGCCGTGACGTGACGTATTTTCTCAGGGGGGTCACCGAATGTGTGACGAAATGTGACAAGGGGGGGAGGGGGGTTGATGTCGCCTAAATGGACTCTGACGACCTTGTCGTTAAGACAGATTTTTTACTAGTAGGCTTTGTTCTGACGAAGTGTTTTAGAACAAAAAATTTGTTATTTTTGTCAATTTTCAATAGTGTGTAGAAAAAGATTTTCACAGTAGCAGGGTAAGTTAGCCTATATAGTTAACCCTCTACCTGTAATGGATCCTCGGATAAAATTTCAGTATTTATTAGCTTATACTTCTTATTTCTGAGGATATAAGACATGAAACAGAACGTAATAAACATAAAACACATTTAAGTTTATAAAATTTTAGTTGCATTTCATTATTAATGCTTTAAAATCGACATTTCAACAAGTGAGGTTCCATTATACGGTTAACAATGCAAAAAATGTCGCCATTAGCGGACCCTCTGCATGCAAAATACACTAGAATTTCTATAATGGACCCGGTCGTTATTCTATTGTAAACCACAAGGGTCCATAAAAGGAACATGGACATTCCAATCTGTTTTCAAAAATATGTGAAATAAAGAGATTTGCAGCATAAATTGATATATTTAGGCTTATTCGAAAGTTACTAACATTTTAAGTACCATCGGTTGGGTGTTTAGCGTTACGAGTACAAAATAATTTGAAGAAAGGTCCAAAAATGGTTGATTTACCCTATACCAGAATAATAACACTAAATTACTCTTGATATATAGATTGTGTTAAATCGTACAGGAGGTCGTCCGACTACCAATTTCGACTACACACTGAAAAAATGTGTTTGAGTATTTCAAATATTTATAACTTGATTCCCGTAAGTCCTACAATTTTGATATGTTCAGTAGCTTTACGTAACTTTACAGGACAAACAAATTTTCTGAAGGCACAACATTTCTAAAGTCATTATTTAAAAAGTTAGACTTCAACGCTATCTATAGGAATAAAAATACAACTATTTAAAATTTACAACAAGATGTGAAATTTTATAACAATCAATGTTGCTGAAGACAATAAAGCTCTTCGAAGCATACGAAATATAAGATAAGATTTTGTCCGAGCGCCGCGTCAATCATGGGGCAGAGCTAAACATACCACTAAATTTGGATATTTTGGATAACGATTGGCATTCATAATTATTTACTTTTCTTGAATATTATTTTCAGCGTGACTCCCTATGATAGGGCGTACATTTAAACATTTCAAAATATTAAAAAATGATAAAACGGAAAAAATAGCAATAATATAAGGAATGGAAGCTATTGCAACTAAAAATTCACGCCAACCGTGCACAGACAGGTAAACATTTACTTAAAAGACATCGTGTAACCAGACGGTTGCAGCACCCAGCACGAGTTAGTCATTAAACGGCCCGATCGCCTGTCACAGAGCCCAACCGGATTCCACGCGTAATCAACGGTTGAACGGTGCAGGTACTACCTATAATTACAGGAGCGATTCCAGTGCTAATCGCTCGCATGACTTTCACATCCAGCCGGTCATGCCCAGCTAGTGGAAGAGCATCAATTATCGCAAACTGGAACAGCAGGCACTGCTGATCGGATGCACCAATTTGCTCTACAGATATGTTAGCTATTTTTAAACTTTTAATGGGTTAGCATGAAAATTAAATTAAGTATGTAATAAATTCCCAGTAAGTTCAATGGAAATTTTCCATTTTTGTCGGACATCACATATTTTGAAAATTCATAACATAATTTGAACGAGTACATGAAATTTTGGTATGAAAACGTAAGTAAATTTGCTCAGCAATGCACGAAAAATATCATCTATTCACAAAACTTTTTCACGACGGTGGCAGAAAAATCAAAAAACCACCTTCTAGCTTAAAGAAATTTTTTCCTATTCATTATGTTCAACTCTATTTTTTTCCCTAAGTTATAACCGAAAAACTCAATTTTTTATAAATTCATGTCTCAGGCACCATGCATCGCAGAGCAAATGTCTCTGCTGTGGTTCAAAGGTTCACCAATATCTGAGAATTACAGTGCCTGGGCGAAAAGGTAGTTTCAAATCCGGTTATAATTGACTCGTCTCGTTCCGCGGATCTCCCAGCTTGAGTAAAGAGGAACGTACAGGTACACATCTTCGACACGATTGTGAAGAACGTGCTGCTCGAGCCACAAATGCTGAAAGAGGAACGTTACACACACCCAAAAAACATTGCTTCAATAATGACCCTCCCCTCCCTAATTTTCCACTCTTTTTCCTTCACGCCTAATCCCACTCTGTTTAGATACTATAAACATCTTTGATATTATTACCTTTGAATTTCTAGATAAAAATGTTGTTTGGAAAAAGTTTCTTAAAATATTGTTCATGGCAATGAAAAATATCAAAGAAACGTCGGAAAAACCTAGTTCTACCCCATTTTTGGAAGCGGACAAACTCAGGTTCTAATAGTACCTACCAAAAATCAACAGTCTGCTGCATCCCTTTTACAGATTTCGAATCATAAACTATATTTTAAATAAATGTCTTACATCTAAAATAAATTTTATTGTCTATATGTCATCATGTCTTTTCTTGCTAAAATTTGCACAAAATTATGCATTCTCACCATCAACCTTCCCATCAAATACATATGTTACTGCTGAGTACAATGATGCGTTTGCCGTCGATAAACGTGAGTCGCAGCACGTTTTCTAAGAACGCAAAAGTGACGAAAACAATTGACAATGCGATACGATCAGGCGAGAAAAATCAGCAGCAGCTGCCCGGCGAAGACGATGACGACGACGAGAATTGAAAGACAATTAGCGACAATTACTTTCAAACGAACTCTTAATTGAGCCCAGTTCATGTCAATTCTGATTCGTCCAGGCTACCAGCTAGGCAGGCAGCTGGACGACCCGACCGGTCTTTATTGGCGTAAACACAGCTGTCAACAAAGCAATAAACAAACTACGCGTGACCCAATCGTGTTTGCTCTAACATTGCAGCCGCGAGATCCCGTGCTGCTGCTGCTGCTGCTGCTGCTCGGTATCCAGCCACGTCGATTGACATCAATGAATACAAGCTGCCATACACAACAACCGTCGACAATTGATCGTGCAATGTCCAACAAATCAATGGCCGTAGCGTATTATGGGCTGCCTTTTGATCAACCAGTTCATTGTGAACCCTTTGAATTCCAAGGACAAACGACGCTGGATAAAGCGGAATATCTCTATTTGACCATGTCCAAGTTTCTCGATAAGTTGGGTATCTAATGAAGGAAAACAAAACTGCAAATACTATCAGAATTCTTATAAGACATAGTTTATTAACAATTCTTTTAGTTTCTGATAGGTGAACTGGCACTAGCAAACCAAATTTCATACTTAAAAGGGTTCGTGAAACTTGCGTGCGGGTGTGTCGTTTGCAAGGAGAATAAATTGATAATGGAGGCTAATGATGCGAGCGATAGTCTCGAGTCGCCGCTGTTCACGTGAAAAAATACGCTCGCGTGCCTTATCGGTTCGCGAATTATTATATGCTGGATCTTCAAAAGCAAACCTAAAGGCAGAATAGCCCCTTAAGCAGCAGTGAATTCTAGGTTAAATATTTGCTAGTTTATTAAAAATGATAAAAGACTTGCATAAATTGCTTTGAGATATGTACATAGAACATGGTTGGCTACGGCTTGAATTATGAATATGGTATGAAATTTTAAAATAGTAATTAAATCATTCAAAAAACGTTATTCAAGTCACACTTCAGGTTGAGTTATTGATACTTTGTTGAAAGTGATATCGCAATAAGTATGAGGCTAATATGGAATTACTTGATTCAATGTATAGATAGATATACACCAATTGTTCAGGTAGCACTGTGGTTATGCGGTTGCGATGATCGTAATGATGATGTCAACTGTAAATAAAGTAAATACATTTTTAACAAGGTGCTTCAGGATTTCGTTGCTTATAGCGCCTATTCATTATTAGCACTTCATCGGAAAGATCTAAAAAAAGCCTGCGATAACCCAAGTGCTTACTCACTTAACTAAAAAAATGAGTGGACAGATTTTAACAATGAACAGGAATAAATTTCTACTCAAAAATCATAAATATTGTATTTGAAAAAGTTTGTAACAATGGGCCTGTTTCTTCCCCTCGCAGCAAATTAGAAAACATTGAAGAATAATATTATAAACTAGTTGAGTCCGAATCTTACGATCCGGAAAATATAAATGTCATTTCAGAATTCAGAAAACTGCGGATACATTCCATTGGCCAGTGTTTGCGAAGATGTTTAATCTTTGTATTACCGTGACCGCCCCTAATTCTGCGCAGCTCCTAATTCTGCGCATTTTTCTTTATATGAGTACTAGCTGACCCGACAAACTTCGTATTGCCATAAATTAACCTGTGTTGTACATAAATCATGAATCTCGGATGATCTTTGTCACTATCTCGAGTTTTGCAAGCCCCCCAGTGGGCGGCGCTTCCGACGGCGAGTCACCGGCAACACTCGCGACCGGCTCGTCCTGAATGATCTAGTGTTACTATAGATAGTTTTTGTGGTCTTGTTATTGATTAATGTTTTATGGAAGAGTCTCGAATTTCTCGAGTTGGATTAGTTTTTGAGTTTCGCAAAAATTTCTGTTTTATTTGTATGAGATTCCATATCCCCCTACCACAGGGGTGAGAGGTCTCTAACTATCATAAAATAAATTCAAGACTCAAAAATCTCCTACATGCTAAATTTGGTTCCATTTGCTTGATTAGTACTCAAATTATAAGGAAATTTGTATTTCATTTGTATGGGAGCCCGCCCTCTTAAAAGGGAAAGGGTTCGTAATACACCACAGAAAAAAAATTCTGCCATCTAAAACTCTCACATGCCAAATTTGGTTCCATTTGCTTGATTAGTTCTAAAGTTATGAGCAAATTTGTATTTCGTTTGAATGGGAGCCCCCCCCCCCCTCCTAAAAAGGTAAGAAGTCCTAATTCATAATGGGAAAAATGGTTGCCTCCAAAAACACCCACATGCCAAATATGGTTCCATTTGCTTGATTAGTTCTCGAGTTATGGGGAAATTTGTATTTCATTTGTATTGGAGCCCCCCCTCCTAATGTGGGAAGAGGTCCTAATTCATCACAGAAAAAATTCTTGCCTCCAAAAACACCTACACGCCAAATTTGGTTCCATTTGCTGGATTAGTTCTCGAGTTATGAGGAAATTTGTATTTCGTTTGTATAGGACCCCCCCTCCTAAAGTGGGGAGGGGTCCCAATTCATCATTGAAAAAAAAATTGTCTCCAAAAACACACATATGCCAAATTTGGTTCAATTCGCTTGATTAGTTCTCGAGTTATGAGGAAATTGGTATTTCATTTGTACAGGAGCCCCTCCTATTAAAGTGGGGAGGGGTCCTAATTCACCATAGAAAATTTTCTTGCTCTCGAAAACCTTCACATGCCAAATTTGGTTGCATTTGCTTGATTAGTTCTCGAGTTATGAGGAAATTTGTATGGAAGCCCCCCCTCTTAAAGGGGAGAGGAGTTATAATTCCTCTTATAAAGAGGGGAGGGGTCTCAATTCACCATAGAATAAATTCTTGTCACCAAAAAAAACACCCACATGCCAAATGTTGTTCTATTTGCTTGATTAGTTCTCGAGTTAGGAGGAAATTTGTATTTCATTTGTACAGGAGCCCCCTCTCTTAGAGTGGGGAGGGGTCCTAATTCACCGTAGAAAATTTTCCTGCCCTCGAAAACCTTCACATGCCAAAATTGGTTCCATTTGCTTAATTAGTTCTCGAGTTATGAGGAAATTTGTATGGAAGCCCCCCTCTTAAAGGGGAGAGGAGTTACAATTCCCCTTATAAAGAGGGAGGGGTCTCAATTTACCATAGAATAAAGTCTTGTCACCGAAAACACCCACATGCCAAATTTGGTTCTATTTGCTTGATTAGTTCTCGAGTTATGAGGAAATTTGTATTTCATTTGTATAGGAGCCCCCCCTCCTAAAGTGGGGAGAGGTTCTTATTCATCATAGAAAAAATTCTTGCCTCCAAAAACACCTACATGCCAAATTTGGTTCCATTTGCTTGATTAGTTCTCGAGTTATGAGGAAATTGGTATTTCATTTGTACAGGAGTCCCCCCTCTTAAAGTGAGGAGGGGTCCTAATTCAACATAGAAAATTTTCTTGCCCTCGAAAACTTTCACATGACAAATTTGGTTCCATTTGCTTGATTAGTTCTCGAGTTATGAGGAAATTTGTATGGAAACCCCCCCTCTTAAAGGAGAGAGGAGTTATAATTCCCCTTATAAAGAATGGAGGGGTCTCAAATTACCCTAGAATAAATTCTTGTCACCGAAAACACCCACATGCCAAATTTGGTTCTATTTGCTTGATTAGTTCTCGAGTTATGCAGAAATTTGTGTTTCATTTGTATGGGAGCCCCCCCTCTTAGTGGGGGGAGGGGTCTCTAACCATCACTAAAACCTTTCCTGGCCCCAAAAACCTCTACATGCAAATTTTCACGCCGATTGGTTCAGTAGTTTTTGATTCTATAAGGAACACAGGACAGACAGACAGACAGACAGACAGACAGACAGACAGACAGACAGAAATCCTTCTTTATAGGTATAGATTTTTCAACATTGTGCATAACTATGATCATTGCGTTATTTTTTAATAAATGTCTGTTGAATATTACGCTATTATTCACTAACGGGCCATAATATTTGAGAGCGAAATAATTTAACATGAAACTGAAAGTATTTTATATGGCAGAAAACATCGTCGTTAGCACCAAAGCTAAGATTGTCCTTCTAGAAAATTAACAAATTTATGATCGAAATTCTTTGCAATGATTAAATTACCCAGCATAATTAGAAAGAATAATTAGTTTTAGTCATGTTTTAGACAAAAAGAGTGATTGCATGCATTGCTTTCCTTAGAAAAATGCGATGCAATAATGCGCAGATTTAGGCACAGATTTTTTATTCATGTTCCAAATTCTGCGTAGTAATGTATCCTACGAAGAAATCGCGAAAGAATCAGCAACCTCGCCCAAATGGCTGAGGTATAGAGGCATGAAGATTCAAGTAGAATCTTTAACTTGCATTGATTGGCATCCTGTGCTGTGTCTCGGGGTCCGAACCTACGAGCGCCAATTCATGAAACCATGTGTTCTATTTTTTTGTTAATGTCCAACCTCATGGGGCTGTCAGAGAGTGGGGAAGTGGTTTCTATATGAAAACACAATTTTTAGTATTAGTCTACAGTGTAATGTTCAGTATGCAGAAAACCCGAATCAATTCGCCCGTCACGTTATCGAGAATAAAATATCAAAATGAGGCAATCAAAATGATAACAATATTCCTTTGCCACCCGGACAGCACAAGAAGGCCGGATCATGGATTTAATTATGGTAATGGCTAATGCCGGATTTTTTTGTGTGCTTTCAGCGTATAAAGACATAAGGCGACATCCATTTAGTACGTCACGCAAATTTTGATCAAAATCTACCCCCCGTCCCCCCCCTTGTCACATTTCGTCACACATTCGTGACCCCCCCTGAGAAAGTACGTCACGTCACGGCAACTCCCCCCCCCCCCTTCACAACAAAAAAATTAAATATTCATTCCATCATTTTTATTTAAAACTATCAAATGAATTTCAGCAAATAAAAACAGGAAAATTTTCGAGCTTATAAGTCATTGATTCATGGATTTTGAAGATGATCTCCAATTGCTGCGTTCGGATACGCTTCAAAAGTCGCTGATGTATTGTCGATTACCACGTCCTTTACATCCATTCACACAAATTCGTCTGATCTAGTTGGGAGAATTGGGGCTTCCTGCTGACGTCTTGCAGCAACACGCCTTGGAAGAACTTTTCTGACGGATTTTGTCATTTTGTGTATTCATTCACCACTACCTTAGATGCGAAATTTAATCCGCAAGTTGCATAAAATCTATTCTTCAGAGATCTTTTAAGTGAGGGGCAGTATAAATTATACCGAAAAACCTTAAAAGCAGCCGTGGAACTTCGGTATGAGTTTATGTACATCGATTGAGTTCAGCACGAATATCAAGGGAAAACATTGCCATGGGTCTCTGGTAGCACCCCGTAGCCCCTCAGGAGTTTGTGCAACTGCTATTTGCGGTTGCAAAAATCTTTTAGGCAGGAGCAGCAGTTCTCAAGCAGTTCTTTAGCGGTGTACTGCAAATTCTGTAAAGCCTTAATGGAGAGTTCATACTACATAGAAGAATAAAAGAGTCCTGTTAAATATGTTAAATATATATGTTTTCAAAACATTTGAGCGTTAATTTTATGAAGCCTTCAACAGTTGTATCTTAAAATGAAGGCTAAATTATAATCTCCCGAATAAATTTTCCATTTGATTTTTTTTTTCATGTGACGTCACATAAATTCATACCCCCCCCCCCTCCCCCCTACGTCACAAATCGTCACGATTAGGTCAACCCCCCCTCCCCCCTATAAGCGTGACGTACTTTATGGATGCCCCCTAAAAGGCATGGCAAGAGTATTTATTTTCACTTTTTGGGTGCGCAGAATTAGGAGCAAATATGCGCAGAATTAGGAACATGGGCAAGAAAGTGCGCAGAATTAGGCACAGTGGATAAGTTTACAAAACGAAAAAATACTCTATTGTTGGTCGACTTATAATTCCCATATTTTTTACCAGATATTATAGACCGTAGCACTACACGTTGCTGCTATCCACGTTGTTAATTTTAATCTAGGATACTTAGAATAGCGGAAGAGTCATAAAAATGTCTTAACTGCGCAGAATGGTACGTTCACGGTAGTTTTTTGAGTTCTTATATTGCATAATATAGCTCTAAGATGTTGTACATAAAAGACTCATAGCTGGAAACTGAAACAAATAGTTTTTATGATCGTATTGGATTTTATCTAACTGAATAAAAACTTCTGGCTGTTTGCAACATTTATGTAGCCTGATCAGAGTAAAATATTGCTTAGAAAATTCTCGATCGGTTTCTTTCATTAACTAATTTCTTAAAATTTTGCGACTTGGTCCGGTCTGATTTAACATCGACCATATGATTCAGTTTAATCGAGCAGTTAAGTCGAGTAGTCCAGTCGAGCAGTTAAATTGAGGTAAAAAGGTAAAAATCAGAATTACGTACAGATGTACATGCTAAATAAATCGTATTTCATGCGTAAAATTGGCATATCCGTACTATTTTGGAGGCGATATACGTGATTACGAATAATTTTGAGCGTTACGACTATATAAGTATTTATATACGATAATATCCGATTAAGCGCGAGTCGCTCCGTACTACTCTACGATTTTGTGCTGAAAATCGTATGTATGTCAGTCATTATCATTATATACGACAAAAAATCAACTTGATCCCACTTTATACAGCTTTAGTTACGAATTCGAGTTTGTTAGGAGATATTTACGATAGTTTTCGTACATTGATATACGAGTTGGTCCAGTCGAGCAGTTCAATCGTGCACATAAGTCGAGCAGTCCGGTCGAGTAGTAAGTCAAGCAAATGTGTCAAGCAGTCGAATCGAGTAACTAAGTCGAGTAGTCCACTCAAGCAGTTAACCCTCTAACGGGAAAGACCGTCTGTAGACGGCCTTCGCTTTTGGAGCTCCAGAGCCACATACGAAATTTGTCTTGAATTGACAATATGAGAAATATGTTCAGAACAGATTTTCTGACATGTTGATACTAATATCACAACAATCTGACCACGCGTTCAAAAGTTATCATCTTTCAAAAACAAGAATTCCGAAAAATTCCGAAAAAAATTATGGTGCGAATATTCCCTTTTTAACGTTTGAAGAAAAAGGCCATCTAGAACAAAATGTTCGATCTCAAATTTTTCGGTTGAGTAATTCACATGTTTTTTTTCAATTTTGTGATATATTTGAACTGAAAAAATATTTGGGTAGAGCGTTAGGCATGAAAAACTAAAAAGAGAAATTGGACTCTTTCATACCTAGCGATCCACCAGATAAATATTTTCCCTTGAAAATCAACACTCGAGCTTCTTTTGAGTGTACTTTCATGTTAAAGTAATCATTTGCTCGATCGCATCGTTTTTACGATGTTGCCCGTTAGAGGGTTAAATCAAGCTGTTCAGCCAAGCAGTCAAGTCGATCTGTCCAATCAAGCAGTCGAATCGAACAGTTCAGTCGACCAATCAAATCGAGCAGTCCAATCGACCAGTCCAGTCGAGCAGTCTAGTCAACCAGTTGAGCAATCGAGCAGTCCAGCAGTCGACCAGTGAGGTGACTGAGAATACAACCCCTTGCTACGAAAGCGTGGCGTCCTGTCAGGGACCTGTTTTTGGTTATCGATAAGCCTCTTATGACGTCCTGTCAGAGACCTGGTTTTCGGTACAGACATTAGCCTCTTATATAAATAGAAAAAGAAGATAGTTATCGTAAACATGTTTTGTGTTCAATAAAGCCTAGATTTAATGCACTGTTCTTTCGAAAAAAGTTAAATGTGCACTTCATCTTCATCGAAGCCACAGAAAATGGAACCAATCATTATTACTTTGACTTGCAACATGGATGACTTTAAAAAATCACATAAGAAAACTGCTTCAAATCAAGACTACTAATAATCTTCAACAATCATATTTTTCGTCAAATATGTTTTTAGGTCACGGATTTCATTCGGAAGTAATTATATATTATCGACAGAACTCGCGGCCGGTTATTAGAGTACAGAACAGTTACAAGGCTTGCCCAACGATCTTTTCTTTTCTAAGTGGGTTGCCGTCGTAAGACGAAGCCTGTTGACCAAGATTTCTCCAATGAACTCAGTTGTGAGCTACCGCTCTCCAGTTCCTCGCTCATCTGGTCTAACCATCAACCGGATTATAGGCAAACACCATATTTGCAGGGTAGTTGACCGGCATTCTTGCAACATGCCATGCCCAACGTATCCGTCTAGCTTTAGCCACCTTTTGGATACTGTATTCGCCATAGAGCTATGCGAGTTTATAGTTCATCATGTTCCTCCATCCTTCGTTTTCCTGTATGCCGCTGAAGATCGTTCTAAGCACTCGTTTGTCGAAAACTCGGAACACTTGCAGGGCCTCCTCGAGCAGTCAAGCTTTGTCCTTGTTTCATAGCCGTAGAGAACAACCCAGCAAACATTTTGATCTGTATAACTTAATTCTAAATGAGATAAACGTCAGTATATAAGATCTATCAAATCATATATCATGCGCAGAAACGGCATATACATGCAAAAGTGGAGGCGATATACATGATTTAGTTCTTCAGAATAATTGAAATGCCGACAAAACAAAACAGTTTATACGACTGAGCCGATTGTTCTGGATTGCATTTCGACACAGTGTCGATAATATTTCTACTCTACCCTTCGCCTTTCCCCATGTGGTAAATGGCAAGTGTCAAAAATTGCATACAGAGCAGGCTATTTATAGCTAAATATTCGCCCTGAAAGTTGAGACAAAAAAGTAAAAGCTTTGCTGAAAGCTTTTTTTCATAAGCTTCCAGATATTATCGACCTGTCACAATATTTAACTTTTTTTGTCTATATCATTTAAAACAAAGCTGTACTCACCTGGTTTAGAACCAAGAACCACCTATACCGCAGTATTTGTTCATTACCTTTAGGCTACTGGTACATCAGTACCTCAATGATATTTTTGCACATCTTAAACCGAAGTCATCGTACATGTAAGCAATGAGATCTTATCTGATGCATTGAACATGTAAGTATGGATTTGATTTATTCTCATCCGACATACGAGTTTGTGTCAATTGTGACTGAATTACAGTGTCGTAAATAAGTTTGCATTTGATCGTTAATTTTAATCATAATGCTGACTTCATGGAATGATATGCAATACCTTTGTTAGCATTCCATGGTACAGATTGTTCTAAATATACATTGGAATACGTTATATGCGTATTCATATTTGATTACATGGAGATAATATTATTAAAGCTCAAGTACAAAAATGTCTGTTATTTCAGAAGCTCTTAAAAAGAAATTAAAAGTTATTTAAAATAGAATGCTGAACATTTAGATGCTATAGGACAGCTCAAAATTGCTTACAACAATAAGCATCAAATTTTTTTTTTACTGTACCAGTTTAATGCTGAATGTCTTTTTCCAATTCCACTTAACATTTGCATTTCTTCTGAAAAGCCATAAGATTCACTGATATTAAGGCATTTAGATTAGCGGAATGGATTATAATCTAGTCTTGTCCAATTCTGAGAAATACTCTCCTTAGTCAATTTTAAGATTTCCGTTCGTTCACTTACCTATCAGAGAAATATCTAAAAAAATATGAGTTTCTATTTTTAACATTTTTAATTCTTAAAACGTTACGTTACGTGGTTTTAATACGCCAAAAAACAATCAAACTCTTCAAAGAGTGCTTTTTCAAAAAGATCTTTTATTGTCTTGTCAGTATGACTTAATCATTATATGCTTGCTGCTTAATATTTAGGCGGGCTTATTTGAATTATTAACATTTTAAAATAGTTAAAAATGTAATTGTAAAAGTTTTTCAAACCAGATAATAGTTTTTTGAATATTCCGCCACAATAAAAATAAGTTCAATTTTAACAAAAGAAATAAATAGATATTAAAATTTAAAATAAAAGCGAAGAAACCGTTAATTTTTTTTTGGTTGACGAATCTGCATTAAGAACGTATCCTTGAAATCTCTCTATTTTGTTGTTTTTGTTGTAAAGAAATAACAACAAACGTATTTTGATGCAAATCATATTTTAATGCACCTAGAATCTCATGATTATCACTGCTTGTATATAAATCTAAAACGATGTCATATAAGACATTTTGCAAAACATAATTCGATGAAAACTGTAATTAAATACGATTACACTTCATGATAGCCATTGTTGGTAACTAAATCTAAGAAATCGTCATATGCGATATTCGCTAAGCATAACCCGATTATCTTTCGACCTATTTACGATTTTTACTATTAATTCGTATATCAATCATCGTGTGCATTACATACGATGAAATTTACACAATGTGCTTACAACATGTGTACATTTATACGAATCCGATGTGATATCCATTTATATAAGATTAAATCTCGACATGAATATACGATATCTGGTTTGCTGGGAACCGGTCTAATAATCATCTTGTACAGGATGCACTGTGTCGGCGGCTTAGTCTGCTCGACCGTAATTGCTTGTGAAGCTCATAGTATGCACGACTTCCGCTAATAATACACATTCTAATCTCACGGCTGATATCATTGTCCGCCGTTACCAATGAGCCAAGGTAGACAAATTCATCACCTACCTCAAACTCCCCGTTGATCATTATACTACTGCCCAAGCGGCGTCGGTCGGCCTCGGTTTTGTTAGCACAAATACTTTATATTTTAGACGTATTTACCTTTAACCCAATCTTTCTGCTTCGCGCTTTAATATAGTGTACTATCTAACCACCACCACAGATGTTCTGCTGACAATGTCCATTTCATCGGCAAAGCAGACAAATTAACTAGATTTGTTGATCCGCTCGTTTCATAACACCTTGTAGCGCTATGTTGAACAGCACGTATGAGAGACCTTGACGAAGCCCTCTGTGTGATTCGAATGAACTTGACATTCCACCTGAAATACGAACACAACACCGTGTACCATCCATCGTAAATTGAATAATTTCGATGAGCTTCCTGGGGAAGCTGTTCTCTTCCATGATTTTCAATAGTTCTTTCCGGTCGATGGTATCACATGCAGCTTTGAAGTCAGCGAACAAATTATGCGTGGGAGCTCTGCATTCACGGCCCTTTTGGAGGACCGCAGTGTCAATGTTTTATCCGTTGTAAACCGACCTTCGACGAAACCGGCTGGATAAGTTCCCACAAATCTGTTCGCAATTGGTGATAGCCGATCGATCTTACTGACTCTAGAAGCACCGCCCAGCCAAGATTCGAACATACGATGACTGGTTTGTTAGACCAGCATCGTACCTCAAAGCTAACTGGGCGAGTAATTTATTATTCGTTTCTTCCAAATTAGTCCACAATTCTCCGGTAAGTTTGGCTCAACTTATAAATTGATTTTTTTGTAATGTAGTAACGGGTTAAATTGGTTGTAAATATAAGAGGTGCTGTACTTAAAACAAGTAAAGTGGTGAACGGCTGGTTAATGCGTTACACGGACCCCATAGTGGCTCTTAACCACTTATTCAGCAACTCCTATCCCAACCTTCTCATGGTACCAGCCGGCCCTGATACGAACGTTGAGTGAGCAACGAGGAATAGTCTTGTCAATCTGGAGCGTCTGTTGTCATTCCCATGGGTGGTTCTAGATGTTTTGACGATTCCTCAACCAAGTGCGCGGATGTACTTCAGGTTAGGAGCGACTCACGTAGAGTTTAATCCGTAATGGCAGCCCTATTACGAGACTCGGGCAATCTACCTAAATCTTTCTACTACGCAAAAGCAAGAAAATTCGACTCAGGACAGGATATACGGCATGGACAAAGGCGACGCAGTAAGGACCTGGAATAGAAGCGTGGCACCTGAAGCTGCTGATTATTGATTTTTTTGGGTGGCGACAGGATGCTGTACGATTAGTTAGAACCCCGGAAATTCGGAATCGTGACACTGCCAGGAGATATCGCAAAGGCAGGAAGGTGTAAGGCCTGGTAAATGACTGGATAATACGGAATATAGACCCCATAGTGGTCGTTAGCCTCTTATCCAGCAACTCCGATCCCGACCTCCTCGTGGTACCAGGCGGAATACGAGCAACCTTAGCGGAGATCAGGTAACCAACCCAGGTAGAAACTAAGGTCGTATACTATCCGGGAAGGAGGTATAGTGAGTCTCGGCACTATAAGATGGTAGCCCCATCGCGAGACTCGGTAGTGTTTCCCCAGTACAGCTACACACCTAAATTAAAAAAAACTTACAAAATTCAAGCAAATTCGTAGCGGAATATTCGACAACGACCTAGGCGACGGAACAAGAACGACGAATGGAGACTCGGTACTTGGAACTGCAGGTCGCTAAATTTTGCAGGTTGCGAGCGGGTGCTAATTGAACAGCTTGAACCCCGCACACTCGGCATCGTAGCTCAGCAGGAAATCTGTCGCAAAGGTATGGAAGATCCGTGGCGGAAAGGCCCAGTTTTACCAAAGCGGTGGCATTACCAACGAACTGGGAACGGGCTTTTTAGTGCTGGGCGGAATGCAGGATCGCGTGATAGATTGGAAGGCGATCAACGAGAGAATGTGTGTATTGAGGATAAAGGGCCGTTTCTTCAATTATAGCATCATTAATGTGCACTGCCCGCAAGAAGGTAGACCCGCCGATGAGAAAGAAGCGTTCTACGCTAGGCTGGAGGCAACGTACGACAGCTACTCGCCACGGAACATCGAGATCGTCATCGGGGATATGAACGCCCAGGTCGGTAGGGAAGAAATGTATAGACCGTTGGCAGGAACCCATAGCCTGCACACCGACACGAACGATAACGGCCAGCGATGTATAAACTTCGCAGTTTCCCGAGGCCTGGTCATCCGAACCACCTTTTTCCCGCACAAGGATATCCACAAAGCCATCTGGAGATCACCTAACCAACGTACAATGAACCAAATTGACCTCGTTCTCATAGAGGGTCGGTTTTTCTCTAACATCACGAACGTACGCTCCCGACGGGGTGCGGATATTGATTCTGACCATTACCTAGTAGCAGTACTTGTGCGCTCCAAGCTGTCCACCGCATACCCGACACGTCAAAGCCGCCATCCTCGGCTGAACTTCAGGCAACTATATGTCCCGCAAGCTGCCGAGAACTACGCGCGAATACTGAATGAGGCACTGCCTTCTTCCGAGGAGTTAGGTGCTTCAAACCTCGAAGACGGTTGGGGCAGAATACGCTCGGCCATCGGAGAGGTCGCTACCGCGACACCAAGTATTGAGCCTCGGGGTACACAAGATGATTGGTTTGATGGGGAATGCCAACAAGCGGTGGAGGGGAAAAAACCGCTTGGAAAAATTTTCTAAGTATTGCCACTAGAATGTAACTGGCCTAATACCGTCGAGCTAGGAACCAGTTGACCACGATCTTGACGAAGAAAAAGCGTCAAAAGGAGGACAGCGATCGTGACGAATTAGAATAACTATTCCGAGCTAATGACACGCGCAAGTTTTATAAGAAGTGGAACCAAACTCGGAAGGGCTACACATCGAAACCTGACATGTGTAAGGACGAGGGAGGGAACCTAATCACAAACAAGCGCAAGGTGGTCGACAGACGGAAGCAGTTCTTCGATGAACACCTCAATGGCGAAGACGCAGAAGGAGGCGGAACTGAAATTAACCTAGGAGCGCCCATGGAAGATAGTAATGTCCTAGCACCTAATCTCCAAGAAGTCAAACGAGAAATCGGGCTGCTGAAGACCAATAAAGCCGCTGGGAAGGACCACCTACCTACAAAGCTTTATAAACATGGCCGAAAAACGCTAGCAAAGGCTCTACACTGGGTTATTTCGAGGATTTGGGAGGAAGAAAAGCTACCGGTGGAATGGATGGAAGGAGTGGTTTGTCCCATCTACAAAAAGGGTGATCGGCTAGACTGCTGCAACTATCGTGGTATTACGCTGGTAAACGCCGCCTACAAGGTACTCTCCCAGATCCTGTTATGCCGGTTGTCACCGATAGCACAAGGTTTCGTAGGGAATTATCAGGCGGGTTTCATGGGGGCTCGCGCAACTACGGACCAAATTTTTACTATCCGACAGATCTTGCAGAAATGTCGGGAGTACAACGTGCCCACGCATCGCATCTCTGTTGATTTCAAAGCAGCATACAATACAGTTGATTGAGACAAGCTATGGCAGATAATGCACGAACACGGTTCTCCAGACGAACTGACGCGACTGATCAGAGCTATATTGGATCGAGTGATGTGTTTGGTACGCATCTCTGGGACACTCTCGAGTCCCTTCGAGACGCGGCGATGGTTGAGACAAGGTGACGGTCTATCCAGCATGCTGCTCAACATCGCTCTTGAGGGGGTGATCCGGCGAGCGGGCATCGAAACGAGAGGCACGATTTATACCAAGGGTAGCCAACTTCTAGGCTTTGCACATGACTTCGTTATTATAGCCAGGAACTTTGCGATGGCGGAGGCAATCTACGCCAGACTAAAAACGGAGTCTAGGAGAATTGGGCTAAAAGTAAATGCGTCGAAGACCAAATACATAAAAGGAAGAGGCTCAAAGGAAACAAACGCGCATCTCTCACGGAGGGTAACGGCTGACGGCGACGAACTAGAAGTGGTAGAAGAGTTCGTATATTTGGGATCGCTGATGACCGCGGACAACAACACCAGTAACGAGATCCAGCGGCGCATCCAAGCGGGAAATCGGGCCTACTTTGCCTTTCGTAAAACGCTACGATCAAGAAGCATATGCTGTCGCACGAAGCTAACAATATACAAAACCCTTATTAGACCGGTAGTTCTTTATGGACTTGAAGCCGTGACGCTGCTCACGGAGGACATATGCGCGCTTGCCGTGTTCGAGCGGAAAGTGCTACGGACGATATTTGGCGGAGTACAAACTGAAAGCGGAGAGTGGCGGAGGCGTATGAATCACGAGCTACAGGCACTGCTTGGGGAGACTCCCATCGTACATCTAGCCGGACGGTGGGCGGGACACGTCGTAAGGATGCCGGCCGACAGTGCGACGAAAATAGTCGTCTTCAACAACCCAACCGGCACCAGAAACAGAGGGGCTCGATGGCTCGACCAGGTCGAAAGCGATTTGCGACTTTTGAGACGACTAGGAAATTAGTGACAAGAGGCCCAAGACGAGTGCTTGAAACAGCACGAGCCCCCCGGCTCTATGCTGCTGAAGAAGAAGAAGAAGAAGAAGAAGAAGAAGAACAAGAAGAAGAAGAAGAACAAGAAGAAGAAGAAGAAGAAGAAGAACAAGAAGAAGAAGAAGAACAAGAAGAAGAAGAAGGATTAGGTAATTAATCAATGCATCGAAAACCAAATCTATAGTAGAGGCTACAGAAAAAACAACGTTCGCCTTCCACGGGCAGTGACTATTGTCGGTGATAAACTGGAAGTGGTTAATGAGTTCGTATATTTGGAATCTCTGGCCACCGCCGAAAATAATACGAGTAAGGAGATTCGACAATGCTTTCAAGCTGGAAGTCGAGCCTACTTTTCTCTTCGTAAGATGCTTCGATAACAAAACGTTAATCAGACCGGTAGTTCTCTACGGACTGTAACTTTACTTACGTTAGACATACGTGCACTTGCCGTATTTGAACGAAAGGTGTTGCGGAATATTTTTGGCGAAACACAAATGGATAGCGGAGAGCTGCGTAGGCGCGGAGGCAATACACGTGCGAAGTGACAAAATGTTTACAATCATTTATAATTCTATTTTGCATTATTCTCTATAGCAGTTTTTAGAACACTGACAAACTGCCATTACACTGGTATTTCACTTTGGCTGGTTGTGCCAGCACCATATTCAAGACTGTGCCTAATTCTGGACAGTTGCAGATTTTTCTTGAATATTGACAAAACTCTAGCTACATTAATCATTTTAATAATATGAAATCATCAGTTAAAGTGATTAAATTGATTAAATAGCTATTGTCAATATTTATGAAAATTTGAAACTGTCCAGAATTAGGCATTCTCTTGAATATGGTGCTTTTAGGGTACATTCTTTTCAGGTTAAAAAATCATCACCTATCACTATTGAAAGCGGTATTGTTTCCACAATTTACCTTATCGCAAGACCACAGCTTCTTGCACGCATCTTTCAACCAGCATTTCTCGGCTACTAATATTTACATCAATTATAATTCCACCATTTAATTTTGTTTGATTGAATCCCACGAAAACACAAACATTTAATACATCAACTGAGAACGTTCCAGGGTCCAGGGTTTGCTTTTTGCATGATGCAGCAATTAACTAACGGCCGTTCGTTTTGTGCTTTGCTTGACCATTTTTACCAAGCAGCATCCAGTGGTGGATCGATAGGCAGTAATTCTTAGAACCCGCGATTTTCAGAAACGTAAACGATTATTGAGTTCCTAACACAACAAAATCTGCGAAAACGTGCTGTCGCGCACCACGGCTGACCAATGAATAAAATCCGGCACGTTTTTGACCAACTTTTTTGCATATGTTGTGATGTGTGATCAACAAACCAGGCTGCCTCTCATTTACACTAGAATGATTATATTAAATTAATGATTGCCCATTGAGACCCAGTCTGACGCAGAATAGAGCGCGAAATTCATTGGGCAACAAAAATGTTTACATGTGCGGCTTCGTGATTCGCATCATTGGCAATAGCTTTTTAATTGAGAATAATTTCTCCACATCCGTTTTAATGTACGCAAATGCGTGATTTAAAAAAAATTTAGAGAAAAATCAATAAACATTCAAATAAAAAATGATCAACAAACAAATTTAATCGGTAAGAAATTTATTCGCCAAAGAAATTGATCACATAGTTTAAATGTCATTATTTTTCATTGCGTGAACTTTTATTTCAAGCTTTGAATCATGCTTTGCCTGTAGAATAACGTTATCACAACAAAATGCTTGTATGCATGCATAGAAAATTGTTCCTTTGCTTCGTTATCTCGTTCGATGCAATGCTATTATTAAATTCAATTTTCTTTCCCAACCGGTTGAAACTACACTTTAATATTATGAATTATAATGGATTTCAAAAGGTTAGATATCGAATGCAACCTTTGGACCGGTTCGGTTACTTCCTCGCAACGTTCAATAAATATGTATTCAACCAAGCTTGAAATGCAACTCGCACGATGGTACCTATATTTTTCCGTAGAAATAATATCACATGAAAATTCTCTAAAAATAAAATGGATCGTTTTTTTTGTGGCTCCATACAAGATATCTGCTCGAACCGACATGTAGAACATTGCATATGCTTGATAAGATAATATTTTTTTGCAACCCAGCTTACAACAGATATTAATTTCACTCATTTCGTTCATTCACAATGACTGCGGTGCCCGCTTTGGGTGTCGGCTTTTTTAATCCTTAGGGAAATTCCATCGCGCCGTCGACATTCATGGCTCATAAAATAGAAACAGGGTTCGGCAGTGATGACAGGCCGGTTTTAAGTTTTTAGTAGTAGGCTCTAGATGTATTTAGATTGGTGTATGTAGCCAGTTAAAACGTCAAACTGGGATCTAATCTAACTTGGCTAAACGAAACTTGACAGATTGAACAAATTCCGGATATTTATGAATCCTGGCAGAAATATTGTCCGGATTTCGAATGTTTAAAGCTTACTACTAATTTTTCGCTGTTCTAGCGAATTCCATTGTACACACTTTGGGATTAGGGCTTACTTTTTTCTGTAAACAAACACTCCAATACTATAAACAAACCCTAATATTGCAGATAAAAAAATGATCCCTTCATGATATTACGTATGGTTGGTTTGCAGCCAGTTCTGTACAAATCGCCGAAAACTTCAGACATGTTCTGGTGCCGAATGAAAGCCACCGGCAAGAAATTTTAGTTAAATGCCTAACCGCACTTCATATGTCATAAGATTAAGAATGAAATTGGATTCATGAAATGAGTCACAAGTAGGTATCTTTTTCGTAGCATGCACCTCAAAACCTTATCTTCCCGAAGCAGCATAGCCCACCTGTTAGTGCTTTCCGTGTATAGAATTATGAAACAATCACATTTTCTTCACTCAAAAATTTCAGTATGAAATGTATGATATCAATTCACTATGCCCAAACATTACATATCACAGAAAGTGTCATTGTTGCTGGCCCACCTTTTTGTCATTTGTCAGTAACTTCATAATTGATAGAGCGAAAGATAATAGGAGACCCTGCTGCAGGTTAAGAAATTAAAATTATTCTTAAACTAATGGTAAGAGTGCCACAAATTTTATTTCAATTAATGTTCACATTTGAGTTGATTTGGAAGAACAAGTTGTGTATGTTCTTTTGGTGTCAAGTGTCATAAAAAAAACTGACAAAATCAACTTGAAACCAATTGCGACAGATTCATATGGTTGAAAATGTCTGTTATCTTTCCACAACCGGTTGTAATATAAAACTTCCCAGGAAGTTTTAGTTTATTGCCCTAACGAGTAAGGCCTTTGCTTTTGGAGCCACTTTTTCAAAAACATATACGAAATTTGTTTTGAATTGAAAATATGAAAAATGTATCTAGAACAGATTTCTTGACATTTCTATAGTGACAACATTCTTATCATCTTTCATAAACAAAAATTCAGGATAATTCCGAAAAAAATATTGCGGAGATTCCACCTTTTTAGGCTCGAAATACGCGAAAATTATTGGCGTGATCATTTTCTGCGTGTCCAACACACGTTTGCAATTTGCCAATTTGGAGCCATCAGTTTTTTGTTATTGCCTCCTCACTGGACCACTTCTTGCTTGACAAGCATATTTTCAATGTATTTAGTAAGTACAGGATAACTATTATTAAAATATGAATTTGCGTAAGACTCGGTAGGTAAAATTGTTGCGAGGCACAATATTGTGCGAATATTTTCTTTTTTACTTTTGAAGTAAAAGGACATTTAGAACAAAATGATTGACCTCAATTTTTTTCTATGACTAAATTACAAACTTTAATTCAAGTGTTTATTTTGTTGTACTATATCTAAGTTGAAAAAATATCCGGGTACAGCGTTTAGCATTGAAAACGAAGAAGAGAAATTTCTTTGTAATAACTTGAGAACGGCTGAGCCTAAGAAAAAAGTTTATATTACATAATTTATTCAAAATGATGCGTAGAATTTGTTTGAGTTTTACAAAAAACTGTAGAATTTGGATAATTTTGAAAAACTTGTCAGATGTCAGATTTAAAAAAAATCGAAAGAGAGTCCATCGATATCTCTTCACCAGATTTTAGGGCATAATTTAAGCTATTTTTAAAAAAAATAGGCAAATTGAAAGGGATGGTTTTGAGATAAGGCCATTGCAAATTATTTTCAAAGTTTTTCCAATTCCAATCAAAAATAGTTGAGTCAAAAATGGCCTTTTTTCAGCGTTTTGGGCTGAATTTGCCCCAAAGCATCCAACGCTTACTCCACTGATGCCCATGTACGACAAACAACCGCTGGTGCTATATGCGAACATTCTGTTGCTTAAACTCTTGCGAACACACAGCTTCATAGCGACTTTCTGCATAGCTCACTCACGAAGCCAACAACTCGTGACTGCGAGTGACATGCTAAAATGTATGAATACAAATTTTACTTTGCTCTTCTTCGTCTGCGTCCCCGCAGGGTAAGAGTGCGGACCCTCACGAGTACACTCAAGTCTCTTTTTACATGTTTTTTTACGATTTTTGAATTACGCGGATTTTTTAAGATGAATTAACACGGTTTTATTTTACATTATTTTCCGAATTAATGCTGATTTTTGACGTAGGACTACGTATTTGTTTGCTATAGTGGGCAGTACTTTGTAAAAACGAAAACAGGAGTGTAACGTTTGAAGGAAAGATTTCAAATGGTAATAACTACTAAACTAGGGTAAAGAACCGGTTTTAAGCAGTCTAAGCGGGTCACTGATTGTTATTAAAAATTAATTATGAACACACATTTCTCTTGAAAATATTGAACCACGTTTTCACCATTGGAGGTTTCAGTTAATTTCAAACCTATAATTCTTATTTCCAGAACCGAAACAGTGTCTTGGCAACACGATAGTTTATCAGTTTTGCTGCAGCTGTTGCTACTGGTGAACAGGTTCCGCTAGAGACAAAGGCTAGAGACAAAGCCTTAGATAATAGAAAAAAAGAGAGTGAATAATATGGTATGTGACAATTGAGTGCTTGACTTTTAGAGTGGTTGTAATCAGTGCTGAAAAATGTGATGGATTCGTTAGTAGCGAGGTGGCGATTGCCTTCAGCAGCTGAAAAATGCGCGTTTTTGGACAACAATTTTTAATTCATCAAATTTCTTGTCGGAAACCCAGTAAATTGTGTTTGTGCGAATCAAATGTATGGTTAAGTGATTTGTAAAGATGATCCTATCAAAAGATTTTGAAAATATGAATAAAAAAGTGCATTTTCGGCTCATTTATTTTCAACTGATTAAAATAGGTAACACTGCTTAACTAACAATGACAATCACTTCTGCTAGTGGTGCGTCATCTTGACAACATAGCTATAATAAAACGGGGAATATATCACAATAGATCAAACAAATGGTCGCAGTGATAAAAATACCCAACACGGAAAAAAAATATCAAAAGTTTTACAGTTCCTAAACAAGCAAAGATAGAGGTATACTAGATTCGGCAAAGTTGTTTATTTTTACTATTTGTACAACTTTATGTAACATGAAAAAATCATACAACAACTACAAAAAAAGTTAAAATAGAAAAACTGATTTTGAAGATTCACACATAAGAAATAGGACTTTTCTATCTTCGCTGAGGAGATAGAAGGTTACGGTCTTCAGCAAAATTTCTTGTAATAATATGCTCTAAAACTTTGCAGAACTCATCAATGTGTTATATTGAAACTGCAGAAAAATAAATTTTTTATTTCACTTTTAGGGGGATTATTCAAAATTTGAATTTCACCATACGATAGAACTTTTAATTTCAAGAAACTCTTCCAAAGGTTCCATAAACCTAAAATCAAGTTTTCCCACTCAAAACTCTAATGCGCACATATTTTTGGTTTTGGACAACTGTGAAGCCCCACGGGAATGGCCATGCCGTGGCAAAATCATCAGATAGAATCAAAATAATGAAAAATGACCTTCTGGAGTAATTTCATGAATTTAGACACCCATATTGCCAGTGTTGCAAACCAAACAGTTTTATGGCCACAGGAGGTCCCACGGGAACTTGTCGCAGAATGGCCATTCCAAGGATATATCATTGTATTGTCTTAAAACAATGAATAATGACCTTTCGGAGTAATTGGAAGAACTTTGGACACCCATATTACTATAATTACATCCAAAAATATAAAAAGTGCTTTAATTCCGGAACACATCCTCGGACTGCCGGATTTCCGGGAACCAGATGAACCACTTCCTGCTCTGTTATAACCACACTGGAAGTGGATAAGTTCCTGAATCTTTTGGTGGTAAAAGTGTCCGAATCGGTCAAAAATTGCCAAAGTTACAAGCGTTTCAATTTGTGGGTACCCGGGTACCCTTGTCGAGCACTTAAGGGGTAAAAAAATTCGAAGCCCCCCCATTCCACCCCCTTAAGTGCTACATGAAAACTTATTTTATGAAAAGTTGCAATTCAACTAGTTCTTAGATGTCACAGAGTTTCAGTATCCTTGATCAAAGAAAACTTTAGAATTTCGTACTTTGAAAGCTGAAAAGGTACCCGGGTACCCTGTCGAACACATAACGGTTAAGAAAGTGGGATTCCATTCAAATGAAATACAAATTTACGGGGCAGCCCCCCGCAGGAATCACTTCTATATAGGTTTCCAGGTTTCTTCTCTGTCTAGGTCTACTGACCTCTTTTACTTTCCTTTAGTTGGGAACGAACGACAGCGAGTAAGGAGAGGATCGCCCCTGCGAAATGGTATTTTACACGAAAAGGTTTTCCATGAAATAATACATTACGCGTAAGGTTTTTCACGAAATGTTATACAATCACGGCGAATATTTAAACGCTATCCGCTTTATTTTATCTGGCTAAGCAATGGGGAGAGTTGTTTTCTTCTTTACTGTGAGGAAAAATTGCAAATTTGTATATTAAACTGCCCATGATTTCATAGTTACGTAACTGCAATACAACTCTTCAGAAACTTGCAAAACTCAAGATTGTGACAAAGGTCATCCGAGATTCACGTGTCTACACTGTAAGGCATCTCTACGGCTCTATTACTTTACCTAGAGAGGTAGCAGAAAATGTTTACGTAGAGCTCTACTACGCATTCTACGGGATGTGTCCACTGGAGAAACTAGAGAGCGTAGAGCTCAGTCAAACGCTTAGTACCGGGGCTGTCCTGCACTCAGTGCACCTATTTTACTTATTTAATTGTAACACCTCAATCAAGCAAAATTCGCAAATGTTATATATGGGGCATTCATAGAGTCCATTATTATCCATAACATTGCTGAATTGAGTATTGCTCTATCTTAAGTATTCATGGCGCACTTCCAGTTCACAGTGGATGGTGCACCAAGAGTGCTCTCTGCGCACCACTTAGTGTGAACTGGGAGTGCACCGTAAATACTTAAGATGGAGCAATCTTATGGATAATAACTAACTCTATAAATGTCCCATACATGATATTTTCGAATTTTGATTGGCTCTGGTGTTACAGCAAAATAATATGCAAAATAGGTGCACTGAGTGCAGTACAGCCCTGATTAGTACTGTTGATGATTTTATATATTTTGACGTCATCGGCGTAAAACAGGTGACGTAAAACATCGTTGGATGCATGCATGCATCTAATAATGATTCATTAGAGTAGCTCACAATATTAGCAAAAAATTGTATTTTCCCTTAAAAGCGTCATAAATTTTATTATGATGCATTAGGGTGGTACACATGCCTCAAAAAACTTTATTACGAAAAAATAGCTTCAGTTAGTGATAGGTCACTAATTTCAATTTTGTAATACGAAACCTAAACAAAGCAGTTTTAGGGTGGTTCAACAAAAAATAAAATTGAAAACCTAAAACATACCCTTTAATTTGACGATAAAAATGTAATTAATTGTAAAAATGTAAATTAATTTAATACGATTCCCCGTTTGAACAGCATTTTCAAACGGAATAACCTGCAAAATGTTCATTGCCATGAAAAAATACCCTATACAAAATTTCACTCTTCTTCCTCTAAGTAGCATTTAAGGCTTCTTAAATGCTTATCGGCTTGCATTTAAATTGCATTGGAGATGCTTATTGGTTACCTGGGTACTTTCTTGATCACTATTGGTGTTGAGTTTGCCATAAATTCTATATGGAAGAAAAAATAACAGTCTTCAAAACGTTCAAATCTGCCAACAATTCATTTTAAAGCTCATTTGGTTAAAGTTTTCAGGTTAACCGCACTAACTATTCCAGAAAGTGATGAAAATATAATAATAACAAAAACTTGAAATTGAATTTTTGACCTTTGGCCAGCTTTTGCCATGATTGCGCAACTTTAAAAAAAAGTTATATACTGTAAAAAAAATTTGATTTTTTTTGCGTTTTTTTAGCTATTTAACTTTTTATGTATATTGTCCTTTTTTTTAAAAGAAAAATCAAAGTGCACATATAGGGTCGTTTAGGGTGATTTGGACACCTGGGGTAAAATGGACAGGTGCTTTATCTCGGAAAGTAGCAGTTTCTCTGCATTCACATTATTCTCAACTTCTTCCTTACCTTTTTACACCATTATTAACGTAAAAAAATTGGGCTTAACTTTGACAGGTGTTGCCAAATGTAAATGTAAACAAAACAACTGCCTAAAACGACACCAAATGTAATTTTGATGCTGTCGGTTTTAAGGTTTTCCCAGTGATTTAACAAACTTTTCAAGTTATTGTGCAGTGCAGGTCTGTTTGGTTACATAAGAGAAACTGTTTGATAGAAAATTATAGCTAGATTGTATAAAAATAAATCCAATTTTTTAAACTCATATTGTTGTATGCTGTGTGGGGAGAAATGGACAGTTTTTTGGGGTGAAATGGTCCAGTTGATTTTAAACCATTTCTTCGGTCTCATTAATTCTAGATACCGTAAAAGTACAAAAAAGATGTGCATGTGATGTTAAAACAAGAATCCACCGAAAAGATCATTATAGACAATCAAGAATGGATTTTGAGTATTTGCAATCAATGACGTATGATCGCCAAAGGGAACATTCGCAACAAAAGTCAGGGATTTTAATAATCGGGTTTCGATGTGTTTGAGAACAAACTGAATGAAATAATTCTCTGGTCATTTTCCCTCATACTCAAATTCATATTGTAAATGGTGATTTTTGAGGCACTCGGGGCTAATCCCTTAATGTCCATGTTTATACAAAATGCAATGTCACATTCATTTTGTTATCGTAACTATTTTATCCTAATCGATATGTCGAACTGTCATTATATCTTCAGCTTTAGGTTTGACCACCCTCTCTGAGCCACCAGGAACTAATGCAGGAGCACTTGCATGTGGCAAATGTTGAATAAGACTTTAAATAAGATCTAGATTCATCGAAGTATGGTTTTGTTTACTTGCGAAAAAACTAAAGTGATATTAGTATAACTTATGAACTGGCTCTTCCACTCAGATAGATAGAATTGAGCTCGAAACACTATTACTAGTTAATATGTGTTCCTAAGTTATTTGCTATGAGCCTCAGTGTGGTATTTCGTTAGAAAAAACCGTTTTTTACACATTGTCCATTTCACCCCAATGGGTGTCCATATCACCCCAAACAAAATTTTTATACCAAAAAATCATTATTTTGATTTTAACCTATTTTAGCAAAACAAAGCTAGATACAATTGTTAAACTCCGCTGGTAAACAGAAAACAAGTAAAACTCAGTATATGATTCAACTTTTTTGAGTTTTGATGCATAAGTTTTGGGATAATAGGTGATTTGCTTAGGGTGTCCAAATTCCCCCAAATTACCCTACTTTTAGAACAGCGGTTCCCAACCTTTTTTCAGTTCGCGTACCCCCTGACGAATTTCCCTATACTACTCTGCAGCGAACTAAAGTTTTGGCGAACCCCTGGGGGTTCGCGAACCCCCATTTGGGAACCGCTGTTTTAGAAGGTAATTTTTTTTGTCGACAACTTTGCCGAAGACGCTATTTCGATCAAACAAATCGTTTTTCTAATATCAAATTATCAATTCATTGGTACCATTTTTGAATAAACCCTTTTGAGAAAGCTGGCGAAATTTAAAAAAATAACTGATGTTACAAAACAACATCTTGATCTTGATCATAAAGAGAACATCTATGCAAAGTTTCAGCTAAATCGAAAAAGACAAATTAAATTTGTTTCGCTTGACTTTTAGTGGAATCCCTCACCAGGACTTTGCTTTGCTATTTGGTTAAGTTATCAGAATTACGTGCATTTACAGTACAATTCATGACAATCAAATAAATGAAGATGATTTCATCATCGAAGGGCGTATTAAATGAAGGTTACAAACCTTCAATATTATTAAAACCTGAAAGAATAAGTATCATCTTGAAATTCCAATTTATTATAAAAAACATCCACAATATCCTTTGATTGACTGAAAATCTAAAATAAATTTATACCTAGTAGAAAATCATCTGGTTTATTTAGAATAAGGAAAACAAATTAATAGAACGGCCGTCGATTAACATAAACCGTCGTTCAAAACGATAGTATGAATCATGAATTACCTATGAAATTTATGTTTGTATCAAAGTATCCTGATACCACAAGCTGTTTAAAGTATACAAAATCAAGAATCTTTCTCATGCTAATTTTAAGTCACAAAAACAGATTTTTTTTTATATATATTTAGCAATAACGAATCAATATGTAAATATTATGCCAAATCTGAGTGTGTTGTGAATTTACGTCACTACTTCATCGCTAAAATTATGAGTATTCAAAGACAATTTGTTTCAGCAAACATTATCGAGCACCAATTGCTACAAATTTTCTGAACCAAAACCAAAAAAAAAACAATCACCACCGGCCATTTACCCGGCATTTGTCCTAAACAAACCCGGCTAGTGCATTATCAGTTTTTCGATTGCGTGGCAACTGTAGGTACCTATAGTTGGTACACTCGGCGCGCCGGTGCCGGTTCGAGAAGTTGAACAAAACAAGAGCATGCAAAAAAACTTTGCATAATAACACTACGACACAGAAGACGCCGATCAATGGCATTACCAAGCATGACCGAGTCTACACGTGACTATGACCAGCAGTTCGGGCCAGTCCAATCTATACACACACAGCCACACGTGCTTTCCTCGTTCTTTACCACCTATGCTCTCTGTTTACATATTTTTGTACGTATGATTTCGCTTGAGGCCTTACCTTTTGCTACATTTTGCTTGTGTACTGCTTGCATTGATGTTGGCTTATGCTAAGTCAAAGTATTTGTGCCTCATTCCTTTTTTGTTCACTATAACAAGTTTTACCTCTCTTCTGCAATGCTTTCACGTGCTTTCTTTTCCGAGTTACTCTTTACACAGCACGATCACAACTACATTCAGAAGCAGCGGAATTTTTTCCGCAAAATCAATTACTCTAGGAACCACCCCAGCCTAAAAGCAGAAGGTCAGCTCCTGATGCTCACCGAACTCAGCACGCAATTCTCGATCCGTTGACGAATGACAGGCAAAGATTCTCGATGAACGAGATTATTTTTAATCACCCACTCTAACCTCGCTATGCTCAAAAGTGAGATTTCAGCAGTTTAATCACCGCTTTTCCCGAACGCAAATGTTTCACTTCGCGCGAATCGGCGCAGCCGAAATTCGATTATCCAGCAATACGCCCAGCCAGCATGCACGACAGCACGACGTTCTTCTCGAACCACCGAACCTGGCCAAAGAATCTGAGAAACTCGTTCTTACTCCACTCCAAACGGTAACCGGTTCTAATGGGAAATTTTGCAAAGTGTGGTCTAGTTGCAGAAGCAACCACGGCAGTAGCGCAGTCAATTTAACTAACCGATCCGATCACGCTTCGCGTGGCGCAGAACTAAAAACGAGAAATGCTAAAAAACGTGCGTTCACCATCAATCACCCGAAGCAACAATACAAAATATGGTGTGAATGGCACAAGCCGCGGGAGCAGCCAGCCGTTTGCGAGAGAGCTAACTGGTCCGATGTATGAACTTCAAATGAGAGACCTAGCAAAGCAAGTGAGAACCGGTTAAAAAAGTGCATAGATGCACGCACATGTGCATTCATGAAAGGAAAAAAATAAAGAAACGCCTTTGCGTGTGACATTCAAGCCAATTTAAGCACACCATCAAAGTTCAACACGTCCCAGCGCGACGAAGGAGCGAACATATCGGACCAACTAAAACCAAGTTGACAAACTAACTCACTAGACAAGCAAAGAAAATAAAACAGATTTCGAGGATGGGAAAATTCGAAAAACATATGCACGCGACACGCGATCGCATAGCGCAAGCGGGTAGCTCGCTTCTGCCAGGGGCACGCTGCCTGATGCCTGAACTTCTTGCACGACGACGAGACGACGCAACATCATCTCCCATTCCATCAGCAGCCTAACGTGATACTACAGAGACCGGAAAAAAGTGTTCACGAAAAAACATGGTCTCTGTTGTTATAGGCTACAGTTACAGTGCGGTAGCACATTTGAACGTATTTTTTATGTTGTATCAAGCGGGAAAATATCGGAATTAGATATATAGTCTTTCTGGAAACAAAAACTACAACTTTAAAATTACTTGGACTTGGTGTGTAATTAACAGTTTTGAGTTTAGTAAGTACGATCCTTACAAGTTGTATTAAGCTTGCACAGTAAGCATGGTGCCATTTGCGTTTGCTGAATAGCTACAAACTCCCACTGCAACGAACCCGAACCCGAATGCCGCACCAGCTCCGGCTCTCCGCTCACAGTACGCGCCGGCACCGATTGTCCACTCACAGTGCTCGAAGATAAGCTGCCGTCAAACGTTGACTGTATCTGGTCCTCCTGGTGCCATCCTGCGGCTAACTTGTTCATTACCTGTTGCATTTCAGCTTCTGGATCCGTCAACGTCAAAATTATCGGCAAGAATGAGCTCTCTGCCTGAATGGTCATCTATTTATATGTTTCTGATCATGGAATACTTTGTGCTAAATTTGATAAACTAGGAATTAGAATCATATCTACGCAACCGGAAAATTGTTGTAAAGTTGGGCTTATCCTAGTCTAGCTGGTTTACTAACAATTCTGGAGTTCCTCAAGGCAGTATTTTGGGACCCTTACTGTTTTCGCTATTTATCAACGATATTACAAAACTATTACCACCCGGCACACGACTATTATATGCGGATGACACCAAGATTTATCAGCTTATTACTTCGTATGACGACTGCACTAGACTTCAAACGCTGATCAATTTGTTTTTTGACTGGTGCTGTCGCAACTACATGAGTTTAAGTATTGCGTAGTGTACTGCAATCAGCTTCCATCGTAAAAAACCGCCCTTAATGTGTGACTATCGTATTAATGGGATAGTGGTTCAACGCTGTGATGTGATCTCTGATTTCGGAGTTGTGCTGGACACACAACTAACATTGAGGCAACAATATTCAATGATCGTAAACAAAGCAAATCGACAACTTGGTTTAATCCTGAGAGTCGGTAAGGAGTACGAGGACCCTGTGACTCTGCGCATCCTCTATTGCTCTTTGGTGCGTTCAATTCTGGAGACAGCTTGTGCTGTGTGGGACCCGTATTACGACAACTGGGTAAAACGCATTAAGCGCGTGCAAAAACAATTTGTTCGTAGGATATGCCGAACACTACCTTGGAGAGACCCTGACAATATGCCACCATACGCTAATCTTTGCCTCATGCTTGGTATTACTACACTCGAACAACGACGAAAGGATATAATGGCTCAAACGGCTTACAAAGTTTTGACTGGTAGCTATGATTGTCCAACCATCCTCTCAATGCTACAAACTACAGTGCCCTCTGCGCCCACAGCGCCTTCAACGTTTGCTGCGGTTAAATACTCATCGCACATACTATGGTCAGCAGGAACCTATCCGTCGCCTTGCTTCATCTTACAACAGTGCTGCACACAACTTCAATTTTTGATTTTTCGTTATCTGTTGCCTGTAATATGAATTGTTTGTAGTGCATAAGTTATATCTATGTACTATTTATATCAAAAAGATGCTGGGTTTTTGTGCCGGCTTGAAAATTGTCATTCATGATTTTAAAGGTGGCTTTTCCCAGCCATATTCATCAAGACATTCCAGTCGGATGAATTTAATAAATAAATAACAACAACCTTAACAATAACAATCACGAATATCAACTTCCCCTTCCATCAGGACTTCTCCCTCCAAAATACAACACTGATGCATACAGGGCCCCCGCTAGGCAATTTGTCGCTCCACGCAAATTCTCAAAATGGCGCCCCCAGAACAAACGAAAAACAACCGATGTTGCTGTGTGCAGACATTCTACTACCTACACACTCGCAACACTACACACAGTCTCGTAGCGTCTTTCTGCATAACCACTCACGAGGCAAACAACTCAAGGGCACCCAGCTGCCCGTGAGGGCTAGGGGTACACTGGGACACATATTTTGCATTACTTTTTGTTTTCTTCTTCATCTAACACCCTCGATTCTACGCGCGGGTGTGAGTGCGAGTCCTCGTGAGTGATCGGTATCAGTTGCTCAGGTTGCAATAACGTGCGAGAGCGACGACGACACACTCGCAAAAGTTGTTGCAGTGCGTAAATAAGCATAGCGGGGGTCCAAAAGGAATGCTTATGCCGATGTATTTATTAAAAAGAGTACGCGTGTGTGAGAAAATTAGCCCACACAAGTGTGGGCTTCGCAACACATAAACGGTCACAGTCAACCGCCATTTCTTTTGAATAATTGTCGGTTTCTTGAGACCCATTATTAGAATGATAAACCTTTAAAAACGGAAAAGTTCGGTTCATATTTCCTGTTACTTCAGAAACTTTGTCATCATACCTTGCTACTTCATCGAAGATGAATCTGCGGATAGCAGATTCTGAAGAGATTCGTAGATCTGAGTGCTTTGATTGTTGTGTTTTGTTGCAAATAGATTTTCATCAGAAGGAGGTGAAGCGCAAACGGAAAGTGAAGAATGGCGTAGGCGTATGAACCATGAACTGCAGGTACAGAGGCTATAGGTTACAAGGGCGACAAAAGGCATTCAAAAACCGCTAAATTTTGAATCAAAACGGATAATACCATCACAAATAAAGGTAACTCCCCGTTATAATTCAAAATTTAGCGGCTTTTGAGGGCCTTGTCGGCTCTGTAACCTATAGTCTCTATAACTCTGTGGCACTACTTGGAATGATTCTCAAAGTACACTTGTCGAAAGTTGGGAGAGTACGATGGGTCGGTCACGTCGCAAGAATACCGGATGACCGTGCAGTGAATCTGCTCTCTTTTAGACCTTCATCGGCCTTAAGGGCCTCATAAAAAAGCAAAGCCTAGGTGCTACATTCCGTTATCGAAACTTGACCTTCTGTTTTTATACGATAGACTTCGCAGCCAGCTGTTAGAGTACAGGATAATTACAGGGCCAGTTGCTACGATCCTATTGACTCTAACAGCCTCTCTCAGCCGGGTTTCGAACATACGACGACTGGCTTATTAGGCCAGCGTCATACCTCGAAGCCAACTGGGAGGATAAGGGCCTCATACACGTATGCATATTAGGGATGGGAACTATCATAAAAAAATCGTTACTGATAGCTATCAGTAGTTTCAGTACGTTACTGATAACTATCAGTAAATATCAGTAATTTATCCATCAGTGCATTGAAGCGCAAAAATAAGAAACTGTAATATTATAGCTGCGTTATTCATTGTAAGTTTACTTTGTAATTTACCAGGCGGGCTTCATTGGGGGTCGCGCAGCTACGAAGCAGGTTTATGCCATCCGACAGATCTTGCAAAAATGTCGAATATACAACGTACCCACTCATCACATCTTTATTGATTTCAAAGCAACGTATGATACAGTTAATCGGAGACACACTCGAATCCATTCGAAACGCGTCGAGGGTTGAGACGAAGGTGACGGCTTATCCTGCATGCTGTTCAACATTACTCTTGAGGGGGTGATCCGATGAGCGGGTATTGATACGAAAGGCACGATTTTCACAAAGGGTAGCCAACTCCTAGAATTTGCAAATGACCTTGATATTATAGTCAGGAACCTTACAACGGTGGAGGCAATCCATCTCAGATTACAAGAGGAGTCTAATACATGAAAGAACGAGGCTCGAAGGAAACAAACGCGTGCTTCCCACGGACAGTAACTGTTGACGGCGACAAACTAGAAGTGGTTCATGTACATATTTCGAATCGCTGTTGAGTGTGGACAACAACCATAGTAAGGAGATCTAGCGGCGTATTCAAGGGGTAAATCAGGCCTACTTTGCCCTTCGCAAAACGCTACGATCAAGAAGCCGTGACGCTACTCACGAAGGACGTACGTGCCCTTGCCGTGTCCGCGCGGAAGGTACTGCGGACGATATTTGGTGGAGCATAAATTGAAAGCGGAGTGTGGCGGAGGGGTATGAATCACGAGCTACTTACACTGGTTGGAGCGATTGCCATTGTACATCTAGCAACAGTCGATAGGCTACGGTGGGCCAGACACGTCATAAGGATGCCGAACGACAGTGCGACGAAAATAGTTCTTTTCAACAATGCCACCGGCACAAGAAACGTGCAAGATGGCTCGACCAGGTCGGAAGGGATTTGCGACTTCTGAGGCAACTGGGAAATTGGCGACGAGTGGCCCAAGATCGAGTTGAATGGAGACGACTGCTTGAAACAGCACGAGCCGGGGCGGCTCTAAGCTGCTGACGACGACGACGACGACGACATATTGTATCATCCTCGTCTATCTTACGCAACTACCGACCAATGAGTTTAATCTAACTTATTTTTCTACCAGGAAGACGTAACTGTATCAGTAAACATCAATAACAGCAAAATCTTACTGATACTTAGTGATATTGTCGCTTACTGATAACTATCAGTAGGTAATGATAGTTTTCCCATCCCTAATGCATATGTGAGATGCTCAACGAGACCAGGACCCAATACAGCGGAGAGTAACTCTAGTTACTCCCTTAAATTTGACCATCTTGCGATGCATTAAAGATTTGTAGGCCGTATAATTATCTATCTTCAAAAAAATTTTCATCAATTTCTGAGATGGTGTTTTTTGGTAAATCTAATTTTAATTTTTAAAACGATTTTTTTTTTCAGTGTAGCAATTCATTTTAATTTTTTTCAGTATTTTTTATGCAAACTCAGAAAATTTCCTAAGAGTCACTCATAGATCATTTTTTTGTAGGTGCTATAATTTTCGAGTTAAATTTTTTATTTAAAAAAAGATAAAAAAAAATTAATCCCTTTCCAAAAGTTAGTCCAGACCAGTTTTAGAAAAACTAAGTATGCAAAATTGCTTATTTACATGAACTCTATACACACACAAAGTTTCATTGAATTCTGAGAGGGTGCTGCTAACTCCATAGACGAGTTCGCGTGAAATCCGTCTTTACTTACTTATGTGTCCATGTCCGCTGGTCCGGCAGAACAAAGGGATGAAATCAGAGATCTCCACTGCTGACCTCGTTCGAAGTCAACGAACCCTAGGAGAAGAGAGTCCTGGAATTCGTTGGTCTGCTCCAATATAATGCGGAGCGTTATGATATGGTCTACACATGATCGGCCGGCACGGAATCCAACTTGCTGCCGCCGGAGAGTATCGTCAATATTCTTCTGGAGCCGATTGAAGATTACCTTACAGAGTACTTTGAGAGTAATACAGAGCAACGTGATGCTAGTTACCGCATTCAGTTAGGTCTCCTGTTTTAAGTACTTTGACCAATATACCCTTCATCCAGTCCACCGGAAAAATTGCGGTTTATTATAGCATTTGGCGATACCGTATCGATACTCAAGGGCCGATAATTCGATATATTTCATCAATACTTACGACGCCGATATTATGCTAAATCGATGCTTTCATCGCGATACTGTTTTGATAAAGCGGGGGATATGCAGCTGAAAGAATATGGGTTTGAGAATAGGCAAAGAAATGTTCAAGAAAGCATTTTTTAGGGATTTTTTCTCGCGACATAATATGTGCTTATAAAACTTGAACAATAGTTTTGACACCTCTGTTTACGTCAATCTATTGCCACGAAGAAGAATTTGGTCAAGTTTCGACGAGCGCGGAATGAGTTGACCACGATCCTGAAGAGGCAAAAGTGGTAGAAGGAGTACAAAGATCGTGAAGAGAATTCTACAAAAATGGCCAAGAACTGCTAGCAACGACACTTCACTGGATAATTTCGAGGATTTGGGAGAAGGAGAAACTACCGGAGGAGTGGATGGAAGGTGTGGTTTACCCATCTACAAAAAAAGGCGATCGGCTAGGTTGCTGTAATTATTGCAGTATAACGCTGCTCAAAGCCAGCTAGTCAAACGCAAACAGCTATGACAGATAATGCAGGAGTACGGTTATTCGAACAAAGTAATGTGGCTGAAATAAAGCTACATTGCAGCGAGCGATCTGTTACGTGCTAGGTGTGTGTTTTGGAGGAACTCATTTTGCTCAACATGAATTTGATTAATTTTTATAAATCCCTTTTTTGTGTAGCATTTCCAAATCGCAAAATGCCGCCTTAAGTAGTATCGATAAAGCTAATATCGATACTTCACCAACGATATATCGAGGGTATCGAAGAAGCGGTGGATTTGATATCGATATTCAATTATCGATACTTTTGGGAATTTGCCCAATTTCCCATATATTGCTGAAAAGCTGATGCATCATCTGAGCTGACAAAGATGGGTCAGCTTTGGGTATCTTGGCTGAAACACAGTCCGTCCCTGGTGCACTACTGGATTTCATACCCTTGACGGCTGCTTCAATTTCAAACAGCGATGGCCCTGACATTTGAAACTCGAAAGAATTGTTCAAAATGTTCAGTCCATCGCTTAAGCTGTTCGGTAGTCAGTAGTATTTTTGTATTCATCCTGGCACCACTAAGGCGACGAAAAATATCGTATATCACCATTGGCGGTGGCGGTTTCTCCTTGTTCGGCTAGGGAGTTAGTCCAGGCTCTTTTTTCCCGCCTACAAGCTCGTTTAACAGCCCTCTCCAGTTCGGCGTATCGTTGACGGGCAGCTGTGTTAGTCGATCTGGTTCGCGCTCGCTCAATGCCGGCTTTCGCCTCTCTTCGCTCGTCGACCTTCCTCCAAGTTTCATCCGATATACACTCTCTCCGGCCGCTGCGCACTTTGCCGTGGGTTTCGTAACTGGTCGTGATGAAGGGGTTCTTGCTTGCTCTTCGACGGTTTCACCAGGTGGTAACTCCGAGGCTTGGGATCCAAGTTCTTCGACAAAAGCCCTTTTCACCTCAGGATTCTCCAATCGGTGGATGTCGTAACGGCACCCAACTTTCTCCTCCCGTCGTTGGACACGTGCGACCCGCGCATCTCAGCGATATATCGTTATAACAATGTTATAACAAGATGATGGTCAGATGCAATATCAGCGCTGCGTTTGTTGCCCACGTGACTTTAGGTACTGGTCTATGGGGAAAGAGCGATCCACCAATGACCATGTTGTTATTACCACAGAATTCTGTAAACAGCACCCCGTTCTCGCTCATCGCTCCTAGACCATGGCATCCCATGACGCGTTCAAGGTCTGCGTTGTTTGAGCCAATCTTCGCATTGCAGTCGTCCAAAGGGATTTGGTAGCCCCCCATCGGGATTTTCTCAACCGAGCTGTTCAGGTGGCTGTAGGAACTCTCTTTCTCCTGCAAGTCGGCAGCATCTACTGTCGCATAGCACTGGATTGCTGCAACCCGTGTTCTGAATCTGGCAACGATTCTTTTTTCGTTTATTGCTTCCCACTTCATCAGGGCCGCATGTTCCCCTGGGCCCAATAAGAATCCAACTACTCTTTCTCGAGCAGCATTTTCACCTCGTATGTCAGCGTAGAGCAAGACTTGACCGGATGATGTCTTGTGTTCGCCAGTATCCGGCCAGCGGACCTCGCTCAGCCCCAGGATTTCAAGCTTCAGGCGGCCAGCTTCCTTTGCAAGTTGAGCCAGCTTGCCCTACTGGGCAAGGGTCAGTATATTCCATGTTCCGATTCGTGTCCGTGTTTCCATGCTAAAGGTCGTTGCCAATAATCCAGATAGATGACTGTGCGGCAGGTTGAGAAATTCAAATTCTTGCAAGTTGATAATTTTTTACATGTTTTACTCATTTTCAAAATACGTGGACGGGGGTTCATTTCCACTAAGTGATGGCATCTATTTTTTGATTCATCAAACTCAACTCGTTCCCTACAGTATTGAAGTTGAATGAAATGAATATGCCAAAAGTTTACTAATGCGGAATATTTTATTGTCTACAAGTTTGAAAGGTCTATAGACACTCCTTGAGGTAGATCTGCCCGTTTTCAGTCCCGGTAGTCACGAACGGCGCACTCCGTTTGCCACATGAGCAGATCGCTTGCTAAATCATGTATTTCTTGGCAACTTTGAAAGTTTCTGCTTCCTCATTTTTTCTCCGGAGCACTAAACTTGTGCTGAGTTTCATCCATGATAAGATGAGGTTTCGTCAGAATTTGGGTATACATGTCCGTGACTTTCCCACCTTATTTTGCCGTTCGTCACGATTTGGAGCCTTCTGCGCTTTGTACGTATGCAGTCCCTCTCGTTACTTGGCTCTCTGAACGAAAGATTTGGGCAGATTCAACTTTTTTTCCACATCCCTGACCAAAACATTGCGATTCTCCTTAAACGCTTCCACGACACGCTTGTGATCCTGATCATTTGCCATTCTGGCCACATTTCTCCTTCCGTTTGATGCTCAGAGTTTCGCAGTAACGCTTAACCACACGACTCACAGTTGAGTGCACGATTTCGAGTTTTTTTCCGATGCCCCGATAAGTTAGTTGAGGATTTTCCAGGTGCTTGCGCAAAATCAATTCGCGACGTTCCTTTTCGGATGACGCCATTTTTACTAATTTTCGAAAATTTTACAGCGATAAAAATACAGTGTAAATAATACACTCTAAACTACTTCTACCCAAACGATCAAGAGAAAATACCCAGTGGGTAATTTTGTACAGCGTTTCTTCCGAGGTGCAATTTGATGTGGGACACCCTTTATATCATTCGAAGCCTGAGAAATGAAAACAAACAAATAGGTACTTTTAGTGTATCGCAAGTAAAATAACCGGAATTTTTAAAATTGCGCTATGAGAGAAATAGAACTTCGCACAAAAACATATCTTACTTCACATGCCCTATCTTCTGTGTTACCGTCAGACAATGTGGAATACGTACTCCATTCAAGTACTTTACTTCAAATTTAATATACTATACTATAGTATAGTATAGTACTATTCATGTTCAAAGAAACACTGCTAAATGATCTTTCCGGAGTCCCTACAAGCATTGCTGAGAGTTCCGCTTTATAATTGTTAAAGTATAGACTTGCTGTAGTCACTCAATTTCACCCAATCTAACGGTAAACTAAATGTTCCCACGCACAATGTCGTACTCTTACCGGACCTGCGAGATCGGATGTGTAGATTATTGCAATTTCTATGCGCTCAAGTGTAAATTGTATCGGCATTACAACACCGACCGGTGACTCGGCAGGGCGCAAGCAACAAGCATCTGGTTCAGCCACAATTATCATCTCGCTCACTAATGGTCCCGCGCGCCGTCAACTAATTGGCGGGAAAATAGGTGTTAATTAGTCTCGGTCAAGCTTCACCGGCCGATCGATGATGTGACACATCACTGCGTTTACCCTACTACTAGTTGTAGAGTAAGTAATTGGTCTACTAAAACAATCATTGAAGATGAGAAATAAAATGCGATGCAGGGTGTGTCGCATAGGTGTAGGTACAACTGATTAGTAGCTTTTGATTACTATCTGTATAGATTATATATCTATTTTACAATTGTTATTTCAGCTTTAAAGCAATATATACACTCTCGAACAATAAGAATTATAGTTGAATTCTTGGAGCATTTTTTATAACATGTTTGCATTGTTTATGTTAGCAAACAAATTTCCAACCGTGAGTAAAGAAGTAAATATTTCTTTTTTTCAGTTCAACATCCTAGTGAGAGCCTTAGAACTATTTTTTATAACTGTTAATTCTAAACTTGTGGTGTAATTCTTTATACCGTGAACGCGGGTAATTCCAATCAGCTCCTAATTCCGATCACTCAACTAAAGTAGTCGATTTTTAGAAGATGGATTAAAAAACCATAGTTTATGGGAATCCTCATGATCAAAGCTTGTCAATGAGCTATAACTTTTATTTCCATCTTTTAAAAATCGGTTACTTTAGTTGAGTGATCGGAATTAGGAACTGATGGGAATTACCTGCGTTCACGGTATTAGAGTTTTTCTCAGAAGAGACTGAAATGCTAGTTATACGACAATGACTATTACGATACTAGGTATATGATTATGCAATATTGAATTGAACTTAAAAGGGTGTTACCTCCAACTTCATCTGATTTAAGTTCACGGCGGACTTTGTTGTTTGTTTCTCAGATACAAAATAAGATTTATTATGCGGTTTTATTCTTCAAGTGTAATTACCTTGCAGAATTCTGCTGTAAAATAAGGACAACTGAACTAAAAGTCGTTTTAATAGTTTCAAACCAAGTTAGGTGAAATAATTCGGCACTGGAAGTAAGAAGAACCTTCGGTGTCATCAGTAAAATGAGTACAACTTCGAAGAGTTGTTGTTTTTTGTTAATAGTTTACGTTATTTATTTGTTTATTACAGTCAAAACTTGTCAGAAGTAGCGCCCGATGATTACTTTTCTGGTAGCGTGCAGTTTTGCGCTTCCCAAAGAAGAAATGAATAGACCCAATATATGATACAAAACATCGCCATTTAACGCTCGTTATTACGTACTAGTGAGTGTGTGTGTTTTTTTTTCTTCATAAGTTATGCCTACGACTATTCCTACTAAATATTAATGTATTATTAACAAAATCAACAGCATTAACTGATTAGCAGTATATGGATAAAGATACTGTTGTTACTCTAGCGTTATCGGATTTTGCTTTGTTTCGGAAAAAATAATCGACCTACTCTAGTTATGTGCTGTGAAATTCTATCTTGCAGTAGGAAAATATGTAGGTCACAATGCTAGCTGTCTCGCCAGCCAGCAGCAGCGTGAGAATGGATAGATCGGTAACGTAAAGCATGAGTTCGGTAGGAAAAAAGCGTTGATTAAATTAAGGTTCTTTCCACTTTCAAAAAGAGTATGATAAAGGAATTTTCAGCATGCAAAATTAACATACTTTAACTTTGCATCAATTCTGGTCCAAACGAGTTCGTACTGTCGATACTGTTAAGATTCGCAAAAGGTGCTCTAGCCTCCAGTACAGGATAACAAGCGGTGGCTGGAAAATACACCGAATAATAATAAAAATATTAATAAAATAATCTAGATTGTGGGATTCTTTGAGGAAACTTTTAATAAACTCGTGAATATTATATATAAGCATTTGCAGTGCAAAAGTCGATATAAATGAACTAAAATAAAGATTTCCAATTCATATCTCTATTAGACAACACTTTAGAGTGTTCGATTAAATTCGAAAAATTATGATGCCTCGCGAAATTTCTTAATTTAACTCAACGACCAGAACAAATTCTATAAAAATAGCATTTAAATAACCAAGCAAATTTGGTTGCCTTGGTGACAGTTGGCGTAGAAACTGTCTTTGGTTATAATAAAAGACAGTAAATAATTGATCCTTTATCATGATATGGATTCGAAAAAAAGGTAAACGACTGCTAAAAGCCACTACAATTTACAGTAGAAATATTACCGTTATTTTTGTAACATGTTTTAGATAATTTTGATACTGCCTCGTTGAAATATTTTCCATAATGTATTAATAAGCTGAATGAATTAGCAAAAAATGCCAAGGAAATTAAAATCGTGTAACAAATAATAAGAACTTCAAACAGGTAATTAAGCTTTTAGCTTTTAAACAGAGGTAAAAACGTTCCAAAATACTTCTAAGCCAGCTAAATAAGCCTTTTTATTTGTATCGCAGCTTGGCAATAACAAACAATAAACATGGGAATATAAAAACCTTCAATTAATAGAACGAATTTCGCTGCAGTCAAATGAAAGTTCAATACAGAATGATCGAAACAATTATGAAATTAATTTTCAATGAAAACTGAATCTAAATTTGCAATATCCTCTGAATTGTAGAAATATTTAAAAATAATTTCTTGTTTCTTATACCTGAAACAGTATTTGGTTGAAGATTTTCGTTAACAAAACCACTATGTACTGCTTTTACCGGGGAAACAAATTCGGACCAATAAGCTTAGCTCATATTTAAACAAGCCTGCGTACAACGATCATTTCACGATACCACTAGAAGATGGAGGGCTGAGCTAAGCCACTAAGCAGGTTTCAAGATTTTAAGCATTCAAAAAGAGAAAGGTTTTAAAGTCAGCTGCTAGCAATGCAATGAACTAAACTAGCCTTTTTTGCATCTACCAATTTGCCGATAATAATGTGACTGTAACTGAAAGTAGAATATCAATAGTTATATTACTATTAGTACTTTGTTACCATCCATGATCCCTTGTCTATGTTCACGCTTCTGTTAGAGTGCCATTGATTGTGTGTGGGACAAAACTGACTTCGAATTTCGAGAAAAAAAACTGTAGAAAATAGCGGGAATTTGGTGATTCTTTGAGTTTTAGAGAGCTAACTGTCGATTCAAGATAGATTTTAAATAGTTTCCTTGGATTTCGTACAATTTTGAGCCAAATTTCTGTTTTTCACAAAGGTTTCCTAATTCTAGGAAGAGATTTTAACTGAAACTGAATTCGAGATTATACCAGATCTTCCCTTTAACGCACTTTGCTTTGTCCAGATAGAAAGTCGTAAAGCAACGATAGTTAGGTCAAAGATTTGATAGTACGTTTAGGATTGAGCAAAGCAGTGAACGTTGAGAGACAAACTCAGGAAAAGCACCTTTTCCAACACAAGATGCTAAGCCGTGTCTTTCACCGACAAACGCTTTTAGGTTCTGCAGCTATTTAAACTGATGTTCGCTTACGTTGGAATCTTAACAAACATAGCTTTGTTCTACTTTGAAAGTAGTAGGTACATACCTAAATGTTACCACTTTTATTTCCTTTTATTCTATAGGCTTTTCGGTTATTAAACTGCTAATTTTACAAACTTCACTTGGTTCGCTCCAGGGTTCCGGCAATCAGTTATGCATTTGACTGTATTGCCTCATGGAAGTAAAATCTGTAACGTATCTTTCAAACATTTGTAGCGCAGAATGCAATCTACAAACTTTTTTAATTGAGTAGTGTATTATTTTTTGGTTCGTTTGCCAATAAAAAATAATACAGTACTCACTTCGGAAAGATTGTAGATTTCACTAAGTTCTACTAAAACGGTTTCATACATGATTTTGACAGATTTTACTTCTGTGAGGCAATACAGTCTAATGAGCGCAGCTGATTGCAGAAGCCCTGGTTCGCAAGTTTCTTCCACAAATTTTCTACAGATTTTTTTCTTCTGAAATTCCAAACAGTCATTTTCGCTGTCACCACGTGTGTTCATATTTTTGCTTTTCTCTATTTTGGTTGATTTGACTTTGTGTTTGTTGTTTGTTTTTGAGTCGATTAGTATTCGCTGCTTAAATATTAAGTAGTACCTAACAATATGTATGTCCAATATCAGTAGCGTAATTATTATACACACATACATAAGCAAATCGATCAACGATCAATAATTTACATGTTTTGTCTTGTTTTTTTTTGTTTCGTTTCGTTTTTTGTTTTGCATTTCCTAACACTATTATGCAAAAATATTGCCACCTAGCAAACCCAAAGGCAAGAGAATACACATGCACATTGACTGGCCCCTTTTGCAGCCTAGGTACTAGGTACCCCGTGGGGAAAGGGAGAAAAGGGGAAAGCATGAGAAAGCCACTTGATATTTGTTCCGCTGTCCGCCGCCGCCAGTCAGTCGTCGGTTCTGATGGCTTGCCTTTAGATTGGAGGTAAAGCCCACAGCGTGGCCGTCTTATCGGCCGATGTCGAGAGGAATGAGAAATCTACCGGGTGCCAGCGACCTGATATCACCTTGTCCGCGTGCTGGGCGACCACTACCGAGGGCAGCGGCATCGTTAGGTCACCCTGTAGATCGGTCAGCACCAGTTTGTTGTCGTAACCGGCCGTCAGCAAGTAGTACGCCGATGGTGAGAAACGAATCGATCTGTTGGAAAACATCAATTAGTCTAAAGTCGGTCGACATGGCCTAGAGTGCCGCGCAGTCGATGATTACCTAACATCAGATGCATGAGGCTTGAAGCACTGAATCGGCCGATTTCCGCGAATATCGTACAACACACACGAACTGTCTTCGTGACCTGAAACCAAAAGCCGTCCGGAAGGATCGACGCACACTGCCGCCACGGGAGATCCTTGTCGCGAGCCAGGCGATGTAGCCGGGGTAACCATATTGACGCAACCTCGCGTTCGCAAATCCCAGAAGCGAACAGTTTTGTCCTACAACAAGATAAAGCGTGGTTAGTACAACAGTGTGAAAGTAAATATGATTCGTGTAATACCTGCGAACCGGACACGAACATCACGCTACCCCAGTTGTACAGCGACAGGACATGTCCGCCGTGTCCGCTCAACGCCTGGAACGGTGTTGAAGTCTCGCAATCGGTAACATAGATTTTACAGTCTCCCGCTCCGCCACTGATCAGCAGGCTGGATTTGTTCGAAGTGTCCTCCAGGAAGCACAGATCCCGCACCGTACCGTCGTGCATGGTCAGCTCGATTTCCTGCCCCTCCAGTTGCTTCTGGTTCTCGTTGAAGCGCATCAGTTTGACCGTTTTGTCGTTCGAGCCGGTCGCTATCAGGTCACCCACCGGAGACCACGCCATGCAGTAGATCGATCCCTTGTGATGTTTGGTCCGCTTGAACAGCACCGTCGGCTGGTAGGTGGTATGGTCTTCCCTGGAAGAGCAATTGTTCGAATTAGAAATGTGGATCGGTAATGTACGTTAATATTCATATTAAGATGTTAAGAAAATAGATAGTAGGTTAAGTTTGTGATTAAAAGTACATATCAGAATGATGTCGCTACCAAAATTGACATACAAGATGGTTCTTCATAGTGGGTTGTTTTCGTCCTTCTGAACAATGAAAGGCCGTTTCTTTTTACAAGCTTGCACAATAATGTCACGTGTACCAAATGATTCTATTGTTTTAGAACGTGAAGAAATGTGTATGTTAGAGTTTCACAGTATTGTAAAAAATATAAAAAAAATTATTAGAGAAAACCAAGGGCCTGCAACTACAGTTGGATTTCGAATTTGGCATGGTTCGATTTTGGCAACAAATGTATTCGTTTTTGGCAACACAAGATATTTCACTTCTAAAAATCAATCAGTTTCTACATACCTACATGCTTTAAATGACAAAAAATGATGCCCTCAGTATGTTCATGAAAAAAAGTTATGTGGTTTCAAACATTTTTTTTTGTCGTAGGACTACGTCTTACCGCAGGGTGTCAAAGACTCATTTGCACCGGACGCATAGCTCTTGGTGGACTTTTTGAACATAAAATGGTTGCAATCGTTGATTAATGATATTTAGTCAATTTTTAATACATTAACATTAATTTTTTTTACATCGAAAAAGGGTCTCGATTTTGGCACGGTTTCGATTTTGGCAACAAAGGTGACACGCATTTGTTGCCAAATTCTATTGTACATTCCGTAGGAATTTACTTTATTTTTTAATGTCATTGCGAATAAGGGAATTTTTGCTTATTTCTTTCTTTAAAATTTGGTTTTCAGTGATTTGGCTAACTTTCAAATAAATTTCTAAATCGCTTGTTTGAAAACCAAATAAATTAGACAAATTAGAGATTACGCAACTCGTCTCACGGCTAATCTCGTTTAACGAAGCTTATTTTTGTCATTTCTCTTTGAGTGGAATGTAGAATAAGCAAAAACAAGCGACGTGAGCGTGAGAGTGAAAATCACTTCAGCGTGACTGTAAGTGACTCTCGCAATAAATAGGGACATACCAAAGTTATTTGCATACTCTTCAAAGTCGTAGCAAATTCTAACCAAATTTCTAAGTGTATTTACCCTTCACTTTCATCAGATGAGAATTGAATTTTTAGTCAGAAGTACAATGTTTTTTAACCGTAGTTAGTGTAATTTGTTAAACAATTTTATCTTGGATATTTTTAAACAGGCTTGGAAATTGTCAACGTTATGACGAGAAGCTAGACAGCAGAAGCACAGCATCAGAATAACCATCGCATGCCTGACTTTTTCTACTTGAGAGACTGCTAAACTGTTGGGATCTCTCACCACAACGAAGCAATTTTACTCTTGTCTCGCTCCCTCTTGTTTTCATACAATAAATCTGTTGTGCGACATTTTCGGTACAACAAATGTCGCACGGTTTGTGACAACAAAATAATTTTTTGTCGCAAAAAGTAGCTGTTTTACAGCCAGAATTGTCCGCTCAATGTCAATGTGACACAAGAGAATTTCTTATTTGAGTTAACTTTTCATGGGATGCATAATTCTTGCTGGTTTTACAAAATGATAGGAATGGTCTAAGAATTTCATGAATTTTGTACGCGGATTTACGTCCTCGATATCAAAAACAAGCTTACATGTAGTTACACTTTTGGCTCTATCATGCATTGATTTTTGATCGATTTTAAAAGAACCATATTAAAAGTCTATCTTTAATGGAAAATTAAACTGGCAAAATTCTATTTGGAATGGTTCCAGTTCCCCGGAGATATTTCGGATCATAATAAGATTATTTTTCTCATCGGTATCAGATGAAATTGAAATAGCAATCTGCTTAACTAACTGTGCTCTTCCATATACCCTTCCTTCGTGTTGAATTCTATATATTTACCCACTGAAGCCTCCTGACAGTGCAAATGTCCCTCCTATAGTTAAGTGTACTGGTCAGAAGTACGAATGAGTCCTCGCCAGGGACGGCTATAATATGGGATAGTGCTGGCAGCGAAGAATAAGTGGGTAAAGTAGATCAAGCTTTCAAGGAAGGGTAAGCCCCAATACATACAAGCACGCATAAATTTAATAAGCATATCGCTCACTCAATAGCGATTATAGCAAAAAGAAATGCAGTGCAGGTCATACAGCAAACACCCGGGCGATATTACAATAGATCAACTATACTGGTCGCAGTAATGAGTCCACACATTAAAAAAACTAACTGTGCTCGGCTAGAACAAATTTCATCTCCCATTTACCATGTTGCTAGAAAGAATTGTAAATGACCCACTCGGCGTCCGGGTGGGACCGATAATGGATATTCAAGGTTGACTAGAAATGCGTCCAAATGACCATCCAAGATAGCTGTCTAGTCATGTAATTTCATATCCTATTTGCTATGTTTTCGAAAAAAATTGAAAATGACTAGTATTGGGTCTCGGTACTACTGTCCACGGATGTTCCGGAGTGTACAGCCAGTCACATCGTTAAGCTGCTACCTATAACGTGAAAAATAATCTCATTGCGATCCAAAATATCTCTGGCAAAATGTAATCAAATTGAGCCAATATATTTTTCAACTAAAGATCAATCTATTATGCTTCTTTTAAGTCTGAACTAAAATCAATGAAGATAGCATAGCAAGCATAGTTTGGCAGTCCGTGAGTTGCCCGTACATAGATCTCGTGAATTTGCACAACGAACCATCAGAATGATACTTGAACGTTGAACTTGGGAGTAGCAGATCATTCTCAGTGTGCATTTTTTGGCGATCCAATTCTTTGTAATAATCAATAACAAAGCTGGGCACATCTAATGAGCAGGTCAGGTTTGTGGGCAAAAGCAATGTTCGCCTGACACTTGCTGTACTAGAGACCGAGGAATCCTCTGAGTTTCTCTTACCTTCCCTTCATATCTGAAGTGACCTGTTTCGTTTGTTGAACAGAACTGTTTAAGTGACGACGACTGAAAGTCTGTCTATTATAGTATAGTATGCGTTACAGTGTACGAAATGTTACTCAAATTCAATTTATTTGCATTCAAAGTTGCTGGCCTTCTCTTGAATATTTGATAGAAAAATACAAATGAAACTTCGAAACCGTTCGTCATGATGAAGTCAAACCAGTTTCACTGATTGAAGCGGAGCGATGCTGCTTCAGTTGAAAGTTGAAACCAAGGCTTCATTGTTTCATTGTTGAGTGAAACATTGCAATTGAAGGTGACGTTGTCGGGCACTGGTGGGAAGAAATTGATCTGGATGCATCGAGGTAGGTGGTACGCTCCGTTATTCTTCTAGCTGGAAATCCGAAGTGTGGAGTACGCACTATTCCTCGCCGACGGTATATGGAATGATTAAAAATTGGATATGAGACTACAGTAGACTCTCGGAAAGTTAATCGATTGGGGAATGGGTCGATTAACTTTTCCGAAATATTAACTTTTCTGATTAATCCTAAGTCATTGAAAATGATAAATAGAAAAGCGAAAAATGCATTCCGGGATATAGGATAGATATTTTTATGTATCTGGAAGTTGTAATGGAAAGAAATATGTAGCAATATCTTTATGAAATAATACTAAGTTTCGTAAATGTTTTTTATAAAATAATACCTTTCACTAAGTTTAAAATAGTCGGTTACACTAGTTTACTTTTGTTTTTTCGTAGTCTGCGACTACGTTTTGATTAAAAATAAGCGTTCGCGCTTATTTTTAATTCCTTGCTATTCCTTCTTTTGCATTTAAAATTCAATCTGAGTTTGCGCTTTTCCAGTATGATTGCAAAAATCTTGAAGTAACTATATGCCCGTATTGAACTATTGTTGCAACTGTCCGATACAAGAGTTTAATGTAATCCCTGTTATGATGCGACTCTGTATGAAACTGTGGAAAGGTGACAATAAGCCGAAAAATGAGAAATAAAGATAGAAGGTAAACACAAGTGTGAAGAAACGCTTGGACAACCAATAAATTCAAACTCTCGGAAAAGTTAAGGCAAAAATTAACTTTTTAGAGCGTTGCATGAGAGCTGAAATACGCTTAACTTTTCTGAACAATTAACTTTTCAGAGAGTTAACTTTTCTGAGAGTATACTGTATCTAATATAAGAGTACGGCAGTAGTTTAATTGCATAAAACCTTTGGGTACCAACCAAATGAGTGTGGGTTGGAATCCCACCTGCCATTGGAAGAACCAACATATTTTTAGCCTGCATATCGAAATTTGCCAGTTCATCCGAGTTATCATTCTTCACATCAGACAATCCCTCAATTTCCTATAAAAAGCCTTGTGTTTGATGTTGAGGACGTAAAGGTTAAAAAATCAGAGTTACAATGCCAATTTTTTGATTTTCTCGGATTTTCTCATTTGTTTCAAATATTTATAACTGTTAAACTGTAAAACAAAACTTTCCTCGGAAAATGCAAGTAAACTTTCTTAGCAATTCACCAAAAACATTATTTATAATGTCTTTCACAAAAGTTTCCACGGTGCTGGCAAACTTTAGAGTCAGGAAACTAGGTTACATCTCATGCATAACATTTAAAATATTACTTTTATCGTTCATCGATATTTTAATAATGAAAATCTCATCAAAGCATTGTTACTAGTTCCTGAGTTATGACGGACAAATTGACGAAAAACGACGTGAATCGTAGTATAGGAACGAAAAATAATGCTATCGGGAAATTTTCACCTTTAACATATTGAAAACTTTTGCTTTACGATATTTTGTTCATTATGTAGTTGTTTGTTAGTTTATTGGGACTTTTTAAACGCAAGGCGTTCATTCGAGTCCTGTTTTGTTTCATTAGATGAAGTGTCGCAGAAAGACCCATAAATGACTGAATTGCAGTATTTTATTTAGCTTTAAGTTTCGCATTAGTTTACATTATTGCATTTTTCTGGTTCTGATAAAATCTCGAACTTTTTTCTTAATAGAACTCATCAAACGCTGCGCAGTTGATGATGCGGTTGAATCAGCATGTTTCTTCCACTTTGAACGCATTTCTTTAGCACTGTTAATTGTCCCCCCGCTTCGCCGAAGTCGTTGTTTGGCAATTGCCCCGAATGGGTCGAAACTCCAAACAATTCGAAAGGTGCATCTATTTTGGCACGAAATCGCTATCATTAGCTGCATACAGTCAAAAACATTCCATCAAGAAGGCTTCCTCGCTCCTATACAAATGACGAGTAACGGAAGCAACAGCGCACTCCTCCCGGCAAAAGTTGAAGCTTTGTATACATGTTATTGGTGGGAAAAAATGTGTGCAAGCGTGGCAATGCATTGCATGCGTGTTTGTGTACATCCATATTCTAATTTACACACACTAGTATGTATTAGTTCAACTTTAACTCGGCAGATAGCATTGCTGTTACTGTCTCTCGACTTTTGCCAGAGTTGCCAGTCTTCTTGATGGAGTGTTTTTGATACAGGGATACCTCGATGTAAGACAATTTATAATTTCAAAAAGTTGTCTTATGTCGAAATTGACTTATATCGAAACATGATTTTTTTCAAAAAAATTTTCAAAAGTGAACACCAACTTTGCTCTGTGTTGTGTGTTTACGTTTTTGGAACTATTCAGTTTTGTTTGAGTTATTAGGTTTTTACAATTTTTTGTGTTATTTTGAAATAATGACCACCTTCATGGCGGCAAATTTGGAATGGAAAATTAGCTCTGGTAGCGTTACCAGCAATGTCAAAGGGATTGGTCTTATATCGAGGTAAACATTGTCTGATATCGAGGTTGTCTTATATGTATCGAGGTATCACCACAGACTAACAGACGTAACATTTCGAACAAAACATCGTTTCAATGGCACCCCTAAAACTTGGAAAAACACTGGTGCAGTCTTCATGCTACGCAGAGCAGGTCGCTATAAAATTTAGCAATACTATAAATTTACTTGCATATTATCTGACAACAGCGCCATGACAGGCGAGTGGCGTTCCCGCGCAGCGACTGTTGTTTGAGTCTTAGTTTAAGTGACTTCAAATGATCATTTTTATTGGCGATGGAATAAAACTTCAGTGTTACGTCTGTTAGTGTGTAGTATCTCTGTACCACTCTAGCACCACTTTACGGTAGTAACAGCTAATCAGGCCAGAATGTAGTAATCAGGTCAGAATGTAGTAATCAGGCCAGAATATAACGTTACCCTTACGTTTACGAATGAAAGACAAAATTCGTTTCTTCAGGCATTCTTCCATGTATAAACTTGATGTCATTGTGGAGAAAGTGATAAAGGGTCTTCAGTCCATGGCTACATATTCCTTGCCAGATCATGACCTTCTTTGCGAATTTATCACCAAACACGAACTTATACTTGCCGGACAAATCGCCACGCCCAGTTGCAATGTAACATTTTTGATCGGAAAGTTGCTTGAAATCTATTTTCACGTAGGTTTCGTCGTCCAATAAAATACATCCGATAAATTTTGTCATAACTTGGTCGTACAAACGCTTAGCGCGCTTCTTGGTTACAAAATTCTGCTTCAAGTGTCGATTCGGATGTTTACTGGCATTGTAAGACCTGTTCCCTTCTCGAGCGAGGATATTCCGCGAGGTTTGTTAGTTGGCATCGTACCTTCTAGCCATATCCCGATGCTAAAATTGGAATTAACGCACCTCAATATCTACCTCTTCAGCTTTCGGTCCAACTTTTAAGACAACTTTTTGAAATTATAAATTGTCTTATATCGAGGTAGTAGTTGGCTAAATCTGACCTAAACGTGACAGGATCATCATGGGGCTAATTGAAGGGTAAAATCTTATCTGTCTTATCTGAATTCTTTTCTGTCACAAAAACACTAGTTTCGTCGGACAAGAAACATTCGTCACATTTCACAAGCCCCTGGTCGTGCAGCTCACGATCACGATGATGGATTCTGGCAATTGTCTATTGTTTGAGGCTTCAGTTGAGCTGTCTACTTGCTCGGCAACACTTCTAGCCTTCTCAAACACGGATTCGCCGCACAGAACAGTGATCGGCATTCAGTTTATTCGCCAAATCATAACCTAATTCTTCCAGATGTCCTCAAAGTGCGATACTGGTCTAAGACGTGGTACACAAATTACGTAACGCAAAAATTCCGATTTTTTGAGGCCCTCCCTCCCCTATGTAACATTAAGTAACGCTTGGCATAACTCCCCCCCTCCCATTCAATTACGTCAATTCAATTACTTTAATAATCAGGCAATGGCCCAAGTTAAGCTGAAATGGTATTGAACCATAATAACTGGAAAGTTGGGATTATTTTCATCAGCTAAAAACCATAATTTTGTATCAGAATTTTCATCAGTATAAACCGATTCACTGTTTTTCACCTCCAACACGTCCCTCCCTCGTTTGGCAACTGCCTTTTTGGTATTCACAAATTTGTTACATATCTAAAAAAGCAAAGCCATGGGTTTATACCGTCTTTAGACATTACCCTTCTTTATCGACAGACTTCGCAGCCGGCTGTTAGAGTACAGGAAAATTACGAGGCCAGTGCAACAATCCTACTGACTCTAACTAGCAAGCACCGCCTAGCCGAGATTCGAACATACGACGACTGGCTTTGTTAGACCAGCATCGTACCTCGAAGCTAGCTGGGCGGTTGTTACATATCTATTCTCATGATTACTCCCCCCCATGTAACAACAAGTAAGGCAAACTCGGCCCCCCCTGTCATCCCCGCTAAGCGTTACGTAATTTGTAAATGAAGGCTAAGAAGCCAGTCGTCGTAGGTTCGAATCTCGAGGGAGAAAGGTTGTAAAAGACAATAGGATCGTAATCGAAATTGTTTTGCTGGCTGCGAAAACTGTCGAGCAAAAAACAGACGTTTAAGTTTCGAATTCGAAATGAAATTTTGCTTTTCGTTCACTGAGATATTGAAATTTGCGGATGATCCGTTGATTTTCCGAATGACCTTCTTCCGCCAATTGACGAACAACGGTTCAACTCATATGCTTGATTTGCAGTTTGGACGTTAGAGTTTCGATGTGCTTTTTAAACACTCACGCAACAGTCCTTTTACAATAAACTAGCAGTATTGCCATTTCCCAAATTGACACCGTTGAATTTTGGAGAAGACAGTACACAATTATTCTTCTTTTCTCCTCCTGCATGATGAATATCTCGGAATCACGAGTTTAAATCGTGAAAAAAACAGACCAAGCAGAATTGTTTACAAACAACAAAACGCTACCAGACGCTTGCATATCCGACCACTGCACTGGGAGCACCGTTATCCAAAATAATCTATGCTTTACTAACTTGCCTCGCTAATGGCAATTTTCTAACACGGACTTCAAAATATAAACCATAGGGCAGAGTTCTAGTATAGAATTGTCGATTTTCGATTCATTAAAAACCAAGTTTAACTTAGTTAACACAACTTTGTTTAAATCCTATTTACTGGTCAATTTTAAATAAAAATATTCGAGTACACTCAAGCGTAATATTGGTATGATAAATTTAGTTTCATTGTACACGGAATCTTAATTCAAATACCAATCTACCATGTCGTGTTGCCGAATCTATTTTAAAGCATTCAGATTTTTGTCGAAAACTCAGACATTGTTTGTCGCATAGTTTCAGTGCCACGGTTGATTAGCATGGAGCATTTCGGGAAATATTTTCAAACCACAAGCTTTCCATAATGAAACCAAAGCACATTTATGTCTTCCTGTTGCGGATATCTGATAAGAAGTTTGTGTTCGGTTACCATCTGCAACGTACCCTGTAACACATTCTTCCTGGTAGTTTATCACTTTGGAAAATTTTGTACGTTTCACGGATTTCTCCCTTTGACAATGTTATCCTCTTGGCCGCTTCTGGGTGGCAGGTACTGAAATGCCTTTTGAAATTGCTAATATTCAAAACTTGTGCTTAAATGCATTTTCGTTCCGCATCAATGTCAACCAGGCAACGCAATTTGTTCCCATTGTCGCCTTTAATTTGTACCACCGCCATCCTAACTTTTCTCTTGCTTACTTCAGCGATAATTCGTAATCAATTCACCCATTTTTTGCAACCGTTTGTGAATACGACGAGTGTTCAACTAATATCATCGCGATCGTTCATTCTAACTTGCTCTCGTATCTTGCGCTTGTCATAACGAACAAACAGAATCGAACATAGCGCAAAGTTTAATGAAAATGGAGAGTTACCTTTATTTTCAATGACACTCCCTGTTTTGATTAAAACTTTAACGGTGTTGACGTAGGACTACGTTTTTGTTTACTATACTGGGTAGCACTTTGTGAAAACAAAAACGTAACGTGTTTGTGAAAACAAAAACTGTAACGTGTGAACCCGAAAAAAAATTACCATAAAAGGACGATAACTTTTACTGTAAATGAAAATTTTTGTTCGCGAAAAACTAGATTTTTTTAATAGTTAGGATACTTAACAACCCGTCATTTTTATGGTAGAATCTCTGAAAACCATGGTGGACAACAATAAGTTTGATAGTTTGGTTATCTTTTCGGACGATAACTTTTATTGTTTTTACTGTATTTTGTATCCTACTGTTACCATAATTTTTATCTTCGTGTTATGGTTATTTTTTCCGGGAATAAAAGATTTCCAACATTAAAGCCTGTTTTGTCTTTGCATAAAATGTCTTTGTAAATATGTTGTTGGATAGAATAAATGTTTAGAAATTTTGTTATTTGATGATTGTAACCATTATGTAATGTAATGTAAACAAGTGCACAACCCCTTCTCCCTTTCTTCTCGACCAATTTGTCGAATCTAATCAAAATTAAAGTCTTGTTCGAAAACGTAGGTAACAGAATGTTATAGTCTCGTGTATCTTTACTTAGTTATTTTTTGAATGAACTATATTTAATCAATTCAAATCAAAATCAAATCAAATCAAAACTAGAGAGCATAGCTAAAGAATTATATAAAGTGTGTGTCTTTAAACATATTGATTTGCGACTGATACAACTTTGAAGTTATTTTGCTAAAACATTTCTTAAGTTATTGATAACAAACATTATTTTTCTAAAATATTGAGTTTTCTGTCAAAAAGTAATATACATACCATGCGTGGTAAAGTGTGTGTAAATGCAACTGGGTGACTTAACTGTTAGTGGACAATACATTGGATACAAAGATGTTCTTAAAAATGTATTGATATTAGTTCCAATAGACTGATAAAAGCGTTGTAAAGCATTGTAAATATATTATGTCCCACGTCACCATTTCGTACATCTTATGAGGATGTGAACCTTGAAGATTTTTTAAAAATATTTCTTCGTGAGATCAAACGAAAAATCTAATTTGTACGAACACGAAGAACATCTCTTTTTATCCCGGCTGTACTGCTAGCTGTGATCAGCAAAACGTCAACAATGTATTATATTATGCATGACAGTTTATCTATACTAACAACAGCGGATCGGCAGATACAAAATAGAAAACAAAGAAATGATTATCGCTCACCAACTTGCATCGCTTTCACATCGTTTGCTGCAGGGTATGTGGGAGTTTCCAGCCAAGCAATTTCAGGACGTTTATCAGATCAGATATGTACGTTGGTTGGAGGGTGGAAGATAGAGAAAGCACATTGGAGACGTACATGAGAAAAACGTTCGTCATTTTTTTTCACTTCTTCTGCTGTCAAGCTAATGAGTCCAAATTGCATACCTACCTTGGCAAAAGTTGATCACGAAAGAAGAAGGATGAGAATAAGATACACATACCCGACACCGCCGAACAGAAGGTGAAAGTCGCAACGGACGCCTATTTATTGCACCATTATCAATTGGTAATCAGTTCAGTATTATTGTTCAATTATGTTGTACCCTCAACAAACGTTAACAACGTTCAGTTATGAGCTGAAAACCGTATGAGGCATTTAAAACTCTTCATTTCCTAATTTATTAATCATTATGCTTGAGCCTACAGTACATATCAATGCATGACAAAGAAAAGTGCCAAAATATCTATCTTTGTTCCGGTAGGCCAGTTACTTAATTTGGTAGATGCTTTCCCGAAAAGATTTAACTGCTTATCGTCACTCCAAATAGTACTTCACCCCAAAACACCAAAAACTCAGAAAACATAATACAACTAACTTTTTGGTGGATTGAATTTTCCATTAGAAGTAAACTATTTCATTTCCTAAAGATGGCAGTGCACCTGTTTTAGCTATTGTGCGGCATTAGCATACTGCAAAGCTTCTAATCCTAATGGTGGCCAAATTTATCCCGACTGTGTTCAACCTGCTGATCGGCAGTGTATCGGCGTGCGTCATACGTACATGGTGGCCTGATAGCACGATGTAACTCACGTGAGATGGAAAGTGGCAATTACGAAATCGAAATGGGAAATCATGCGAGTGATAAAATTTCTTGGGCGGTAGGACTCGGTCAGGTGACGACGGGGGTGGTACGCAAGTAAGCAAGCAAGCAACCACTTAACTTGAACGTTTCGATCGTACTTTCGGTGGGGTGGGAGAGTTGGGGGAGTTTCTTTTTGTGTGCACACATGGAGATAATTTGCACAAAAAATTCGGTGATGAATTCTATTGCGTGGTGCGAGTGGCAACGTGTGGCAGGAGAGATGGTAATTTTGAATCGCAACATTTGTTGCATTTTTCTCGACGCCAAAAGGGGTGGGTAGCAAAACAGTCGGTAACCTACACTGCAGATGGCTGCGATTTTGAAACGTGAAGCCAAATCAAAATGAGTAGTTTTTGTTTTCTCTACCACATAACCTGCAGTGTACGTAAAATGTTGTCATTTTCATTGGATAATAACGGCGGTGCTAACGATGCATATAGTGTGCGCAACCCATAAAAGTGCATGATGGAATGGGGCTAATAGCTTTTTGTAACTTCGGTGTTGTAAACACATACCTGATTTCTGATAGTGGAGGGTATTCGCAGATTCGGAAAGTTTTCGAGTTCGAACCCACGGCGTAGATCCGTCCGTTCGGGTGGAATTCGGCACATCGTACCGCTTGTACGTCCTCCAGAGATGTAACGGCGACGAACTTCGGTCGGTTTTGGTCTGATGGCTGTAAAAAAAAGAAAAGAAGAAAAAATGTGGATGATCAGTTTTTGTTACGCAAATTAAAGGTTAGCAGATCCTGTCAATAGATCTGAAATCTTCAGCCTTCCTCAGCGAAAAGCCTAATTCGCCTTATGACAATTATTTCATACTGTAAAGTTAGTTATGAACTTACGACTGTTTATAAATGTGCAGTTTCGATATCATTCTCCAAATGAAAACTTCAACGTTGACTTCTGGAAAGCCTTCCCTACAGACAGAGTAATAATAGTAATTCTTAGAACTGCAAGAATTGAAATAGAAATCACGGCAGAAATCGCTTCAGTTGGCTGTTGATATACACCAAAAACACTTCGAATCCATTTGGGTCAATCTCGCATTGCGACAGTACGATGCCGAATGCAGAGTATGACTTTCACAACTGCTAATTACGTTATTCTGGCCGGCTGACAGTACTCTTTAAAAAAGCAAAAGCTTGGGTATAAAAAAACAACATTCTTTATAGATAGACTTTACCACTGGTTATTAGAGTAGAAGACAATTACGGGACTAGAGCAACGATCCTACTTACTCTAGCAGCACCGTTCAGCCGACATCCGAACATATCACAACTGGTTTGTTAGACCAGCGTCGTACCTCGAAACTAACTGAGCAATACTCTCAGAATACTCACTCAATTTACGGAGTCGATGGTTCCACGCGAGAACAAATTGTGGGATATTTCCATTGGAAACCACGGTAGAAATTATTTATTAGGTAACATGACAACAACATGAAACAATTTAAAACTGCGAATAAACCCGCATAAGGCGAAAACAACTTAAAACGACTTCTCATGTAACAGTAACTCTTACAATGGTTCCATTCTATGACTAAAATTAGTGCAATAAAACTCAAATTGTTATTTGGATTACTTAAGCTCGTTAACCTATTTCCTCCGAGCGTTGCGAAAGCGTCTGTCGATTCTCGGAAGGCCAGAACTCTAAGAAACAAAGATTGGGAATAAATTTAGTCAACGTGTTTTTGCTCAAAGCTTAGAAGTTACATGTAACAAAATTACAACCGTATCAACATAAGTCTTGCTAATTTTCAGCTTGCTCTGATGTGTATTTATGTGGTGTCAAATGACAAAACTCTGATTTCGAGAAAAACGCGTTCAAAGTTTGCTGGGTTGTATGGTTTATAGCTATCAATCATTCGAAATCATCTCATAACTCTGGCTGTTTGCAACATTTATGTAGTCTGATTAGAGTAAAATGTAGCTTAGAAAAATTTTGATCGTTTACTGTCATTACTTATGTTTTTAAATTTTGCGACTCGGTCCGGGCTGATTTAACACCATTTAATATGATAAAAAAATAAAATAGTAAAGTGTGTCCTTTGATATACCGAATAACTTCGGACTCTTCAGAGAAAATGTGTATTTTAATACACTGAATAATTTTGTGGAATGATTGAAAGCGATAAATAAATTGGAGTTATTAAGTTATTAAGTAGAATCGATTTTTAACTACCCTTTTCAAAGAAATCAAGCGCAACCAGTAAAAGAGATATAGTTACTAACGGGTGACAACTAAAATTTTGGAATTTTTTTCTCAAGCTGTTAAAAAAAGACTAAAATACATGCAAAAGATAATATTTACCGAAATTAAAGATACATTATCCATTGTTGAAAAAAACTTAGTCCATAAGTTTTGTTGAAAAAAAAAACTACAAGGTATACAGCCCTAAGGGTTGTACGAAAGGGTGACGTAGGACTGTGTCATATAATACTCATTACATTGATAACATGTTTTAATCGATGAAGTATAACTTTATGTCTGATCATTAGATCAAAGACTAATGCAAACTGCATTTATGGCATATGCATATTTGAGTATCTGTGAGTATCACTGTTTGAGTGTTTATTTGTAAAAGAAGAGCGAAATATTCTGATTTAATTCTTCATTGAATCAATGGTGGTTTTGAAAAAAAACCGTTTGAAATTGTTTGGTGGCCCTGAAAAGAACTATCTTTGAGCTGATAGCACTTTTTAAAAATCAGTACTATAATTACTGTTGCCTATATATAGATGAATGTCGCTATTCGGTCCTTTAGACTCTAGGATGATGGTTGCCCGCTAATACAGGAGTGATAGGAAATATCAAATCACTGTAAAGTAGAAATGGACTAGTTTTATCAAAATACTGACCGTCCGTCAGTGCGATCGTGCGATAAATGAGCAGACGGCGAACCTAGTGTGCTATTTTATAGTCACTGGCACTGCCGTTGCTACTTGTAAGCTAGTGTAAGTGTTGGGGGAAACCAGATCGACTGCTGGTGCTGCTCAAATAATTATCCGAATGGAACGTTAACCATTTAGAAAGTGTAGAAAAATCTTTCCATTCTTCAATTACTATAGTTCTTATAAGAACTGTTTAAGACCACAATGGCCTGCTACTGAATTTGCTACCCGTCAGTCAATCCGTTTCCATTTGCCTTCAGTGTGTGTTTGCGATAATTGCCATTGAAACTGCCGCCAAAATGCCATCGGGTTTGCCTCGAATTGTCATCGATGTTGCCATTAATTGCCGCAAAGGTCGTTGGATTTGCCTCCAATCGTCGGTGTTGCCGCCAAAATGCCATCGTTTTTACCTCCAATTGCTGTCGGTGTTGCCTCCAAATGCCGTTGGTTTCGCCACCAATAGCCGTCGATGATAAATACTGACCGTCCGTCAGTGCGATCGTGCGATAAATGTGCAGGCAGCGAACCAAGTGTACCATTTTATAGTCACTGGCACTGCCGCTGCTACTTGTAAGCTAGTGTAGGTGGTGGAGGAAACCATATCGGCTGCTGTTGCTTAAATGATTGTCCGACACTGATTGAGCAAGCTATCGAACAATTTCGCATGTATGCGATGGGGATAATGCAAAATGTAATGTAAAGTGCATCATGTGGGATTCACGTTGGCCATTGCCCGCTGATTCCGCTTGTCTTCGGGGTCGGTGTTGCCGTCAATAGCCATCGATGTTGCCAATTGGATTGGAAAAGGGATGTGGCTTACAAAGTGGTCTCAAAGGTTATCATTTGGATCCGAATCCTTTGGTGTATCTAATTGTCGTCCGTGCCTGTGAAGCTAGGCGATCACAAGGGAAATGTATGGGAAAATTCGACCCTAAAACTGTACACACATTTTCACTATTTAGCGTATAAAAAATTATTAATAATATGTTACTATAAAATTGCTGGACATTTTATCTATCCAACGACATATAAACTGTTATGTTTCGTTCAGTAGTATAGTAGCTATTAGCGTTTGAAATATTTCATTCAAACGTTACACTTCTATTTTTCGTTTTTACAAAGTGCTACCCAGTCCCAGTATAGTAAACAAGGACGTAGTCCTACGTCAAAACGGTCCGTAATCGCCTGTTCGGCGACGCTTCCGTTTGATGTCGTAACAGATGCATTGTACGGCCGTCATGCCAACTTTGCGAATGCATCTCTTAATTCTACCAATTAACTGTTTGCAATTCGTGGCTCTCCAGTCAGTTTTGTAGACCAAGGAACTAAAAATCCCGAAGAAAACTTCGATTGGGCGCACTGAGACAGATTTGTCTGGTCGTGGTTTTTGGGTACAAATGGGATCGAATGGGTATTCGGGACCGATTGCGTTTTTTTTTGGCGCAATGCGATGATGCTCTATCCGGCTAAAACACGTATTGTCCATCTGTATGATGTATTGGTAGAAACAGGATCAAAATTTTCTTCAAACATTCGTCTGGTGCATATCTTACTTAATGCCAAACCAGAGGGCTTATTGTTGAAGGCACGAGAAAGAGAACGATGTCCTTCTGCGTCCATAATTTTGGCTGGTCTTCCACAACCTTGCTTGCGAATAGTTGTTGGGGATCTTAGGACATGGTAAAAAGTCGAAGCCGCAACATATTCGCTTTTTAAATGTTGTGCCGCATGCTTTTTGCCGAGATTTCTGTGGCAGTTCGTAGAAGTGTACAACACTCTCCCGAAATGCTACATGTTTTGACGCCATTTTAAGCAAAACTGGGTAAGCACAAACAAAACAAAAAATATTGACAAAAAGGGAAGAGAGAGAGCTAACACATACATACTCTCATTTCTCTCTTAGCTCGTTTGTTGTGAAGTATAGGGGCCTCGAAAAAATTCATTTAGCAAAGTTGCCTATTTTAGCGTATTCTACAACTTTTCTGAAGAAAATATTAGTGAATGCGTCCAAATTAAAATAAAAAGCGTAAGTTTATATCACTCTAATACCTGAATTCACGAACACCAATATTTTATATAATAATATATTTTATAATAAACAATCATTTCCACCAATCGAAAAAAGTGTGGAGCTTAAAGGGCTAAAAGCTTATCTTGGACTCTTGGTAATAAATCTGCTCAAAACCATTACCAAATTTCTACACTTTTCTATAATTTTTGTGAATTTCTTCTTAGACAACACATTCTAGTACGTCACAAATTTGTTTCGCGGACTCTAGTCTTGATAAAGTTGTAGTTGTGTACAATGTTGCAAATCGAGCCTGAAGCCAACGATGCCCACTCTTACGTGAGCAAGTATTAGAAGCATGGCACTGGTGCAAGCGTACGACAAATAAACCATCTGTGCTTTGTACATACGTTATGCTCCCCACACACTCATAAGCGCACACCCTCGTAGCGTCCTTCCGTATAACCCGCTCACGAGGCGAATAGCCGGCAAGCAACCAAAAACTCACAAATACCAGAGGCACTCTAGGATGTATGGATGCAGATTTTGCATTATTTTTTCTTTATTTTCTTCATTTTACGCCCTAGCTTAAATACACGGGTGAGAGTTCGAGCCTCGTGAGCGATCCGTATCAGCAATTCGGGTTGCTATAACGAGCCAGAGCGACGACCGCGGCTGATAGCTGATTGTTGGGAATACCACGTTCTCAGGGTGCAGAGATTTTAGTTAGGCCATTACTTAGTAGCAGTACGTGTGCGTTCAAAGCTATCGAGCTTATACCATTGGCGACAAAGCCTTCTACCTTCGCCTAAATGTTGGGCTAAATGCGCTAGATGAGGCTCTAGCTCCCTCTGTTGAGGATACATGCTTTGATTCTCGATCATAAAAGACGTCATAACTGCGGTTGCAGGTGAAGAAACTCAGAGAACGCGAACTGACTATTTTGATGAGAAAGTCAGCAAACACTAGATAGAAATGGGTTAAAAAGCGAATGGAAAAATTATCTAAGGATTGCCACAAAGGAGAATTTCACTAAGTATCGACGAGCGCGAAACGAGTTGACCACGCTCCATAGAAAGGTCACAGAAGGAGGACGTGAAAAATTAGGATGACTATTCCGAGTGCAAGTTCTATGAGACGATGTACAACATCTGTAGGGTACAGGAGGGAAACCTGATCAAAACCGAGAGCGAGGTGGTCGATAGGGGAAACTAATTCTTCGATCCCTATTAGCACGTTTGGGATAAAGCAGTTGTGGTAACTGATTTAGAACCAATGTCAACCGTAAATAAGTTTCCTCAACTGAAAAAACCAAAAGTGTGCTGCTTGGGATGAACACCCCAATGACTACATAATGGAAGGAGACAAAACGGAAGTTAATTTGGGAATATCCACAAACGATAATACAGTCCCAACTTCCGATTTCGGGGAGATCCAAAGAGAAATAAGACAACTAAGACTAATAGAGACTATTAGTAACTGCACGTCATTGGATATTTTCCAGAACTTTGGAGAAGGAGGACAATTCATTACATAGTTTCAAAAGTCAAGCATTATACTTAGATTAATTTCCCTCGAAAATGATGGACAAGACAAGGCAGAAAGGAGGGATCCGTAGTGATGCCAATATTTATGTTATGTTATGTTATAATTGCTTGGCTGTGTTGCAATTTTTGAGAAATCCTAATTTTTGCAAGTCCTTATTGCCTTACTTATACGGTCAAATAACTAAGGCAGAAGGACTTGCAAAAATTTGGATTTCTCAAAAATTGCAACACAGCCAAGCAATTTTAACATAACATCTTTTTGATATCAACAAAAACGTGTAATCGACCTCCACGGATTTGAACCAAATCTTGCCAGATTGATCGTTTTCGGCCTGAAAGTAAAAATTCAAAATTTGGTGCCGATCGGACATAAATAGCCTTGGTTAATGGGAGCAGCTCCATTTTTAAGGAAAATACACGATTTTGTCAAAACCGCTTATTTTCTTTTGCTTATATTTCCGGAAATATTAGGTTTAGAAAGACACTATTTTCACATTTTTAAAGGAAATTACACAAGGAATTCGAAAAAGATATTATTTTTGAGAACCAGTGCTGCCAAATATTTTTAAACTCGATTTGAAAACTAATTTTACAATTTTCTTTCAATGAAGACAATTTTATCTCAAAAATTCCAACTTCATCGTGTTTCGCAGATTTTTTTACATAAGAATCACTCATCACCCCGAAGTATTGTTTGCCGATCCCGAGATACAGCGTTTTAAAGCAAGCAATCCTCCATTTTTTTATGTAAAACTAAGAGCAAACTAACTTTTTCTTGAGACAGTGATTCTTTATGCTATGTAAAAATATTTTGCCATATCGGGAAAGCATTTATACAGTATATAACAAAGTTTTTCTAACAGTATTGCTAGCTTTACAGTGTGAAAATAGTGTCTTTCTAAACCTAATATTTCCGAAGATATAAGCAAAAGAAAATAACAGGTTATGACAAAAACGGGTATTTTCCTTAAAAATGAAGCTGCTCCCAATAATCGAGGGAATGTCGGCACCAAATTTTGGATTTTGGACTTTCTAGCCGAAAACGAGCAATCTGGTGAAATTTGGTTTAAATCCGTGAAGGTCGATTCACGGGTCTCGGACACTTCGCGTGGAATGACCCATATATGTGTACAGTCAGTCCACAATCATGAGTCACACACAATTCTGGCTTTAGTTTTCAGAACGTCGCATAATCCATGCAAAAGGGTTGATTATGTGACGTTATATTAGTTGATTGATAAATTGATATTCATAAGCAGCACTAATAATTTGCTCAATCGTTTGGCGACATTTAAACGGAAATTAGCAGCTGAAGCATTCATTTGAAAATATCGAATTTTCTTAACCTGCAGCCTCAACAAACCCTATATATGCTTCATGTAGCATGTATACATGTTTACATGAAGAATCGAATAATTACATGCATGGATGCATGCTACTATCGCTACAAAGAAGCTTACGTAGTCCTGCGTCACCTATGCGGTCGTGTCATGTACACAACCCCTCTGATTTTTCTACGATGCTTAGTTCAAGAGTTGAGTTTTTAAAATTAGTGATATTCGACAAAAAAGAAAATTTCCCCTGAAATTTTCTAAGAAGACAGGAGATATCGAATTTTTGACGTAGGACTACGTCTTTGTTTACTATACTGGGACTGGGTAGCACGTTGTGAAAACGAAAATAGAAGTGTAACGTTTGAATGAAAGATTTCAGATGCTAATAACTACTAAACTACTAAACGAAACTGAACAATTTATATGTCGTTGGATAGATAAAACGGCCAGCAATTTTATTGAGGGATGAAAAAGCAATTTTAAGGAGTGCATAAGAGGGGGGGGGGCTCCTATACAAATGAAACACTAATTTCCTCAAAACTCGAGAACTAGTCAAGCAAAAGAAACTCAATATAGCATGTGGGGTTTCTAGAAGACAGGAATGTTTTCTATGGTGTACTGAGATCCATCCTTTTTTAACAGGGGGCTCCTTTACAAATTAAACACAAATTTCCTCATAACTCAAGAACTAGTTAAGCAAATGAAACCAAAGTTTTGCATGTGGGGGTTTTTGGAGGCAGGAATTTTTTCTATGGTGAACCTTTGCATTCTTTAAGAATGGGGGATCGCATACAAATGAAATACTAATTTCCTCATAACTGGAGAACTAATCAAGCAAATGGGACCAAATTTAGCATGTGGGGTTTCTTGGAGGCATGAATTTATTTTATGATGGTTTGAGACCCCTCACCCCGGTGGTAGGAGGATAAAGACTCTCATACAAATAAAACAGAAATTTTTGCGTAAATGCCATGTTTTCTGCAATGTAACAAGCGGTAAGCTGTAAAAGTAAACTAGTAAAACCTTCTCGGAGCAAGAGGCAGTGAATCGATGCCGCTAACTCACGTGCATGTTGCCATTCATGTCAAAAGAGAAGGATATTTGAATGGCACGTCATATTTGCGATGAACGTGCTTTGTCATTAATGTTATTTGTAAGCAATGGTTCTTTTAAAGGCCACAAGCGAGTTAAAGTAAGGTTATTGAAATATGTCAAGCTACTCATAATCATATTTAATACAATAATCTGTGGGCTGGTCATTCATATCATTACTATTTCAACCTTTATGATCCACACCACTGATTTTTAAAGAAATCTCTGTCTCAATTCAAAGCCACCATTGCATTCAATGAAGAATTGAATATGAATATTTCGCTCTTCTCTTTTAAACATTCACATAAACATTGTTACTCACAGATTCTTATAAACATACATACGCCAGAAATACAGTTTACATTACATCAGTCTTTGATTTAATGATCTGATATAGTCCTACGTCACCCTTTCGTACAACCCATAGGGTTGTATACCTTGTAGTTTTTAAATATTGTTTTCATTGATAAGTCTATGTATGCTTGATACAAAATTTTATGAAATTCTGAGACTCTTCGGCAGGGATGGTTCCATCATTTATACGCAATTTTGATACTGTCTCAGCCAAACAAAATTTGAAAAAGTTATAGAGTAGGGCGGGGCATAAGTGCGATGTTTGAAGTTGTCATCAATTTTCGCGAGATATAAAGAAGAACAACAACAAAATATATTTTATAGCGATGCAGCTACTCTATGTCTTTAGATTCAACTATAAATCATCTGGAATAATAGTGTTATTGAAAATAAATTCTTCATTCTTCTGGTCAAGTGCCGATTCGCACTTTTACCCCACTAGCGGGGCAAAAGTTCGATTACCACGGGGCAAAAGTGCGAAGCTCGAATCCATGAAATTAGCACAGCAGTAGCTAACAAAACCATATTATCGTCAATCTGCGGTATGTTTCGGTAAGGAATATTCTCAATTTACACCTTTCCTATTTTGCGCTGGTATATTGCAGCCTCCGACAGATCGAAACTTTCCCAAACGTTTGTTTTTTGTTTCATCAGCGGAAAAACATTGTTTTCCTTCGACCAACATCTGTAGAGCACAGTTTTCTGCAGATCTTCCATTTCTAGTATCTGTAATATAGTGCCAAAAGCTGTATATAACTAGCTATACATTTTTGCCTCGTCCGTGAATCGCAATTTTGCCCCGTTCGTGAATTGCACCTTTACTCCGCTAGGCGCTTGACGGGGTTTGATTAAATTATGGAAAAGCGAAATATATTTTGTAAACTCTTTTCACCGTATTTTCAAAACAGATATGCGAGTGATGTAAAACACTGCTACAAATTTTCAACAAGTAATATCCTCCTGTTGATATCGTATTACCCGTATAACAAAAAATTACATCATAACCGCCCTAAAATAACATTTGCACATAACTCAGCAACTATGCTTCGTAAGCAACCAAAGTTTACGTTAGATTCAAGCAGTCAAAGTAGTCACCCATTAATGCCAATCTAGTCAATTTACTCGGAATCTGCACCGATAAATCATTAAATCGCATCCTTACTCTATAACAAAGGTAAAAATGTAGTTTCAACCACATTTATGACTGTTTTACGCACAAACAGAAATTTCATTTCGTTTCAAACTGATATGTATGATTGAAATGAAAATATTTACATCGAAAACTCAATTTGACTACTTTACTTTCAATTCAAACTGTTATTTTCTTGATTCAAATAGAATTTCGTTTTGAAACAAAAATATTTTTAGGTTGTTATAAAAAGTTCGTTTGAAACAAACGAATTTTTTCGCTCCGTGATAGAAACGAAACCTGTCCCCAAACAACCCCGTTGAGATTCGCGGCTATAACGCTGACGAACGAACAGCGTTGCGCGCAGTAGCTTACAAATCGTAAGTACTTGTATAGTGTTGTCGTCCCGTCAGTAAAATGAGATAGATTCTCGATCCATGAATCGAACTTTTACCCCGTCAATAAATCGAACTTTTGCCCCGGTAGGCGCTTGGCGGGGTTTGATTAAATTATGGAAAAGCAAAATCTATTTTGTAAATTCTTCTCACCGCAATTTCAAGAGAGATAACTGAGTGATGTAAAACGCTGCTACAATTTGTCAATAAGTAATATCCTCCTGTTGATATCGTATTTGCCGTACAACGAAATATTACATCAAAACCGTTCTAAAATAACTTTTACCCATAACTCAGCAACTATGATTCGTAAACAACAAATGTTTATGATAGATTTAAGCTGTCAAAGTACTCACCCATCCATGCCAATGTAGTCAATTTACTCAGAATCCGCACTGATAAATCATTGAATCGCACTTTTACCCGCATCGCACTTTTACCCCTCCTTACTCTATATAGGACATTAGTAAAATTAGTCCTAATTATCTACAAATTTGCTAAATAAAACTAGGCTGTATCTTTTGTATTTGCAATGCTGTTCGGTTACTACCCAAATGACAACCAAATAAATGTTCACTTGGCTTTTAACAGGGATCAGCCTTGTAGCACGGTAAACACAAAAGATATAGCTATACTTTGTTCAGCAATATTGTAGATGATAACTAGTTCTATGAATGTCCCATACATAACTTTTTAAATATTTTACTTGGCTGAGACAGTACTGTCAAATAATTCAAAATTAAGTCAAAGTGATCGAGCTACTACTGCTCTTCGGTACAAACCTATACGATTATTTGGAAAAATCCGTAAATTTCGAATAATACAGAGTTTGTTACATGTTCAACAAGCTCAAACTACGTACAAATTAAAACGAAACAGTTCAGAGCATTTTATGATTATTAAACTCGAAATTACCGCATATAAAAACATTTACGACCTAAACGGGTTTGGGCTGGCAATGGCCGCGAAATGTAGCGACAGCGCGCACCGCCGCCTCTTACATAATTAGAAATTTTAATTGCAAAGATTCGTACTGATACATGCTACAGGAATGCAGACGGCTTAGGTCGGGCCGGACTCTAATCAGGTTTACAAAGATTTTACACGATAACTGTTTTCTCGCACAAGTGATTGGTCATAAAAAAAACACTAAACGTTTCAATCCCTGGTACACTTTGCTTCCGTGTACAACTGAAAGAAACACTCCGAACAGGAAAGATATACTGCTATCTATCATGTTTAACAACTATCGTTAATAGACAAGTTTTCAATTAGTATCCTCTTTAGCGAATGTTGCGCGAAAACTCTTTTCCACAAAGCATGGATGGAAGGCCTGTGCGTTGTTAGTTGTTAGCAACGAAAGTGAAATGTTTACTACTTTTCTGCTACAGATGCGCCGCATCGCGAGGGTGCAGCAGCCGCTGGTGAGTTTTCAATAATTACGAACGAATTAAGTAGTAAAAACAGTCACAACAAAACGACAGGAACCAAATAACATATAAGGTCAAATTATTGACAATAATTCGATTACTTAATTGTTGTACTTACTTTAAAGTTTTGGTTTTCAAATATTGAAATATATTGAATTTCAGTCATTATCAAGTTACACAAAGTTGAAAGCTTTGTTTAATTTGTTTACTTATACGTGTCCCTTGTGCAAAGCAGTTTCTTTACACAAAATTTTTCATATTTTCAACACCACCCTCATATCCTTGCTGGATGTTTCATGAAGTATCGTTATATACTGCAAATAAAAAACAGGAAAATATTTCCAATAAAACAAGTTAAACTTGACTGCTACACTGCAGTGTCGGCAGAGTTTTGCAGCGGCAACAGGCTAAACAGCAGACCGGCTACCCAACAAGCGACGTTCAAGTGCACAACCAGCCCAACGATCACGATCGAGCGTAACTGGATCGTTTCATGTGGCGCGGTGCTGACGTGATGTTGCTGTTTCTAATTTATGCTACACAGTCGCCGCGGCAGTCGCAGGAAAATGACTTTCTCACTCACCAGTTACCCTTTGGCGGGTTTCACCGATCTTGTTTTGTGCGGCATTTGCGACGCTGACTATAGCTACCGCCGCACCGGCTTGACGTCCGAGGAGAAGATACCAATTAACAAATTGTATCATCGTACCCGGTTGATGCGCATACGATCAAGTTAATTTTCGTAAATTAACCGATTTTTTTTTTATCCGAAAGACGTTCATTTACAGCTAAGCTACGTGATGAAATCGTGATCGCACATACGCGTTTACGGAACCGGTAAATTGAATTATTTTGCAGACTTTGTTATATATTTCCGCTTTTTCCCTTTTTCTGGGGTAATAAAGTTCGTTCAGTCGACGGAGAGAAAGTTTGATATACGATTACAACCGTGATAACGATAAAAGGACTATCTTTACTTATGTCACCGAAAAATATTACACAATATGGCACTATACCGGCCGAACTGCTCGCGGGTTAATTCACTTCATCCAATCAACTGTTATGAAGCATTAAAATACCACAGATAATATTCCATTAAACGTCAAAATTACTTTCAATTTTAACTGGTGGCTTTTGTTTTAAAACTATTAAAAAACAGACAAACAAACCAAGATAGTCAATAAATGTAACGGAAAAGTTAATCACCCACTTATGAATAGAATAAACTGCAAAGCTCTGGTTAACTGATTGTTACCGTACCACATTCTGCGGCAATCCCCAGCTTCATTATTAAACACCGCAGCAGTATAACAGGTACTCGAAGGCATCACTTTCTGCACTGTTTACATTAATTCACTCTTTCGGTGTCAGGGTCATTATATGAAACCGATTCACAATTTCACTATGTGGTTTGGATTCGAAAAAAAATCTACGATCAACTCAACCGCCAGCGGTCGCGTTCACGTCGGTTTTTTTTCTCGCTGCTGGTTTCGAAAATAAATCTAATTATCAACTTGACCACTCACTCGTTGTCTACTACTGCGGTATGGGCCCACAAACGAGATTGAAAAGTTGCCAGGTGATTAATGCGCCTCGTTGAGCGGAAATTACGCAGTGATGTTTGAGGCCGTGATTATTTCGCACTATTTTCATAACACGACCGGCGACTAACCTGGTTTTTCGGAGAAGTGGTGAAGTGCATTAACCGCGTGTGGGATCAAGCTTTTACTTCTACCGGTAAAGGCACGTGGATGATAAACAAGTGTCTAAAGTAACTCAACCAAAAAATTAGTTTGGCATTTGAGGTTTTATTTTAATTTTCTGTAAAACCCTTTCTATTTTATTTTCGTTTTACTCAAAAGGGAGAACAAGATACTGCTTGAATGTCAAATTTCGCGTGGCAAAATTTTGCTAATTCCACAGTTTGCATTAAAACCACATTCAAAACGACTTCAATAGATATATACATTACAACTAATATATACATTAAACGGTAACAAACATTAAACTGAACCGAGAACCAGAAGGAGAAAGTGTTAATACGATCAACTCGGTTCAATGAATACAGCATTGCCTGCGTCTATTACAATAACGATAAAGCACAGATGTTTAAAGCCATAAATAATCGCCTGGTTCTCAAAAGGCACTGTAGGGTACAGGAGGGTATTTTCCCCATTAAGCGGTAGCCTAAACAATATTCAGGAACTACGTTGAAACTATATTCATTCGAGACAAGATTTTTATACCAGTTGATAGAATACTATTAATAAATAAATATTTACTGAATATCGGCGTGTATTTTGGTCTTAATGGAACGCTACTGAATTTGAGTTATAGTCGCGAGAAATGATGAAGTCGCAGCGGCTAAATTGGGCCCATTTTCTATAGTGGTGTCTGTGTTTTTTTAAATTCGACCGGCCAAAATAGCCTGCACTGGGATTAGATGCTTTTCAAAAACAGATCAAAAGAGAGACCGATGGATAACGTGTCGGTATTGCCTACACTCAAAATATTCTGCACATAATTAATGGTAAATTTCCATATGAAATTCCATATGATCTTCATGTGCCACATACAAGCACGATCCGCCCAGAATTGCATATGAAAATTATACGCACATGAATAGTATGTGCAAATTTTTCGCGTAGACATAAAAGATAACTGTTTGGCACATAAACTTGATTTATTGCGCATATTGCAAAAATCTATGTGTGGGACACATAGAAACTATACGAAAAGTTTTCTCAGTGTAGATACTGGCTCATTGAAAATAACTAGTTTTGCAGTGACAACAGCTTACTGCTGGCGCTAGTGTACATTAAATCGTTCATATACGCTAGCACCAGAAGCAAGTGGTTGTCACTCAAAAACTAGCTATGTCGACACGATAGAAGAGTTTCAGGCGCAACTGCATCACATCTTGGTAGTAGTGTAAATAAAGTCTCATATGCTGAAATTAAAAGCAAAATGCTGCAGATTGCTAGTGAATTAAAATTGATTTATATTTTCATATCAGAGGGTCATTTTCGTGTTCTTCCGTGAAGAAAAGAAGTAGAACTGTTCTGTGACAACATATTCACAGCTATTTAGTTGCTAGAATAAGTAAACGTGATCATAATTGTGTGTTTTCCAAACCATCGTCAAGAGCGGATACGCGTAAGCGATTGCTGCTGTTTTTTCAGCCTGATTACGCGCTAGTGGAAAAACAGTGTTTTGGATGTTCATTGAATAAAATTTAACAAATTACTTACATTTTTTATGAAAATAGTTATAACGCATTAAAGCTTATGAGTGCTACATTCGTTTCAGTATTGTTCAGCGCAGCAAAAAAAGGTAATGTATGCCGAATTTCGTAGCGTGCTGGAAATATCCTCCCGTACCCTAACTTCGTTAGTCACTATGCAATAACTATTTACACTGAAACACAATTTTTTTGTTAGGGGGGACTTAGACTACTTTGTCTATTGAATTGAACTTTTGCAGTAGAAACATAATTAGCCTTATGTCAAATCTGGGTTCGTGACGCAAAACGGTCTAAGTGGTTTCACAATTTTTACCTAATTTTGATAGATTTTCTTTTATTTGATTATAGTGACTTTAACAGCTTGGGTCATTCGTGACTTATGCGGGTTTGGGATTTGAACCCGGGTCCTCGGCGTGAGAGGCGTAAATGCTAACCACTACACCGAGATTGACCCCTTATTTTCATAGATTTAATGGAAGCTCTATTTCGATATATTGCTCGTCAAGTTTTAAATTAAACAGTAGCCGCCAGGCAGTTTCAGTAATTAGTCTTGGAATATCGATATAGATCTGCATAGCTTGCAGCGTTTTACATAGTCAACATTCAATAAATAATACATACAGAGCTACATGTAAATTAACGAACAAGATTCGCAATACTGGTTGAAAAAGTTAACACAAAAACATGTTCCCAACTGAATGTTGTGATCCTATAACATAGAAACGATTTGTGAGTATTCAGTGCACATAAACGCACAAACTTCTACTTCTACCTTTCAACAAAGTAAAACGTATGAAGATCTGTGCCTAGGGCACGAACGAGGGGCTCACGTAGGACTCACGTAGACGAATACAAGTTCAATTCGATAAAGCTTGACATTTTGCAAATGTTTGTCACACAAATTTTTAATTTACTTCATTGTAATAAATGCTCTGAAACATTCCTATGAATTTGTAACAAGAAGACAATTTTAAATTTCCTAAATGCTCATACTCTGTACGCCTCCTAGTTGGCCTCGAGGTAAGACGCTGGTCTAATAAGCCAGTCGTCGTATGTTCGAATCTCGGCTGGGAGAGGCTGTTAGAGTCAATAGAATCGTAGCACTGACCTCGCACCATCCTGTATTCTAACAGCTGGTTGCGAAGTCTGTTGTATAAAAACAGGTCAAATGTCGACAACAGAATTAGCACCCAGGTTTTGTTTGCCGTACTCTGTAGGTATATCAGTTGTATTGTATCCGTTTCTTAGGGTTTGTAGTTACACTAAGAGTTTTATCAGACTACAATCACATTTTTTCTGGTGATTGGCGATGATATCGCAATTTGAAAATTTTTGTGTGATTAGTAGCACTAGGCAACTTTAGGTAACTGGCTTGAAATGAATATTAGCTGGTTTAAGGATCTTGCTCAAAACATATTCTCACAGTCACCTCACTCATCTCACTTCTCTCACGGGCTCTATTTCATCCATCCTCATCTCATCTTATAGGCCCTATTTGATTTGTACAGTGACCCAGGTGAACGATAAGGGTTATTGCTAGCGTGAGACAGGGCTGCATCTTATCACCGCTTCTGTTTCTCATCGGTATGGATGAGATATTAGTTGAAGTAATTGACAGTAGACCAAATCAGTGGCGACTCGTCCGCATGTTCAACCTGTTCATAGGACAGGCAACAAAATTCAGCCCGACAAATTTTTTTTTTCATTCGTTCATGATCTCGTTTGCACCGACGCATATGCAATACGAAGCTGATGAACAGAATGTTCAACACGACGTTTGAACGTTGCTTTAGAGATCACAATAAACAAGTATACCAACACATTGTTCTTGGTGAATGGTGATACTGAATTAGCACCAGGAACAATGTGCTGGTACGAAGGAGATAAAAAGAGAATGTCAAACAGCTTCTATACTCGAAAGCGCGGGAGCATTATTGTCTCATTAACTCGTTCATCTTTTGCATTGAACAACTTACCCCCATTCGTTTGACCGTTTTTAATCTGAACACTTTTTAATTTGAACCCCGTTGGTTTGCACGACGTGCAAATTAAAAATGTTTCAAATATCATTCTCAATATGACATCATTTGTTTATGCAGACAATGCACATAAACACGATTTGTTTGTACTGATCTAGCGTGTTTAATCTGTTTCACATTGCGTTTTCCTAACGGTTATGGTAGAAATCCGATCGGAGAATGAAATATTCACTGCTTGCAACTGCCAACTGAATCAAACCATCAAAACAATAACAAAGGGCAGGGCAGCCAGTTCACATAAGTTCCAGCATATTTAGGGTTACCAGTTGTTCAAATTAAAAACTAACCCCGTTAGTTTGCATGAGGAATCGTTCAAACGAACGGGGATTCACTGTACCACGTTTCTCTATAGGGCCAGCGCTTCGATTTCATTTTGTTTAGTTACGAAGCTAATGAGCAAAACGTTCAACACGACGTTTGAACGTTGCTTTAGAGACCTCAATGAACAATCATGCCAACGATGCCAACGCATTATTTCTAGCGTTGATTGTTGATACTAGCAACAGGAACAATGTGTTAGTACGAAGGGGATTTGAAAATAGAGCGCAGTTGGCATGCATTATTCGCAAATTTTTCTCATTAACTCGTTCATCTTTAGCATTGAACAACTTACGCATGTTGCTTGTATGTGGTGTTCTGCCTTCTGCAAAGTTATAAGTCTATTTGCCACCGAGTGCGTGCAAATTGAATTTGGTTCAATAGGTAAATTGAACGAAAATTTTTCGGGTCATAGTTAAAATTCAGAAAGGAGTTTGCTGGTACAGTAAACCGGTGTATGTATTTGTTTGATGCTTAAACTATAGCATTTGTTTGTATTTTTTGCTGGTTAAACAGGTAACAGCTTTTCCCGTGTAAATCTTATGGGAGCGTTTGCTCTAACTCTTTTATCCATACGGCCTATTATCTTGCTCGCACAAAGCCGAAACGATATGCAGAGCAAGTTAGATGACCTCTCCGAAAGCTCACAGAGAGCAAGTGTCACAGTCAATATAGCAAAAACTAAGTCTATGACAGTGAACACTGACGATCCCACCAACTTCACAGTAGCGGGACAAGTTGAGCAGGTAGACACCTTTCAATATTCTGGCGCTCAAACCAGATCATTCTACGTACGAAAACCAAAGTGAAAACCCATCATTCAAAATGGTATGTACAATTTGACCTCTTTTCACCTGATCAGAATCCCCCGGATTATTTCGTGTGGTACACTAGAATCTCGTTTTACGTCCATTCGTTATACGAGATTTCGTTTTGCGTCCACTTTTTTACGTCCGAAATTTGAACTAACGTTCATTGTTTTTACGTCCAAAATTTGAATTAACGTCTACTAGGGTCTTTTTCTAATTCCCGTCGTAATAAGTAAAGCCATTCTAATTTTCATCATTTGCTGGATGGATTTAATGAATACTGCAAAAGTTGTTGTGCTGATTTAACTCAAACACACTTACCTTCCGATCCGTGAACTTTGAAATCACTGAAAAGCGACTATTAAAGCATATTATTGAAATTAAGCAACTGACACTATTTCGAAAATTCGTCGTACCGTTTTAAAATACGTCCATTAAAATTTTTCATCGTCCGAACTAAAAATCACAACAATGTTTACGAAGCTAACGTGCATATATTTTTGTAGGACGGCATGACAAATGTTATTCTACAAAATTTCTGCAGGTCAGGCAAGTTTTCCTGGCTGTAGAATAACGACAATGCCTTGCGTGAGTTATTTTCATTTATGAATGACGGAAATTAAAACGATTAGTCGACATTGCCTTCTTCGTCGCACGAAAAAACGTAGGAAATTTGGCTGGTAAGACTTCTTTAATGATAAAACGCATTTAAATAGATCTCAGCTCACTTTGATTGATCGCGTATGATAGACAACTAACTAAAATATTAGGGAATAACTAGTTTTGCATTGTGTGTCATAAAAATTCTGATATTGACAATAATTTGTATTGGATAGGACGGGAATAGGCAATTATGCCGATGTAGCAACATACCCTATGTAACGTTGTTTATTTTACGTCCAAAATTCGAATTACAATCGTTTCTTTTTACGGCCAAAATTTGAATTACATGTTTCTTTTCACGTTCAAAATTTGAAATATTGTCCTCTCGTTTTACGTCCAAAACTTGAATTACCGTCCTTTTTTACGAACGGTTTTTTACGTGCCCCAATAGTGGTCGTAAAACGAGATTCGAGTATAATTAATATTTTGGGAACTAAGTGAGCACAGGATTCCTACTTTGGTTGAATTCTAACCTATAATCCTTCAAAAACGGAACGTAATGCCTGAGGGAGTCATGCCAGTGTCTGCCTGTTAGAAGTCTGCTGTAACTGATTAGAAAGTCGTTTGAAGCTGGTCAAAAAAGTTAAAGACGGAGTTATTTCATTACTCCAATTGAGGTTCGGCCGTTTTAAGAACTCAAACCGGTTGAAACCGGTAAATTCGCTGGTGGACGATTGCATTTAGGATGGTACGATAGGAGAAATAATAAGCGAACCCCTGCGTAGCAATAAATTCGTTCAGACTCACATAAATCGAGATTGTTATGCTCGCTCAAAAGTAAACTACTATGTATCAAGCTTTACTGAGACGTTGATACTAAAATACCAGTACTATGTGTAAATGGTCTATCATGATGTTAGTGTCAAAGGTTATACCACTGACGAACTGACATGACACATAGAAGAAAATCCTTTAAAAACCATCGTCCTACACATTTTGCTTGCACACTAGCACCCTCTGTTATGCATGTTGCGGAGTAGCTTGCATTTGAAGGGTCTTACGCTGTAGGATTTTTTACATTTGAATGGTTTTATACTAAAAACTCGAAATAACACTCGCGCGCCGCGGTGTGTTCATGTTGCGAAACAACGTTTTTTGTGGAAAATGGGTGGTTTTTGTTTGGACGATGGGATTAACGCGAGTGTCCCGTCTGTTAGTCTGTGGTCGACGTAACGACCAGCACCATGATTGTTGAGAAAACGCATTTTTATCGTGAAAAACGTTTCAAGCCATATAATCTTTGCTATAAACTTTTTCAATCGAATCGAATTTCAATTGACAGATATTTAGTAGAGTTTATTAATCAAAACAGGACTGATTTTTTGAGTATTGGGCATGTGAACAACATGGTTAAGAGTGCGTAGAACCGAAAAAGTACATTTTGGTCATTTTGGTTTTTACGTCAACTATTTTATCCAGCGATGCCGCCTCCGACTTGACACGATTAATTCGACGAACTGTAGAGTTTTTCAAAATGTTCAGTCCATCGCTTAAGCTGTAGCTATGCTCTGTAACTACAAATGAAACTGAAACCGTTAAAAGGGTTCGTAGTGCGGTGATAAATCCCAGATGGAGAAATAAGAAACACGTCTTGCTACGTTGTTTGTCTCGAGCGGATGATCCCTTCGTGTATCCAGCTTTTTACGAGCCATAATGGCGGACGTATTCGTAATATTTGAACGGCCTTTTGACATTTCCCTAATACATCGCACGTTTTCTTTGCGCGCGTCCACCGTAAAACCACTGACGAACTGACAGGACACATAGAAGAAAATCCTTTAAAAACCATCGTCCTGCACATTTTGCTTGCACACTAGCACCCTCTGTTATGCATGTTGCGGAGTAGCTTGCATTTGCAGGGTTTTATGCTGTAGGGTTTTGTACATTTGAATGGTTTTATACTGAAAACTCAAAGTAACACACGCGCGCCGTGATGTGGCCATGTTGCGAAACATGCTTTTTTGAAAAACGAGTGGTTTTTGATTGGACGATGGAATTATCGCGAGTGTCTTGTCTGTTTGTCTGTGGTTATACCGTTATGCATTATACTCTTTTTACTAACACATGCCTTTGCGACGGTTGCAGGTTCATTGAACATTGGTTGAGCAGATAACGCTCATTTCAATTCTGACCTCTTTCAGGAACAGCGCACAGATTCGCTCCAGATTTCAGATTGTGGTATTTATTGCAGTTGTGCAAATAAAATGGCTCCTTCGTTAAGTGACTTTCTTTAAGTGGCAAATGAAGCAACATGCTCTTTGAAAAACGCTGAACCTTCTCTAGAAGATTTATCTCATAATAATGCCTCGGTTGCAATAGACAAAAATTATGAGTAAAATCATCGCAAGAAATAAAATCGGGATAAATCCGGTAGGGATACTTCTCGCCCGGGACCCTCCCCTTACAGATTATAGGTTCCAGAGGTGACAAAGCACTCAAAAGCCGCTAAATTTTAAATCAAAACGGAGAGTTACGTTTATCTGTGATGGTACTCTCCACTATGATTCAAAATTTAGCGGATTTTGAGTGCCTTGTCGCCTCCGTAACCTATATTCTCTGCACCTCCCCTACAGAAGCTAAGTTCAGTATTACCAAGTTCGGGAGTATAAAGGTATGAGTATGGAGTAAGAAAAAAGTTCTGCTTGGCTCAAGAAGACCTTGGGTTTAATTAACAGAAATACCGGAGAGCATAATTTTGTTGAGTTTCTGTAAACGAAGCGTGCAAGTAGCAGGTGCCTACACAATTTCGTCGTCCCGATAATAAAACGAGTTAGATTAAACTTCTCGGTCTGTGGTTTGACAACTACCACAAAATTGAAGAGAAAAAACAGTACCTATTTGAATGTTACGTAATCTTTAGGATCAATATATGTGTTAACACACTACGGAAATAACGCTATGACGAAAAACAACTGTATCATCAGACGGCCTGGTGGTGTAACTGGTTAAACAACACGCTCAACAAGAGATTGGGAGCTGTGAGCTCGACTCTCATCCTCGCTTAGTCGTATTATTAGTCTAAGATCAAGATTTTCAGTCCATCTTATTTTTGATTTGTCACATTAAGCATTTACTCTTCCCGTAAAGAAAAAAGTAAAATGACTTATTGTCAACCAAAAAAAACAAGACAATAGTATCACTATAAACTGGCAGTAATTCGTTCAAGTCGTGTGTTTTGAAATAAGACTACTTTAACCATTGTGGAGCAATTTTGTCCATTAAACGTACAGTTTTGATTGAAGCGCTAGTGTACCGCACTTAACACAAGGTGCCATCTGGCTATGAAACAAGTTTCATAAACTAGATCTGAAAACTGGTAAAAAGACTCAATCTGCCTGCTGTAGTTCCAAAGCGTGTTGAACAAAACGTTCAATCAAACATTAATCGTGCTTCCATATATGATGAACATTACAGCAACAGACAAAAACTTCTTCACAATCAAAGCTGTTGTTGTTGTTTTCACACAGTTATCTTCTTGCTTACACTGACCGTTATGTACCAATTGAAAGTTAATGGAAGGAACGAAACATTAGATAAAACAATTTGTAATGTTGAAAGTCAGTTACCCCCGCTTATCCAACGTCCGAATGACCGGGTGAGACACGAGTGATATGCTAATTACCTTAATCAAAACTTTGATTGTGCCACAAATAATGCAAGAAGAAGTATAAAGTTAGACAAAAATAGACCCAACTCTTCAGCAAAAGTTGTGTTACCGCTCTGGCTGGCGGAAGATGCCGACAACAGGCGATGATTACGGTTCGAGGAGCAAGCCTGGGCTTGCTCGCTTTGGGTAGCGAACAATAGCCCAGTTTTTGCGAGTTTCAAGCTCTGCGGTGTGGTTTCATGCATGAGTGTGCCTCCGTCCGCTGACAGGCTGACAGACTGACAGACGGACGGACGGACGGACGGGCAGCCAGCGAAAAACAACAACAAGTACATAGAAATTTTCACGCGCAAGGTCTCGTTGCGCGCCGGACGTCGCACTGCGGTCGTTGTGCTCGATTTCCCCTGCCGCGGCGAGGTAAGGTTCCGAAAATTGGGTCATAGGGGAATCTTCTCCTTCGCGGCCCAGGGTCGAAACACGTGGATGATTATTCGGTGGTTTGTTGCCGGTTACAGTACTCGGCTCGGCTGACTCAACGTTTGATGATAATGAGATCGAAATTGTTTGAGGGCGAGTTGAAGGAAATAAATTAAGGCAATCACTGCAGCTGATGAATAGCATGATAATGGTGGAATTGCATAATGTTTTACCAACACTTTTCATTACAAGAAGTAGATTCTAGAGTAGATAAAGCTGAGTATAATTAAAAGTGGATTAAATACCTGGTAATAACTCTCGTAGTTGATTTCGGTATCCAGAAGATTGTCCATGGAATGATTCTTCATCGAAATGAATCTTCCGCCGCCATGCACTGCGGAACCGTTCATGCGATCACTGTAACTATGGCCACCTCCGTTTAGGTTGTTGAAGTGCCTCATCCCATTACTGTGGATTCCTGAGTGGCTAGGACTGCTGGAACTATTGTTGTTACTGTTTCCGTTCATAATGTTTCCTACGCTATGACTGCTATTTACACTGCTACCGTTGTTCAGCTTGCCATTACGCGTCCGATATCGGTTGTAGCCGTTATCGAACATGAAGGGGCTAGAACTGAAATCGTCCATCGATTTGGATCTCGACCGGCTCGATGGGTTAAGCTGGAAGAACGTTGGCTGCTTTTGCAGACGTCGGGGTAACATTTGGCCTGCACCGGCTGCATGCTGAGTCGAGTGTCGCCTGTAAGTCATGATTCGTCGTGATTGACTAGCTCGTAGTTGCCCGAAATATGATTGCGAAACGACGTGTTTTTAATTGTGTGTTTAACCAAATTTTAAGTCAGATTTCCGAGTCTAATTTTTTAACTAGTTCTATCCGCCAAATATAAAATAGACGATTGACAGTTATTCTATGAAAGGCTAGCATACGAAACTCACTCACTCATTTACTTTCACTCGATTAATTCACGTTAAGCGGATAGAACTGGCTTAAAAATCAGGTCAGAAGTATCTTATCCTCGCACTGGGTTTAATTCAAGAGCAAAACATTAATAAGCAAAATTGCCACACAAAAAAAACTCCAACGTACACACATCGCATCGCAATCCGTTTCGCAACTAATGGGCCGTTATTTTCTCTCTCGCACACACAAAGCATCCATACCTCATTCGACGCACTTCCTCCAGATTACTATCGCTATCCACCACGGCCGTCATGCCGGCAATATTCTTGACCTTACGTGCCGCAATGTTATTAACCAGGTAATTATTATTGTAGTCAAACGACGCACCACCGGCCGTAGAGGATTTCACATTCAGGAACATATCGCTCTTCTGCCGGGTTAACATCGGTGGTGGCCCGTAACGGTAACCGGCGGGGCCCATTTTACCGTTATACATAACACCGGTGCCACCCGGTCCTATGGGGAGGCCGGCTGACGCGGGTCGCATGGCGACATTTCCCACCTCCAGATTGCTCGCCATCCAACGCGATTTGGCCATCTTCTCGGCGTACGTCGGTGGCCATGGTCTCAGCAGACGATCCGAGTAGCGCTTCTCGGCCATTCCGTTCATACTGAAGCCACGATCGAAGCGGGCCGTCGTGAGCACCATTATGCCTGGTTTTTAAAGAATTCGCTGACAGCTCTGGTTTCTTTGCACTGCTTAAAATCAAACACAAATAATAAACATCAAAATCAGCTGCTCTCAATGGAGAGCCGGAGTGAGTATCACACGAAGATTTATCCTCAAAATTATTCGATTTGGTTCGATGAGTTTCGTTTGGTTTGGTTGGGTGTTCGGCCTAGCTGAAACCGTTTCCCGGAAACATCATTTCGTTTAAGTGTCACAACAGCACTGACCACCCGGCCGTCGTGGTGGTAACCTGACAGAAACGGACGCTTTAATAGATGGGTTTATACCTTCACTGCACCACTCTACCGTATTTTATAACACTAATTAAACGATAACGATACTCCATAAACTCTTCTTGTGTTATAAATTGTACTTTGTGATGGTAAACTGGCTTCATTCCAGCGGTGCTTCAACCCGTTCACTCGAACTTTTGGACCGCAAACGCACACGACATAATGTTACTCGTCGCTACCTCACTGTTTCCGCCCCGGAGATCGTAATCACCGCTGCAATTCCGGATTCACTGACTTTTCCCAAAGCAGATGAGTTTTCACTAATTTGCACATTGTTGTTTCCGAGTTACTATTAGCACGCACCACCCGTCAACGTCGCCGTCGAAGATCGTTTGTTCGATGATAGGCTTGGACAGACTGAAAGGCAGGCAACTCTGTAAGCGACTTTCCCAAAACAATTCGGGCGCGAAAAACGAACGCTGTTTACCACTCGTGGATCGAATGCTGTTGCTGCTGGCGCTGCGGTCGGTGGGTGGGTATGGAATGGATAAATATGAAAAAGAAGGCTTTATCTCGGCTGAATCCCCTTGAAGCTCGAACCAATTGAATTTCATTTTCCTACGTAAGTGTTGAGGAACAAGACGAGATGATGTAAACAGCACACTGGTTTTGTGCGGCGTTGAACGCGAAGCAGGTGTAAAGTCAAAGAAAGTTTCCTTATCGTTGGCACGTCTATCGAGTATCGATCTCTAGAGCCACTCTAGAGATACAGGTTTGCTTTCAGCAGAGTGATTTGTTACCTTGGCTTTAGATGGGGGACGGTGGTCCCCGCAGCAAGTGTTTGGTTCAATCTGATGTAATAATTGGTGAACCGGTAAATAAATTACTGTGGACATCGATTACATTCCACAAATGGGTAAAAAGTGGTTGCGACGCCGCAATTTAGGATTGAGCATTAATTTAGTAATTTTGAATTGGTTTTGAAATTTTCAAAATGGAAATAAATTCATCTTAAGAACAAAACCAATTGCATTTAAATTTCTGTGCTACTGCACGTAGGATAAAAAGGAAAACGTTGCTTGCTTTTAAATTTTGCGAATACTGATCGGTGCACCGCCAATATGCAATGCCCAACAAAGTATAACAAAGTTACTTTTTTCTTCAAACAGGTGCTTTCTGAATTGCTACCTATGCAATTACATATTTATGCGGCAATAAGCCATAAAATATTTCTCAGCTTCGTTAAGTAAAATTGGCTTAGGCAACCGTGTTGTGCCGCTTCATAATCATTAATTCCATACAACGATTATGTCAAATATATCATACACGGAAATGGAATCCTCTGCCTTATCAGAGCCGTTGCGTCTAAAAAAATCACAGAATCAAATAAAATATAAAAAATCAAGCTGTACCTTCGCTTAGGATGTAAAACGGCATGATGTAAGACCGTATATTATGTTTATCACAAATACGGGTCTTTTCTTTAAAAAAGTAAGTTCTCTCAACAATCGAGGGGAGGTCTAGCTAGCACTAAATTAGGAGTTTTTACTTTCTGGCCTAAAACGAACATGATTGATTGATGATTTGATGAAATCGCTTTCAGTTATAGTAGAAGTAGATGGAAATTACTCTAAACTTTCCAGTTGATTGATGAAAGAAAACTTCTATGAGCGCCTCGAGAAAACATAACTCGACGGCCAAGACATACTAAGAGCGCCAGATTGCCCAGATGATTCATGAAAAGATGGTGATCCGGATCTTAAATGTGTAATCCACTGATGGTGACCTCTTCCCCTCTCCCCTACGACTCCTTGAACACGATCATTCGAAAAAAAAAACATGATTTGCGGTACCATGGATTGGCGCTCGGTGGCTTATGATATGAAAAAGTTCAAAACGACATGAAAGTATATAAATTATCCTGTTTTTGACCCATCCTTTTTTTTTTAAATCGATGGCACAACAAAATAGCGGGCCTTCAAACATAGAAGTCATTTTTAGTTGGAAAATTGACTTTAAATGTTTCTAAAAAATACACAATTTGCAATATCGAAAAAAGGATGGGTCAAAGACTAGATAATTTTATTAGCTTTTAAACGGCGTTGAAGGTTTTATTCGCTGTGTAATCGCTCCAGATATGCGCGGTACAAATAGCTGTAACTTTGTCGTTTTTTGGAATTCATCCAAACGGGTTCAAACACATGTGCTCAAAATCTCATTCTTTCGATATAATCAATAAAAAAATCGATTTTTTAGAATTGTACCATGCCCCCTTAATCACCTGAAAATTATTTAGCTCTCAAAAAATATGAAAAACTTGCTCGCCATTGTTGACGAAAATTTAGAAAACAAAATATTTTCAACGTTATATAAAAAACCCAATACTATTCTACAATATCCATAGAAGTACCTATCTTTGCTGTCAGTACCATTAACACCAGAACGTTTCGGTGATTCAAACTTCTTAATTTTCTGCAAGTCTTTAGACTAAAATGATTGTGATTACCCTAATTCAGGAGCAGGCACGTCAAGCACCAAATCAATTACACGATAATAAAATTTCTCAGATAAGGTACACGTACAAATAGTTTAAACAAATCTGGAGTAGCTTTAATTTGCAATAGGACTATTTTTCTTGGAATTGTTGTTTCAAAACAAAAAAATCAAATCATGTACCGTGAACGTACCATATTCTGCGCAGTTAAGACATTTTTATGATTCTTCCGCTATTCTAAGTATTCTAGATTTTAATTAACAACGTAGATAGCAGCAACGTATAGTGCTACGATCTATAATATCCGGTAAAAAATATAGGAATTACAAGTCGACTAACAATTGAGTATATTTTTCGTTTTGTAAACTTATCCACGGTGCCTAATTCTGCGCACTTTCTTGTCCATGTTCCTAATTCTGCGCATGTTTGCTCCTAATTCTGCGCACCCAAAAAGTGAAAACAAATACTCCTGCCATACTGTTTATGTCTTTATACGCTGAAATCACACCAAAAAATCCGGCATTAGCTATTACCATAAATAAATCCATGATCCGGCCTTCTTGTGCTGTCCGGGTAGCAAAGGAATATTGTTATCATTTTGATTGCCTCATTTTAAGGGTTAAGGGCGAATTGATTCGGGTTTTCTGCATACTTAACATTACACTTTAGATTAATACTAAAAATTGTGTTTTCATATAGAAACCACTTCCCCACTCTCTGACAGCCCCATGAGGTTGGACATTAAAAAAAATAGAAGACATGGTTTCATGAACTGGCGCTCGTAGGTTCGGACCCCGAGACACAGCACAGGATTCCAATCAATGCAAGTTAAAGATTCTACTTGAATTTTCATGCCTCTATACCTCAGCCATTTGGGTGCGGTTGCATATTCTATCGTAATTTCTTTGTAGGATACATTGCTGCGCAGAATTTGGCACATGAATAAAAAATCTGTGCCTAAATCTGCGCATTATTGCATCGTATTTTTCTAAGGAAAGCAATGCATGCAATCACTCTTTTTGTCTAAAACATGACTAAAACTAATTATTCTTTCTAATTATGCTGACTAATTTGATCATTGCAAAGAATTTCGATCAAAAATTTGTTAATTTTCTAGAAGGATAATCTTAGCGTTGGTGCTAACGACGATGTTTTCTGCGATATAAAATACTTTCAGTTTCACGTTAAATTATTTCGCTCTCAAATATTATGGCCCGTTTGTGAATAATGGCGTAATATTCAACAGACATTTATAAAAAAATAACGCAATGATCATAGTTATGCACAATGCTAAAAAATACTTATATATAGAAAAATGCGCAGAATTAGGAGCTGCGCAGAATTAGGTGCGGTCACGGTATATAAAATAAAAACTTAATACCATTACATAAGTTTTCATCGGAAAACTTTTGCGTACGAATGAAAACTATTTGTAAACGGTGCCATAAACATAAAAACTGTCAAATACACATGCACAATGAGAAGTAATGCGGGTTTTCATGCTATTTCAGTTCTTGTACAAGCTTAGGACAATCGTTGCTTTATTGTCCAATGATTAAACAGTCAAATTTTATTACTTTAAAAACTATAAAATGGTTTCTAACAAAACTGATTAGTCTAGTTCCTGATTATTTCCCAAGTAACAATGGTAAGTTTTATTACGTTACTCTAGTGGTTTTCATGACCAATTTCATAAAACCGCTAATAAAACTATGAGCTCCAGCAGAATTTTCTGATGACCGCTATAAAACTGCCTTTCGACCAAGTGGTCCACTCTTCAGAACTTTATTCCTCTATAAGAATTAGGTCATAAGCTAAAATAGTCTTATCACGCTATGCTGAAAGCTGCAATAAAACCGATTAATTAAGCTTTTCGTTACAAAGCTATAAAACATACAGTTTGCTCTGGTAAAATGCTAAAGCAATCCGCCAGCTTTGTTGACTTGAAAATACGTCCGTGAGCAGAAAAGTTGAAGTTTTCCTGTCAGATCATCCTGACCGGTTTGTTTTATAGCGGTCATAAAAAATGTCACATAGAATAATTAATAAATTTCTAGCAGTCCCCGTTGGTTTACAGCATATTCGCATTAAATTTTATCGTGCATAATGGTCATAAATAAAATCAATGCGCCATCGAAATTTTGCAATTTTCAAAAACTGGTCGTTTTAGCAAAATATATATATATTCAATTAGTCAATCTCAATTGCTAGCAACATCATTGTGGTTGCTTCCGAGAATCGATTGATAATAACTTCCTTTTTTGTTTGTGAGCTAAAACAAAATACTAGAATATGGCAAAATGGCCTCACATAACAAAATGATTTCGGTGTTGAACTCTAATATTCTCTATGATAGCAACAATAAATCTCAATCATATAATATTACAATAATCAATTATAAAACTAGCAGATTTATTGAGGTTTGGCAAGCTACTGTAACAAGATCAATTTTGATTGCTGTGCCATATTGAATCCCCCAGTTTACTTCGAGGTACGATGTTGGTCTAATAAGTCAGTCGTCGTAGGTTCGAATCTTGGCTAGGCGGTGCTGTTAAATAGAGTCAATAGGATTGTTGCACTAGCCCCGTAATTTTCATGCACTCTAATAGCCGACAACGCAGTCTGTCGATAAAGAAGGGTCAAGTCTTAGAAAGGACGTTTAAGCCCCAGGTTTTGCTTTTTGCTATACTGAGTTGCTACGCCATACGTATGGTGAGTTTATAAGAGACGTGGTGCAACCATCTAGTTTTACCGTGGTAATACAAGCAATCACTATAGGTTTGTTTTATTACCAGTTTTATGACGGTTTTATAGCTAGCTATAAGTATGTTTTGGCTCGTATCCTCCTGGTATTGCGCAATACCATAATAAAACCAGAGGTAATGATTAATAGCGCTAAACCCTTTATAAAGTTTAAGTAAAACCAAGTAGCTTTAGAACTGTTACTTGAGTTGCGCACTCGTTTAGTAATGGTGTAGATAGCGAATCAATGGAATACTTTTGAAGTAGTGCCACGAATTTGTATACCTTGTAAATTGATGACTTTAGCAAACGAGTGCTGTAGTTTTATCTATGTTATTGAAGAGAATGCTAAAGAACCTAGACTCCTAAAAAACTGCATTTTTCAGAAGAAAAATGCCAAAATTAGATAAATGTTTTGAATATTTATATTTCAGCTTTTATTTTTATTTTTATTACGAAGAAGCGGCGCAGTGCAGAGCTCGTAAAGTTACTTGTTGATTCTATTCTGGTAATCAACTATAACGATTGTTTTCAAGCGTTTTATTTAGTAGTTTCTTAAATAGTTAACAGTAAATTTTAGTACTTTAAAAATTCACATCTCAGAAAAAAAGCATCGTAGAGCAAATTGTTTTAATGAAAATGCAAGTGAATTTTTTCAACTAATCCAGTGAAAATATCAGTTGTAAACAGCTTTTCCCAAAAATGTTTTGTATTACACGATGGTTCAAAATGGGCATTTGAATGTAAATTTAATTTTTCTGTACAACTATATAAGACCTCACAATCTCTGAGAAAAAAATCCAAAACCTTTTTTTTTTTGAAAAAATAATAGTTACTTTTTTCTATTCAAGAGCTACAGCTTTACTCTCTTCAGAAAAACTATAAAACATTTTATAGCGAATAACTTTGTAGAAGATAGCAATTCTATGTCTTTTATACTTTTTGGTATTCTTAGTCTAAGTGTTCTACTATATGAAATATCATACTTTAAAATACACTCAAGTCGCTTTTTACATGAAAGATTCGGTTTACATAAATCAAAAACGCGAAAAAACCGTGTAAATTGGGAAATTCGCTAAAAAACCGTGTAAAATCCTACTGAAATTCGAGTAAAACCCCCCGTAAAAAGCGATTTTAGTGTCTATTTATTGAAAAAACTCAGATATTCTTCGAAATTCAATTAAAAAGAGTTTGAATTTTCACTTAAGCGAAATCAAAGTTTTATTTTCATTTATTGTCGACAAGCTGTTTATTTTTCTATCCTAGTTTTGCTTTTTGAGTACAGTACTATGTACAAAGTCGAAACATTGGAAAGAATTAGAAAAGCTATTATAATTTCCGTAACCAACTGAAAAGACAAACAAAAGGACAAAGGCACAATAAAAAATAAGCGAAAATAGTTCATAACTTTTTTTCTATAGAAGCTACAGGCTTAAGGACTTTGAGCTAAATATGCACCTTTTGAAGTTCTAAAAGCGTTCTGAAAATAATGTCAAAAAAAACTAAAACAAAAAAATGTAGGGTATGTTGCTACATCGTCGTAATTGCCTATTCCCGTCCTATCCAACACAAATTATTAAAAACTTCAGCATTTTTATGACGCACAATGCAAAACTAGTTATTCCCTAATATTTTAGTTAGTTGTCTATCATACGCGATCAATCAAAGTGAGCTGAGATCTATTTAAATGCGTTTTATCATTAAAGAAGTCCTACCAGCCAAATTTCCTACGTTTTTTCAAACGTAGGACGAAGAAGACAATGTCGAGTAATCGTTTTAATTTCCGTCAGTCATAAATGAAAATAACTCATGCAAGGCATTGTCGTTATTCTACAGCCAGGAAAACTTGCATGACCTGCGGAAATTTTGTAGAATAACATTTGTCATGCCGTCCCACACAAATACATGCGCGTTAACTTCGTAAACATTGTTGTGATTTTTAGTTCGGACGATGAAAAATTTTGATGGACGGATTTTCAAACGGTACGACGAATTTAAGAAATAAAGTCAGTTGCGTAATTTCAATAATATGCTTTAATAATCGCTTTTCAGTGATTTCAAAGTTCACGAATCGGAAGGTAAGTGTGTTTTAGTCAAATCAGCACAAGAACTTTTGGAGTATTCATTAAATCCATCCAACAAATGATGAAAATTAGAATGGGTTTACTTATTACGACGGGAATTAGAAAAAAACCCTACGTTGGAAAAAACTAATTCATCCCAAGTTGCACATTTAAGGGGACATGAACGACTAAATTTTTAGAAAAATCATTATTTTTTTACGTAGGACTACGTCTTTGTTTATTATACTGGGACTGGGTAGCACTTTATGAAAAAGAAAATAGAAGTGAGACGTTTGAATGAAAAATTTCAAATGCTAATAACTACTAAACCACTGAACGAAACTGAACAATTTATATGTCGATAGATAAAATGACCAGCAATTTTAAGCAAATGGAACTAAATTTGGTATGCTTGGGTTTCAGAACGCAGGATTTTTTTCTATTGTGTACACTCAAGTCTTTTTTTACACGGTTTGTTTTTTCGATTACTCAAGAACGGTGTAACTTAGGGACCATTTACAAACTATGTGACGAATGTCGGGCCCCTCCCAAATGTATTGAGAAATAAATGAATGGTCCCTAAGTTGCCCCGTTCTTATTAATCGAAAAAACAAACCGTGTAAAAAAAGTACTTGAGTGTACTGAGATTCCTTTCCCCTTTTTGGGAGGGGGAGGGCTCCCATGCAAATGAAATACAAATTTCCTCAGAGCTTTAGAACTAATCAAGCAAATGGAACCAAATTTAGCATGTAGGCATTGAAGGTTTTTGGAGGTAAGATTTTTTTCTATGGTGTAATGAGACTCCTTCACCTTCTAAGAGGGGGGGGGGGCTCCCATACAAATGAAATACAAATTTCCTCATAACTCGAGAGCTAATCAAGCAAATGGAACCAAATTTAGCATGTAGGCATTTTTGAAAGCATAAATTTATTTTATGATGGTTTGAGATTCCTCACCCCTGTGGTAGGAGGATAAAGACTCTCATACAAATAAAACAGAAATTTTTGCGTATGTGCCATATTTTCTGCTATGTAACAAGCGGTAAGCTGTGAAAGTAAACTAGTAAAACCTTCTCGGAGAAAAAGACAGTGAATCGACGCCGCTAACTTACGTTCCTGTTGCCATTCATGTCAAAATAGAAGGACTTTCGAATGGCACCTTATATTACCGATTAACGTACTTTGGCTCTAATTGGTTATTTGTAACCAATGGCCCTTTTAAAGGCCACAAGCAAGTTAAAGTAAGATTATTGAAACATGTCAAGCTACGCATAATCATATTTAATACAATAAGCTGTGGGCTGGTCATTCATTACTATTTTAACCTTTATGATGCACACAATTGATTTTAAAAGAAATCTCTATGTCGCAAAGATTGTAGGCGTTTCAAAGCCACCGTTGCATTCAATGAAGAATTGAATCTGAATATTTCGCTCTTCTCGGTTAAACATTCACTTAAACAATGGCACTCACAGATTCTTATAAACAAATGTATAAACATACATATGCCAGAAATTCAGTTTACATTATTCTTTGATCTAATGATCTGACATAATCCTACGTCACCCTTTCGTACAACCTTTAGGGCTGTATACCCTGTTGTTTTCATTTCAGATTTTGATTCTATAGACTTTTTCGCTTATTTCGACACTAATTTGTCAGAATAAAAAATTAAATTAAAATTTGGTCTATGATATGAAATTTTTCGACATTTCACTGCTTAACATTCGGTATAACAACGGCAGCATTAGCTAAATAGAGTTTACCCTTGTTTCGATTCGACTAGCATTGTCATGTATGTCGCGGAGAGCAGAAAAATTCAAGAATAATCTAATTAGCACCCATTAATTTGCATTGGCATTGCACATTTTAATGTCATTAAAGAGCATGTTACCAAGTTAACGAACAAGATGAGTAACTCTGTATTTTTTAAGAGCATCAGATTACGAAATTCTCCATTTTTAAATTTTATTCAAATTCATTTTAGAATGTATTGTTTATTTAAAATGTTTGTAATTTTTTATTTTACTCGTAAGTAAACTTATTTTACTGTGAGAAGTTTCCAGCAGAAACCTTTTTGATAATTTAGAAAATAATCCAGATTCATTACAGCAGTCATTATGACATGACTTAAATGTGCCGTAAAGGTTTAACGGAAACAAAGACACAAATAAACAGCAGATGTATCTTGGCTTACTTGAATTGAGTTGTCAACTAAATCAATTTAACTTAGGCTGACATATGAAGCAAAACAAATCTAAAACTTTACATTTTGCTAAGCCTTCTGTTTGGTTAAGTGACGTAGACATGTTAGAAGTAATTTAAATGCAAGTTCACTTAACATCATTTTATTAGGAATCCTTCTGCTGGTCTACTCAGATAGGTTACAGTCTTAACGGACATTGAAGTCTTTCTGGCTTTTGCATAAGCTTACCAATGCCTTGATTAACTCTCCATTTACCACCTTATCGTTACAAGATACAAAGCATTTGCGAAACAAATGCATAGCATTAAATAGCTAGCCTCCAAATGCTTTCAAAATGCAGTGGATTAGAGGTTAGTCACAGGAGATCATATTAATCATGCAGGCACTAATGGGTTTCATTTGTTTTGTTTCGAAATTGTCTTGCTAGATAATTCCAACAAAAGCTTACTAATAAGCTTGAATAGTAAAAAAAATTTTGAAAGGAAAAGTCAATTAGCAGATCGCGAGATAGCTTCACTCTAATAAGTTACAACAGAGGAAACCAAAAAAAGCGCAAATATGGACTCAATACGAACCAAATCTAACTGTAACAAGAGAGGGTTTTATATGGCCATAATTATTATCCCACCATTCCACCGTCCACCACACCTCTGCGACTCGGTCGCAGCAGTAGCAGCAGCTCGATCCAGTGCAATCGTTATAAAATCTATGCTTTTCAAATGGAAAAAGAATAACTGGGAAACAAACACAGGCACACACACACAAATGTAGTAGTCGACCGCGCAAAAGGCACGAGATAATCGAACATCGGGCACAGTTATGTTTTCTTCATTTTTTCCATGCCCCCACACTGATGCACCCTGATTGGTGTGCCCGCCAGTCTGCCAACCGGCAATGTTCCTCCGCCAACAACAGGTTTTCCCGTCTCTTCCGGTGATCCCGCTCTAAATTTTGCGAAGATTTCCTTCCTTCACTGTGCCATGTGTTATCGGTTTTGCTACGGTTCATTCACTTAATTTTCTTACACAGTATCATAAATAAAAGGCAACATAAGTACGCACTACTGACGATGGTGAACTTCACTGCCTCTCGAAGAATCGCATGCTGGGCGGCGCGAAAACTAAAAACTAAATACAATGCCTAGTTCAGAGCAACAAGAGCGTGCGCGGAAAACTCGACTGGAAATTTCTCTCGGCTTTAGGCTTTAGGTTGCCGCACGGCAAGTCGCGCGTCCGACAGGGTAGAGTGTTCTGCAAGCACTGACGGCCCGTTCGGTGGGCTACGGTGGTTGGAGCCTCATGTGATGCAGTTTTTTCCACAGAAGCATAGTCGAGTAATACCATCACGAAAAAATAAAACAGAAGTGAGAAATATCCAACCACAGCGGAAAGATCGGCAGATTTTCACTGCCACTGTGCTCTCTGCCTACCTAAATATGCTACCGTTGCTGCTAGTAGACGGGGTAATGAGGGCTTGTAGAAACTGTTCGGAAGCTAATCTGAGTTCTAGGCAGAAACAATAATAAAATCAAAGCAAATAAAAAACACTGCCAAGTGTTTATGTGCTTAACGAATGGCCTAATTTTCATCGGTATGAATGAATCTTGTAGCTTTTTTATTGAGGCTAACGCGATATAGTGCTTCTGTTTTGATACTAGTATGTTTAGAAAAGGAAATCCGTTATTATGATAGCCATTGTAGGAGTCATACATATGTAATTTAATTATTTCGATAGGGAAAAACAAAGATCTACAAAGCAGAGAAAATAGGATTATGTTTGATTAATTAGCACGATTACGCAGTCGTGAAGTGTTGTGTTTGGCGAGTACATCTTTATGTTAATTTATTTGGAAAGGGCGATGGTATTTGCATTTAGATATTAAACATTCTTCATGTAGTAAATTATTTCTACACTGGCCACTGATCCACACCACATAGAATTGGTGTGGAAATACAAAATCAATTGTTAAAGTCATTTGTATTTGTATTTGTATTTTGGTCGATTAATCTGACAATTTTGATATTATCTTCATATTGATATGAACATGAAACTTAAATCTAGAACAAAACTATTGCAGCATCCAAGACCTTGTCAGTCTTCTACTAAAGGCGCGTGAAGAAACGTCTCCAAAGTCAAATAATTCTTCGAGCAGCGTGAAGGTGAGGATGCATGACGTCAGTGGTTCATAAAACCCGTACATAATCCGATGGAATATGGTGGTCAGTAAATTCGATGAGCGAAGCTGTCTACGTGAAGCTCGAAAATCAATACGGGACAGCAGAGCCGGGGCATCAATTTCATTGTTAAGTAGCTTGGCCACAAAAGTTGCTTGTTGAATCCTTCGACGACTCTCTAATGTCTCCACAACCCAAAAGCTGGCATCGGTCTACAGAAGATTGTTAGGTAGACTCCAGGGTAGATGTCTCAGGGTGATACGAACAAGTCTTCGTTGAACAGGTTCTATTCTGACTTTCCAAAACAGGTTATGAGGATTCCAGATGACACAGGCATTTTCAAGTATTGGACGTACCAAAGCAGAGTACAATGCCTTCAAGCAATGGGGATCTGCGAAGTCTCGGAAAATTTTTGTGATGAACCCAAGTTATTGTGAAGCTCTTGAAAAGACAGTAGTATAATGTTGGTTGAACATGAGCTTGTTATCCAACAGAACTCCAAGATCGTTGATCTGATTGATGCGTCCGAGAATAGCTTCGTTTATCCGGTAATCAAATGAGATGGGCGTATTACATCGGTGGAATCTTATAACCACACATTTAACAATGGCAATATTAATTTTAAATAATTCACATGACAGAGCTTCAGTAATACTTAAACGCCATGACGTCATGAAGAAACTGAAAGCCCGAAAACTAACCGGTATAGTTCGGAGACCAAATTACCTAAATAGATGAAAATATTGCGCAATTTCCAAACTTCATGATTCATGAGAAAAAATACTGTAGGAATGATAGAAACAACTGACCAGTTATGATATTTTTTCACAAAGAATTGGTTCAAAATTTTTATGGTTATAATTACAATTCTGTTAAAAACAAAAATAAACTCGGAAGTCTTAATCGCTAACTGAATAATTCAAAGTGGAATTTGGACCACATTTTAACAAGGATGTGGATGGAGCTCTCAAGCTGCAATTAATTTTAGATTTCAATTAAAATAGTAGATATAATGCACTAATTCTTTAAGACTGACTATTCGAGCAGTGCACATGTAGATATTCAAAACACTTTTTACGGTTTCTATTAAGATGGTCATTAGCTGCTTCCTGTTGGGAAAGGGGATTTCACTGCTCGAAGTAACAACGCCACGAATTTCATTGACGCCAGCTTACATTTACAGTCGATTCGCTGTCGGAAGTTTACACTACCGCCAATAGTGCCAATTGTCAACAGTAGCCAATGATGGGTTTAATTTTATTTTCAAAGTGGATTTCACCCTTTGCGCTACATTTGCGTGAATCATGGGAGCGGCTAGTACGTTCAAACAAAACCACTTTAGCAGAGCTATTCTGACGAAGAATTCATGATGACGCTTCTTATTGAGCTGGAAGGATTAGTCAATTCGTCAATCGTATTTGTATCATAGGATAATATGGACTTATGACCGCTTGCTTCTACTAAACTGTCAAGCAGTAACTTAACGACCACGCCTACGCCTACGATAGAATATACTGTATCAACAAGGATTAACAAGAGTGTAATGAGAAGATCGGTCGATGAATGCAAGGAGTGAGGGGGCTCTGTAGCCGCAAGATTACCGAGTCTGCCTTGACAAGCGAATTGTCGTGGGTTCGAAGCCTATTGAAACCTATTGACAGTGCAGAAATATCTCTCTCTTAAAGTTAAATGCACTGGTAGCTAACCAGGTAGCGCCAGGGATGGTTATAATTAGGGGACAGCATTGTCATGTGGAACGAGGTAGGTAAAGTAGAGTAAGCATTGAAGGAAGGGTAAACCTTAACACATGCAAGCACGCATAAATATTTATAAGCTTATCGTTCACTCAATAGCGATAGTAGCAAAAAAGATATACGATGCAGGTTACAGCAAACAACCGGGCGATATTACAATAAATCTACAGATTGGTCGCAGTAAAGAAAGAGAAAAGAACAAGAAAAAAAATCAAGTATTTCCTTCCGTAGCAAGTCGCAGCAAACGGCTAGGGCCGAAATTAATTGAAAGAGTCTATACGAAGTGGAGACGAGAGTTGTCTTCAACGAGGGAACACTGTGGATGAGTCAGGTAAACTTCAGTAAGACCCAGAGCGGAACGTTGCGAAGAGATCTTGGATAACGATGGTCATCAGAAACTTAAGATCTAGCGTTACGGATCGGTGGATGTTGTAGATACTACGTCTATGCCCTATAAAAAGATTTACTGACTCATGCTCATTTCACGTCGTCGAAAACTAAGAGGCTCAGTACACACTTTGCACCATTTTGTTCTCTTAATCTATTTCTTCATAATAACAAAAGCAGAAAGAGCTCAGATTAACTTTTCAAAAATAATGTTTAGCAGCGTCGTTCCACGTGACTTGAATGAACCCCTTTTAATTAACCGTCTTGGATTTGAATTATATTTGGTAATATTGTTTATTTTACGTAAAGTAAAAATCCCAAGTTTGGTACCGCATCAGCATAGGCACTCTGCGCCGACTCCGAAATACAGCACTTTGAAAAAGGGAACTCTTAATTTCTCGACAAATTTACGTTTTCTTGAGGCATTGAGCCTTCATGTAATGTAAAGACAGCCAGTGTTGCGAAGCTCACTCGTGTGCTCTAATTTTCTCACATACGCGTACTCATTCTAACGAACATGTCGGTATGCCGCGGCATAAGCATACCTTTCGGTCTTTTGCTCTTGCAAGTGTGTATTTAGCTAACAGTCACGGTCGTCGCGATCGCTCATCATGGCATCCCGTGCAGCTGATATCGATCACTTGCGAGGGCTCAGACTCCCGTCTGTGAGTAGAATCGAGGGCGAAGATGGAGAAGAAAAGAAAAAGTAATGCAAACTCTGTATCCCAGTGCGTCACTACCCAAGTAACAATTCTAAAGCCACTTGGTTTTATTTGAATTTTATAAAGGTTTTATTGCGGTATTAATCATTACCTCTGGTTTTATTGTGGTATTGCGCAATACCAAGAGGATAGGAGTCGAAACACACTTATAGCTAGCTAGAAAACCACAATAAAACTGTTGATAAATCAAATTTATTGTATATTTATTATATTGCTTATATTACCACGTTAAAACTAGTTGGGTGCACCACGTCTCTTATAAACTTACCATACGTGTGAACTTATCGCGGTTGCTTGTCAAACCGCAAGAAATATTTAAGTTTTATAGAGCTATTAAAACGGTAACACCCCGACCAAACAGTTTTGCTGCTATTCTGAAGAATGCTAAAGTTCAACACCAAAATCAATGTTTTTATGCGAGGCCATATTGCCATATTCTAGTATTTTGTTTTAGCTCGCCAACAAAAACTCATCAAAGCAAAGTGTTTTGCAGAAAGAAAGTTATTATCAATCGGTTTTCTAGTCACAGGAAGCAACTAAAATGAATTTGCTAGAAATTCAGATTGATTAACTGAATATATTTACTTTGTTAAACAACCAGTTTTCGAAAATTACAAAATTTCAGTGGCGAATTGATTTTATCCACCTATCATAGCAATATGCACGATAAAATTTAATGCACACATGCTGCAAACCAACGAAGACTGCTAAAATTCATCATTTATTCTATGGGATTTGATTATAGTCGCTATAAACCAAATCGTACCGCTCGAGTGTAAAACTATCGAGGAATTTCATCGCTCAGTTCTGCCTATAAGGTGCTCTCCTGTATTCTGTTCTGCGTACTGAGAACGCTCCACGACGGATCAGATGTTTACCCTGCGTAAGTTACTAGACACGTTCCGGGAGTACAACTTGTAGACACATCATCTGTTTGTGAACTTTAAGGCGGTGTACGATTCAGTCAAACGAAATGAGCTGTGGCAGATAATGACAGAACATGGTGTTCCGACGAAACTAGTTACACTGATTCGTACGTCGCTGGATGGGTCCCAATCATGCGTTAGAATAGCGGGTGAGATCTTAGCCGCTTTCGTGACGTTGGATGGACTGAAGCAAGGAGATGCACTCTCTTACCTGCTATTCAGCATTGCCTTGGAAGGTGCAATACGAAGAGTAAACGGGGAAAGGAATGGAACTATCATCACGAAATCTCACATGCTTCATGGCCTTGCGGATGACGACGATATCATCGGAATCAACCGTAGAGCAGCGGAAGAGGCCTTCAGGCCTTTTAAAAAGAAAGCGGCGAGATTGGCGCTTACCATTAACACTGCCAACAAAACGACATACATGATTGCTGGCGGAGAACGTGGGAGACCAATTGGTGTTGATGCCGAGATGGAGTTATATGAAGAACGATATGAAGTAGTGGAGGAATTTATATACCTTGGTGGAGTGAAACGACGAATTGCAGCCGCGAATCGGGCTTTCTACGGATTACGTAGTTTGCAAGTTCGCACAAAGCTGGCGCTCTACAGAAAGCTAATCCTACCGGTGGCCCTTTACGAACATGTATCATGGACGCTAAAGGAAGCTGATCGACGAGTGCTTGGGGTTTTTGAGCGTAAAATTCTGCGATCCATACTTGGTGGCAAATTAGAAGATGGAGTGTGGCTCAGACGCATGAATCACGAGCTGTACCAAGTATACAAATATGCTGATATAGTAAAGTGATATAGTAATGTGGCAGGTTGTGGTGGGCTGGGCACGTGACCAGAATGCCCGACGAAAGAGTAGCCAAAACTATTTTCAGTAGAGAACCAGGAAGTGGCCGCAGACTTCGAGGCAGACCCCGCACTCGATGGGTGTGCGCTGTCGAAGACGATGCACGTTCAGTTGGTGTTCGTGGGACTTGGAGAACGGTAGCTCAGGACCGACACTAATGGAGGACCATAATTCGTTCGACGCAGTATCGGTAACGGACCGGTAAAGGCCACTAAGGTAAAGTAAATAAGGCTTTCATTTAATGACACGCTTTTTATGTTTTACTAGTTGTAATTTATTGAACTGCCCGTCATAGAGTCCATGCTGCCATGCTGTTCAAAATTCACACTCTCCAGTTACCGTCGCGTAGTTCTTACCCTCCAATGCCCATGCAATAGACTGCATGTAAGAGACCAGCAAGGTATCGTGAACATATGACTGAGTTCCTGAGAAACAACCATACCAACCGTATCAACGGTTGTATCACAGCCTTCAGGGCAACCAGCATAGTTGCAAACGGCCACAAGGGTCCCATCTTGTGTTCGGGAATCGAGCAGAGTGAGTGGACTTAATAAATCGAAAACTAAAAGTGATACCGTTGTCGACATGATTCAGAAGTAGGCCTGGAGCCGACCCTGAGGACCGCGAGTCACTCACGGCCGACTGGGAGACAAAAAAGGTCTTGGGAACCCAACCCCAAAGAGTCCCCCTATTAGTTTGACCAGGGATTAGGGACTTTGGTTAAGCCTATTATGAACTGCTGACATCAGCTCATACAATGGCGGGAGAGTTGTTCTTACAACTTTTGAATGGAGCCAAGTGAGTAATGATAATCGCTGGAATATGTAACTGGCGACGAACGTTTTTTTTAACATGACCATGCTTTGCTACATATTGCTACACCACTCAAGAAAAACTTGGAGGGTGGTGGCCAGAAAGTTTTGTCACAGGCGAGGTGTCACATAGGCTTGCAAGTTTGTTTATTGGTACACTTCTTGAAGACTAATGACTAACTTTAGAACGAACGCCATCCTTTTATATACCTCTGCTCTACACTCTGCCTACTAATACTCCTACACATATGATTAGGGAACTCTTTGAGAGAACCAAGAGGATCAAAGTCTACAAAGTACTGAAGCCGCTGGTCGAATTTCCGAAGTCTACAGTATACGCTTGTCAAAGAGTTCTCTTTAGAACCGGCAGTTATTGAAACAGAAATAGAAATGGAGAAAGGCTGGTCATCCACTGAAAGGTTTATCAGAGAAATTTTATTATTGGTCTAACACTGAAGCTATTTAAATGTGTAGAGTCAGTTTTGTGAACGGCTTCATAGCAATGGTGCAATGCCGATGATTGGTTATCTTTCAAAATGTGGGGAAAATTTAGGTTAATGTTGCTGTAGATAAATATAAAACCATAAAGCTACTCTCACCGAACGTATTTCGTTTATTATACTCACACGATCTATATAATTAATCAGTCTTTAAAGGTATTAAACGTTAGCACTATCAGGACAATGCTATTCTTTTGTATCACACTATAAAAAAGAAAATGCAATCTTAATGTGTTTCATGTCCATAAAAAGTAAGTAAAGCATGAAGAACACTGCGCACTTTTGATCATAACAATGCGATCGCGGCCACAGATAAGTCCGCGTGCAATGCTCCTACTCAAAATTGAATAACCCCAAAGTCGCCACAAAGCCTAACGTCACGTTATACAAACTCCGAGTACGCTCGTACCGCGGTGCATAGCGATCCAAAATCAAATTATATGCACGAATGACGTTACGCTGTGCCAGTAAACTGATTCATCGCCAGATCTTTCCTGGCAGGGAGCTCCTCTGTTCGAGCACAGAGAAAAACCAATTCACGATAGAGTGCATTTTCTCCACTCCAACACAATGGAGGTCCGCGTGTTGCGGTTTGCATTCCATGTGCTCCTCTTGTGCTTGGAAGGAGGCCGCCCCGCGACGCTATCTCGAAACACAACAACAACTTGAGCCGAACTGTCGGTTCAACAACATCTACTTAGCCGACAAACGGCTGCAGGAGGCGAGATGGCTGCTCGAGTTGGTAGTTGATTGGTGTGTTGTCAACCTGAAATTATTAGCGTACAAGAGCGATATACTTGCGCGCGGTCAGGTTGTGGCTCACAAAGCTTACTTTCACTCGCCTACAACCACATGACGACTGGCAACGCTGATGGAGGCGTTGATTTCCGAAGGGGGAACACGGCTTGGATGATGACAGTGAGATAATGCAGAAAAACTGATTTTCTAATTATTTTTAATTTTGTACTTGGAAAATTAACTGCTGGTAATTGTTGTTAAGCGTAAAAAATCAATTAACGGCCTGCTACGAAGTATGTAAAGACAATTTGGAGCGGTTGTTAATGATAAATTCATTTAAATTCATTGAGCAACTTTTACGCGTGAACCATAGTGCATAAAATTGATATTTAGACACGATTCAACGTAATGTTTACAAAACTAAGAGACAGGAAAAATGAAAGTGTCAGTTTTTTTATTACAAACAAAAATTAGCAAAGCTTAGCATAATTTAATCGCCCGTGTGATATCTGAAAGTAGGAAATCTTTTCTTTTTAACTGAAACTAGGGGCTGTAATTTGTTACGTTATAATAACGTTATAATTCGTTGCATTTGCGCATATTGACCAATCTAATTTAACCAAGGTCCTTATATGACATTTACGCTTCAAAATGTTTTCCTGTCGCTTAAAACTAGCGATTAATAGACCATAGACAACCATTCTAATATTTTGAAAAACTGACAACAGAATAAAATATTTTTCAGACAATCATTACCGGTGCAACAAATGACGGCCGTTTTGATCGAACTTGATTCGATTTCCGTTTCCTGCTTCGGAAAATCGGTGCGCAGCAACAACGGTGTGCAATCATCAGTACTAATTGCCCCCTCAGCAAACGGGCGTTCCGTGCGATAAACTGTTTAAGATTCATCCTTGAGACCAAATTTCAACCAAGTTACCCAATGGGGGTTTGTTGTTACCTAATTGTTAGCGGTTTCTTTTCCATTGACGCTCAAGTGAAAATGAAAGACGAGAAAAAAACGTAAACACCATCTGTACAAGTTCGTACAATGTTTTCCATTCAAAGCTCCGAAAAGAAAAACCGAAGTTACGTCGACGGATTAAAATTCGTCTTATTTTTGCGTACCGAGTGCACAAACTCTTGAGAGGAAACCCACAACCGTTGCGTTTTATTATTGACAGCTCATCGGCATCTGTGCCGCTGCTGTGGAAAGTGAAGAAAAAATAAAACGTGCTAGTTTAGAGCTTTTTCGCAATGCGAGAAAGAAATTTAATTTTCAAGTAGCAACAGTTTAGACACTACTTCGTTAAGTGATAAAATGAAACACAGCATAATAAAAACACTGACATTCATTGTACATAAGGAAATCACATTTGTCGGATGGGACAAGTGAGATTGTTTGATAAACTGAAAATAGTAAAACTAGAAAAGTAATTGTGCGGTAAGGTACTGACTACATAATGATCTCATAAGGTTCCTAATTTAAAGATACTGTCGTTATGATTATTTTCGCATGTCGCAACATCATAATTGGCATGGCTTGAATGTTGGCTCCGTAATCGGTGTGTGATAATAAACAGCAATTAATCCACTTTCATCGGGAAAGAAAACCTTCGTTATACCAGCAAATGACTCGAATTTATCAGTTGTGTCAGGTCCCAATAAGAGCTTTTGCATTTTTAAGTTTTATTTTCATGTAAACATTTTTTGGGACGTATATTTTTGTTAGAACTAATAATTCAACATTAGTGATTTTTCTCAAAAACTACCGCAAATTTTTGACTGCGTGTTCGATAAAATGATAAAATGAGATCAACGAGTATCGCTATGTGTTAATAATAATTTTGATCAGCTTTAATACAAGTTATCGAACAAGCTGTACCGATCTTTGTGCAGGGTAACAAACGGTTAAAAGTCGAAATTTTATGCATGTTTTAATTCACCTCTCGATATTACAGTACCTACAGTGCCGAATGCAGAGTATGGAACGATTGCTGGTTTGATGTATAGAAGTCCGAGAGGGCATTTCAAAAAACTATTGTACATAAGTTCCCAGTATTCCCAGTTGTACTAGGTTCCCAGTATTTAATCGTTGAAAAACTTGTGAACGAAAACAATAATTGAAAAATTCGAGGTTTCCTATTTTCTCACGATTCCCTGAACTTTTTCGATTTCGTGAACCTTTTATCATTATGACTTGGTGAATCATTAGAACTTGGTGAACCAGAAAAACATTTTTTGATAACTTTTCATGACATAGAAATAATTTTTTTAGCTTGTCTTTGATGTTTTTCACGACCGTGAAATGTCCGTGAAACATTCTAGAATAAACCCAGCAAACATTTTCGTACGCATATCAGAGTAACAAATGAGTTATATGTACCTATATAAACCATGAAAAATCGTATCTGATGCTATATAATGCTAGTACAACTCTATACTGGAAGTCGCAGTTCAGTCACTTGCTATCGTCAAATACGACAGAATATAAACTTGTGTGCATTTCATTAGGCTATATTTACAATACTGAATTTATTAAAAGTCAATAACGATAATTTTCGTACATTGATATACGAGTTGGTGTTTGCTGGGAAAGCATAGCTGACGCTAGCTATGTAATGCATACATTTTGATTTGTATTAGTTTTTCGTACGAGAGAGACTTCAGTTTTGATTAAATTCTAGTGGCATATAGACAAATCGACCAGAAAGAAGTTGTGTTTGTGCTTGTGCATGTGCACCTTTACAACATTGCTCACCTCAAAGACCTCATTGTTGAGAAGTCCTACAAAGCTAGCGGTGTTATTTACAGAATCTAATCACCTTGTAGCTGATAATTTCTTTCGTATTGTCCTTTTATCATCCCTTCCTACAGCAAGGCAGAGTCATTTTCCGTGTGATCTTGCAAAATACTTGCATTCGAAGGGGTTTTAATATTTTCTATTGAAAAAGCTCCGGGTTGAACATATATATTGATTTTTGTAATTCAGAAAATGGTCCATCACTCCAGATAATCTCTCGAATACTTTCCACTGTTCCAAAACTTTTATTCTTTCCATTCAAAATCTGAATCTAAATCTGAAGGATTGAATTCTACAGTTATGGTGAATCGCCACTGTAAATAAAACAATGAAAACACATAGGCTTAGAGCAATTTGCACTTCCCCCTGTCCTTTGACCGGTAGATTAACTTTAGAAAGTGTCATCGGAGTAATGTAGAATCCAGAAAGAATGCAGTGAACGACTTAAGCAACAATTTAGGTTTTATTACACTCCTATAAGGGGTTTTATGACCAAAATTGGTCATCGAATCCGACATAAAAACGTAATAAAACACGCATTGTTTCTTGGAAAGAGATCTGAGAATAAACCCCTTATCAGAGCAGACTCTAACTTAGTAAATTAGCGGCTACGCAGTCCCTCTACAAACATTAAAGAATATTGAATGTAATATTATTATATACTAATCATTTGATTTACACCTATTCAAATACCTTATTTTCCTTGCTGTTTGTTAACGTATAAAGAAGGACTAAATTAATCCAGCTTACCTGTAAACAAAGATAAATGAAGAAATTAAATTAATATATTATAAATTTGTAATCATAAATGTTATAAAATATAAAAAAAAATTGCTGTCGAAAGTTTTTTACTTTTGCATTTAACTATCGAACATAAAAATATAGCATTTTGGTTGGTAAATGGCTTCATTCTGAAAAAGAATTTCGATAAGGACATGTAATGGACGCTTAATACTTAGAACTGCAGATCGCTAAATTCCTACGGCAACGGAACCTTCCTACCCTACCTTACTACAAACAAGCAAATTTTGCTCGGAAATTGGGACATTCGGCATGGACAAAGGCGACAAACGAAGGACATGGAATGGATGCTTGGTACCTGGAACTGCAGATTGTCGAATTTCATGGGTGGCGACAGGATGTGGCTCTATTAGATAGAACCCCGAAGAGAATACGTAGGGCACTATCAGGCGGCCTTTAAGGAGGCTCTCCGATAAGCCTCCAGAAATGTTGGGAGCGCAACGTGCCATGCATCATATTTTCGTGGATTTCAGAGCAGCATACGATACAGTCGAGCGCGAACAGCTATGCACGAGAATTGTTTTCCGAACAAACTGACGCGACTGATCAAAGCTGAGGCTAGGAGAATTGGGTTATAAATCAATGTGTTAAAACCAAATATTTCGAAGGAAGAGGCTCCAGAGAAAGCAACGTTTGCCTCCCACGGATACTGACTATTGACGACAATGAACTAGAATTGATTGATGACTTCATATATTACGGATTTCTGGTCACCACTGGATGCCGGAATGGCACGGCCAGGTTGAACACGACTTGCGTGTGTCGAGACACTTAACGAATTGGCGATGAGCATTTCAGGACAGGACCCCCGTGTCTCTATGCTGCTAGAAGAAGCAGAATCATGATTTTATGATAAGCATGAAAAATAGAAAACAATACTGAAAACTTTGATGTAACATCAAATCTTAGTATAATAACTTAGAAACTTAAGTTCAACTTGCTACAGCGGCTGTTGTATTTGTTTTAATATTTTCCAGGGCAGTGCTCCCATCACTTCTGTTGTCGAAGATAATTTGCGGTAGAATTTCCGACTGCCAAGCTGATACGTAGTAATAATAAACAGCCAAATCAAGCGAACAGGAAGCGGTGCATAACGAGTTGTTTTCCAATTTCACTCGTTTTTTTTGGCTTGGCATATTTCGTATCTCCATCTGTGTTTGTCGGCAGCCATTGCGCCAAAAAAAAACAAAACATCTAAAAACCATGTGCGCAAAATGACTTGCTCTGCAATGAGACGAAATCAGTTGATGTAACACAAGAGCCAAAAGTTGTGAAACTTGGTAAGTAGTAAAATCTGATCTAGAAAAATATGTAACTTTTTATTGTAATATGGAATTACTAATTAATCTAAGAACATTCAATAAATTGACTGTGATTTAGTTTAAGTGCTAAAATATTGACCGTTTTTCTTTCCAACAACAGAATAATATGACTGGGAAAAATAATAATTTCTATGCAAATATTAATGGTCAATTTTCTGACTATCGCGGCATTCTGTAACGTTTATGCTCTTATTTACGTTGAAACCTTTCGCTTTTTTTCTAATCGCAAAATTGTTGACTATGAAGACTTCTCACTGTTATTGTCATAGGCGGCAACATGATTGGTCAACATAAAAACTCTCAGTGCTACAAAACATTCCACGGTGTGAGTTTTTGCACTTGTTCACGCTATGCCACCGGCGCGCCGGCGGCCGTGGTGACCGAACTGTCATGCAATTCGGGTGGGAAAAACCGACTGAGACCGTCATTTCATGAAACGACACGACGACGACGACGACCGACGGTGTTTCATCGAATATCCGCAGCCTCGAGCCTGATGATGATGGCGTGGCGTGTCGCCTCGGTTGCTGAAGGCACAAATTGATTTGTGGTACCATTTCTCGATTCGCGGATTGCGCAACGCTTTTCCGTTTCTCCAAGGTGTTTATATTGTCCGGACCAATAACATACCAAACTATATTTTTATGGTGAATTAATGTGGTACGCTATTCATTCGATTCGAGCGGAAATAATGGCGGAGCGGTTGAGCTTGATTAATTGGGAGAAAGTTCCCTTATGTAGTTTACGAAACGCCCTAAGATATCTAGTAGTACGGTTAGCTAGCAGCAACACAGAATCAAATCTTACTCACATCTTGAAATTTTTTATACCGATTCTTTCTTTTCAACGAAACAAATTTCTCGCTTTTGTTCATTTAATTTAAAGTGAGTTTTTCTTTTCTGGTGCTTTTCTCTGAAATTTGGATACATTTTTACTTTCAATATAAATTTCTCTAAATTTCAGTTTCTTAATGAATAAAAAGCAGTTCCAAATATCAGACGGTTAAAAATGAGCTGTGACCTTAATGGCAATAAAATCACACAAACAATTGACTCACTCTAAAACGCTGTCTGTCCGTCTGACAGCAAAGCAGCAATAAACCGGAGAATATTGCGGAAACGCATAAAAAACTCGCTAAATGGAAAGGAAAGGTGATCGTAAAAGTATCACAATACTGAGTTTATTTTTGGCACATTATATATAATTATGTTAATTACCATGACCATTATCTCAGCTTTATTTCGATTTCGTTCATTTATCAGTAGATATCGTATGGCATATATCTGTGTATAAAAAGCAATGAAGTATCTTATGCGTACCATCGATCAGCAATGCAATGGTTGAAACTGTGATCTTGCCAATTCGATCAAAGTGACTCCACCATAGTGGAGTGCGGCGTAGGAGGACTTATTCTTCTGCAATTAATCATGGAAAGCAAAGCAAACAAAATGGTTGATAGCCTGATGGTGGACAGACTCGGTCACCCATCCACAATTGACAAGGTTACCTACCGGTATGAAACGGATTGTCGAAATTGAAAGCAAATTCGATTTTGGTACAATCATTAACGCAACAGACAGTGAGTGGTTAACGACCTCCACTAGCAGTAAAATGT